>NW_016816687.1:991627-1034064 GCF_001698545.2 Rhinopithecus bieti
AAATTAAATAATAATTTTAAAAATATATAATTTAATTTTTAAAATAGGAAAACACACACACACACACCCCTAGAACTCCATCATGGGAAAACGTCAGCAAGAGGGAGAAACCATTCCACTATCCCCACCACAGGCTTTTCTGGGGCCCTCCTTTCAGGTTTTTTTCTGCACACAGTCCCTTGGGATCCACTAGGTAAAGGGGTCCCAGGGGTTGCAGAGAGAAGTCCCCAACACATAAGTACATTTCAGAGGTGCTGACAAAGCTCATGCAGAGGACAGAGAATTTGGGCTAAAACAAAACGTTTCTTCTCTGTGTAGCATTCATTCACATATTCCACAAATAAACCTAGAGAGCCTCCTCCCCCACGGGGCCTGGACCTGATGCTGCAGCTCAGCAGCCACTAGGAGCAAAGTCTCCAACTTTGAGGTGTCAGTTGCTGGCAGCCAGATGACACCTTGAGGACGAAACGGAGATGTCAGGCCATGGCAAGAGGCATGGAGGAGACAGTGGCCCCAGCTACTTTAGACGGACAGTCAGGGAGGGCCTCCCCAAGAGCGCAATACTGTGGAGGCAGGGACCCGCCAAGAGCCCTGAGGCCAGATCTGCTTGTAGGTCAGCAAGACAGGGGGAACGGGGAGGAGAACATGGAGAGGTGCCAGATTTGAAATGGCCTGGAAGGCCACAGGCAGATCACCAGACTTCATCTTAAACATGCTGGGAAGCCAGGCAGAGGTTTCGAGGAAATTATTAAAAACACACTCTGACATCTGCATGTGAGTGCATTAAATCAAGGCCAAGCATGAAACGCTACTTACTGAGAATGTTCTTTATTGGGTTTTTGTTTTGTTTTGTTTTGAGACGGAGTGAGATGATCTTGGCTCACTGCAACCTTTGCCTCCTGGGTTCAAGTGATCCTCCCGCTGCAGCCTCCTCAGTAGCTGGGATTACAGGCACACACCACCACGCCCAGCTAATTTTGCATTTTAGTAGAGAAAGGGTTTCACCGTGTTGGCCAGGCTGGTCTCAAACCCCTGACCTCAAGTGATCTGCTCATCTCGGCTTCCCAAAATGCTGGGATTACAGGCATGAGCCACCGCACCCAGCCAGTTTTTCTCTCTCTCTCTCTCTCTATATATATATATACACACACACATATATATATATATTCAGCATATATATATATTTATTCTGGAGACAGAGTCTCACTCTGTTGCCCAGGCTGGAGTGCAGTGGTGCAATCATAGCTCACTGCAGCCTTAAACTCCTGGGTTCAAGGGATCCTCCTGCCTCAGCCTTTCACGCGGCTGGGAACACAAGTGCGCCCCATCACACTGGGCTAAGTTTAGTTTTTGTAGAGATGACCTCTCACTATGTTGCCCAGGCTGGTCTCAAACTCCTGGGCTCAAGTGATCCTCCCAAAGGGCTGGGATTACAGTTGTGAGTCACCTTGCCTGGCCCAATTCATTGTTGTTATTATTAATTATTATTCTGAGTTTCCCGTTTCTTCTGATGCTAACTCTATCTCCTGGAGGGGGAGAGCTGAGCCACCCACCCTTGGGCTGCAATTAGGAGCATCACTGTGGATGGCCCTACAGAGACTGTAAGGTCTAGGTGGGGTCAGGGTGCACATGGAGGCGCAGAGCCTCTTCCCAGCCAAGAGTCCTGGTTCCCCAGCAGGTGGCAGTGCGGGGAGCCCCCACCAGCATCTCCAGCAGGCCCTGCTCAGCTATCTGACCTTTTCCCACTGATGTACCACAGATAGGGGAATGGGCCTAGGGACTCTCTGGGGGCCCTGGTGAAGCCAGGTGGGTTTTCCATGGGTCCCCCGACAGCCTGAGCTTCTTCCTCACATGTGGGGAACAGGCCACTGCCCCCTGCGGCGGTTCTGACCTTGGAGAGAGGCTCCTGGTCGCCCCAAGTCAATTTCTCTGGCACCTGCTGCTTCTCGGGCGACAGCTGCGGCGGTGGTTCCCTGTCCAAGGCCAGGGGGTCGAGGGTGGCCAGCAGGCGCGTGTGCTGGATCGGCAGCCTGAAGCTGCCTAAGGCCCTCGCCAGGGTTCCCCAGGACAGCTTGCCGGGACGATACTCGCCGGCAGGGGCTGAGGGTGACGGCAACTTGCATTCCCTGTCCGGGGCTGTCGGGGAGTACCGCGGTGGCGAGGCCATCTCGAAGCCCTGCCCGCCGGTGGCCGCCCGCAAGCCTGGATGGGAACGGTGGCGCCGCGCGCCCGCGCCCGCACCAAGCACTTAGGAGGCGCGCGCTATGCTGGGCCCGCAACTTCGCTGCCTCCTTACCCGCTGGGTGAAAAATGGTGCCACCCCGCGCAGCACAGGTTACCCATAGAAAAATGGGCTTTGCAGCTGGACGCGGTGGCTCATGCCTGTAATCCCGGCACTTTGGGAGGCCGAGGCGGGCGGATCACCTGAGGTCAGGAGTTTGAGACCAGCCTGGCAGCATTTAGTGAAACCCCGTCTCTACTAAAAAAAATAAAATAAAATAAATACAAAAATTAGCCGGGCATGGGGGCGTGCGCCTGTAGTTCCAGCTACATGTTAGGCTGAGGCAGGAGAATGGCTTGAACCCAGGAGGCGGAGGTTGCAAAAAAAAGAAAAAGGGCTTTGCATTCTGGGAACCAGGCCAGGCTAGCAAAACCAGTGCCCCAGCCTCGAGCCCTCCCCTGTGGTTTCCCTGGCTCCCTGTCACAGGGCAATTTCTTCATGTCCTCTGCCTGGGTACAGCTCCTGGCCAGCCCACTTCAGGTCAAAACAGAAAAGGTCAGTAAGTTATGGGGTAGCCCCTGCACGAAATAAGATAGTTATTAGGGGCGGGTTTGCAACATTTTTAATAGCATCAGAGAAGTATCTGTCACAACCCCAACAACAGTAACAGGGAATAAAATGCTTCCACCAGTCAGATAACAGCCCCATAGCTCCATAGCTAGAAAAGGACAGGGTGGAGTGATTCAAAATATTGAAGGGTGTCATCTTTGGATGATAAAACTAAAAGTGATTTTCTTTTTGTTTGTGTGTGTGTGTGTGTAGATAAGAGTCTCTGTGTCACCCAGGCTGGAGTGCAGTGGTGCAATTTCGGCTCACTGCAACCTCCACCTCCAGGGTTCAAGGGATTCTTGTGCCTCAGCCTCCCACACAGGTGGGATCACAGGCATATGCTCCCCAGATCTGGCTAATTTTTTTTTTTTTTGAGACGGAGTCTCGCTGTGTCGCCCAGGCTGGAGTGCCGTGGCGCTATCTCGGCTCACTACAAGCTCCGCCTCCCGGGTTCAGGCCATTCTCCCGCCTCAGCCTCCCGAGTAGCTGGGACTACAGGCGCCCACCACCACGCCCGGCTAGTTTTTTCTATTTTTAGTAAAGACGGGGTTTCACCATGTTAGCCAGGATGGTCTTGATCTCCTGACCTCATGATCCACCCGTCTCGGCCTCCCAAAGTGCTGGGATTACAGGCTTGAGCCACTGCGCCCGGCCTTTTTTTTTTTTTGTATTTTTAGTAGAGACAAGGTTTCACCATGCTGGCCAGGCTGTTGTCGAACTCCTGGTGTCAAGTGATTCGCTGGCCTCGGCCTCCCAAAGCACTGGGATTACAAACATGGGCCACCACACCCGGCTTCTTCCTTCTTTCTGCTTTTAAAATTGTTGTGATCTATGATGCTACTTTCATAATGTAAAACACAAATGCTCAGTACTTTATTTTTTGTGGAGACAAGGGTCTCTATGTGGCCCAGGCTGGTCTGGAATTCCTGGGCTCAAGCAATCCTCCTGCCTCGGCCTCCCAAAGCTCTGGGATTACAGGCATGAGCCACCGCACCTGGTCTGCACTTTATTTTTGGAAAAGGTCTCCTTGGTGCACATGAAATGGCCTCAGAGCAGGGAGCTGCAGCCATGCAACCCAGGCTGTGGGTGTACATTCTCCCACCTGGTTTCCCTGCCTGTCTCAGACACTTTAGTGACATCTAACCTGAGAGGATGAGGCCCCCTGCCAGGCCCTGGCTCTGCCCTCCCATGGGGCTTCCCAGGCACCAGCAGCAACCCAGTCACCCAAAGAGGGAAGAGCTTCACTCCCAAGAAACGGCAGGAGGGGCCGCAACCGCCCCCTCTCATACACTTGTCCTTCAGTAAGTCCAGACTGTCTTCATCACAAAACCAGAGAGAAGCCTTCACTTTTAACTTCTTTTTTAACATCCCAGGAAATTTTTTAAAATCAAGAAGAAAATAGAAAACTCCACTTTAATTAAACTGTTCAGTCTGGATTTTTTTCCCCTGACACTCACTGAAATTAAAAATAGAAATCAATTTCTGCGACCTTTCAAGGCAGTCTTTGAAACGTCAAGGTTTTAAAAATTATTTTACAGCAGGAATTTACATATAAATACACTCTGTACAATGCGTTAACTGCACAATCACTGGGCTTCCATCATGGAGGAGAAATGATTCTAGGACGAGCCAGTGCAGCATTCAATTACTGTCTTCTTAGTGGAAGACTTTTCAGCCTGGAAAAGAAAACAGAAAAGAAAGAAATGGAAAGTTAGCTACAAGTGAAAAACCAAACAGCTCTGTGAAGGCTGAGAATGCCAGGCCTCCCCAAATCACAGCAGCACGTCTGCACCGATAAAATGCACTCACAATAACCCACAATGAAGTACTGCCTAATCTGTGCTTTTTTTTTTTTTCCCGAGATGGAGTTTTACTGTTGTTGCCAAGGTTGGAGTGCAGTGGTACAATCTCAGCTCGCTGCAACCTCTGCCTCCCGGGTTTAAGTGAGTCTCCTGCCTCCGCCTCCAGAGTAGCTGGGATTACAGGCGCATGCCACCACGCCCAGCTAATTTTTGTATTTTTAGTACAGACGGGGTTTCACCATGTTGGCCAGGCTTGTCTCGAACTCCTGACCTCGTGATCTGCCCTCCTCAACCTCCCAAAGTGCTGGGATTACAGGCATGAACCACTGCACCTGGCCAATCTGTGTTCTTAAAATGCTTCTACTATTACCCTGAAAACACAGACAGACTCACTCACCCAGACCTCATATTAAGACCATTTATAAAAGCAACTTTTTCCCCTAGTCTTATTTAGCCTTGAGAATACAAGCAATTCTTAATTTCAGTTTCACTCACCTACCGCATCTGTTGCATAACCCTTGGGAAGGAACTAAAATACATTCACTCCAGGGCCCAAAGCATCCACGTTGTCTTTTTTTTTAATTTTTTTATAGAGACAGGGTCTCCCTATGTTGCCCGAGCTGGTCTCAAACTCCTGGGCTCAAGCGATCCTCCCATCTTGGCCTCCCAAGGTGCTGGGATTACAGGCATGAGCCACCATGCCCAGCCCCCAAGTTGTCAATCTTAAATATGAATTTTTTTTTTTTTTCCAGACGGAGTCTCTGTCACCCAGGCTGGAGTATGGTGGCACGATCTCGGTTCACTGCAGCCTCCACCTCCCAGGTTCAAGCGATTCTCCTGCCTCAACCTCCTGAGTATCTGGGACTACAGGCACGTGCTGCCACACCCGGCTAGTTTTTTTAGTAGAAACAGGTTTGGGGTTTTACCATGTTAACCAGGATGGTCTCAATCTCCTGACCTCATGATCTGCCCGCCTTGGCCTCCCAGAGTGCTGGGATTACAGACGTGAGCCACCACACCTGGCCTAAATCTGAATTTCATACATATAGGAATGTTCGTGGCAGTTCTATTTGAAACAGAGCTGGGTCACACTGGCTGCAGATCCCTGCTCCACAGCCTCAAAGTAGAAAACCCAGTATCCACACAGCAGAAGAGATAAACACACTGTGGTGTGCTCACAAGAAGGACTCTTCCACAGCAATGACTACAAGCCCCTCCCTGCAGCCTACAATCATCTGAAGGAATCTCAGAAGCCAGACGCTCAAAGAGTTCACACAACACCCTTCTTCCAAATAAAGATAAAATTGGCAAGAGTAGTCTGGCGCAGCGGCTCACGCCTGAGGCCGAGGCAAGAGGATCACTTGAGGCCAGGAGTTTGAGACTAGTCTGGGCAACATAGGAGATTTCATCTCTACAAAAAAAGACTTCTTTTTTTCTTTTCTTGAGACAGAGTCTCGCTCTGTCACTCAGGCTGGAGTGCAGTGGCACGATCTTGGCTCACTGCAAGCTCTGCCTCCTGGGTTCACGCCATTCTCCTGCCTCAACCTCCTGAGTAGCTGGGACTACAGGCGCCCACCACTACACCTGGCTAATTTTTTTTGTTTTTGTTTTTGTTTTTTTGAGACGGAGTCTTGCTCTGTCACCCAGGCTAGAGTGCAGTGGCGCAATCTCGGCTCACTGCAAGGTCCACCTCCCGGGTTCACGCCATTCTCCTGCCTCAGTTTCCCCATCAGCTGGGACTACAGGCACCTGCCACCACGCCCAGCTAATTTTTTTGTATTTTTATTACAGATGGGGTTTCACCATGTCAGCCAAGATGGTCTCGATCTCCTGGCCTCATGATCTGCCTGCCTTGGCCTCCCAAAGTGCTTGGATAACAGGCGTGAGCCTGTAATAAAATAAAATTCATACCCTATGACTATATGCTATATACAATTATATTACTTATATTTAAAATGTGCACAAAAATCTGTACATAGACCAGGATGGTGGTTCACACCTGTAATCCTAGCACTTTGGAAGGCCAAGGTGGGTGGATCACCTGAGGTCAGGAGTTTGAGACCAGGCTGGCCAACATGATGAAACCCTGTCTCTACTTAAAAAAAAAAAAATATATATATATATATATATATATACACACAAAAAAAAATTAGCTGGGTGTGGGGGCGGGTACTTGTAATCCCACTTACTCAGGAGGCTGAGGTAGGAGAATTGCTTGAACCCAGAAGGCAGGGTCTGCAGTGAGACAAGATCGCACCACTGCACTCCAGCCTGGGTGACAGAACGAGACTCCGNTATATATATATATATATATATATATATATATATATATATATATATATATATATATATATATATATATATATATATATATATATATATATATATATATATATATATATATATATATATATATATATATATATATATATATATATATATATATATATATATATATATATATATATATATATATATATATATATATATATATATATATATATATATATATATATATATATATATATATATATACACACAAAAAAAAATTAGCTGGGTGTGGGGCGGGTACTTGTAATCCCACTTACTCAGGAGGCTGAGGTAGGAGAATTGCTTGAACCCAGAAGGCAGGGTCTGCAGTGAGACAAGATCGCACCACTGCACTCCAGCCTGGGTGACAGAACGAGACTCCGTCTAAAAAAACAAACAATATGTATGTGCGTCCATGTATGTGAGTATATGTGTGTGTGTGTGTTTGTGTGTGTGTGGTTGCACAAAAAAGGTCTTAAAGGTTACATATGGAACTGATGGCAGAAGTTACTGTGGAGAAAGTAGAGGTCTGGAGAACTGGTCAGGGCTCCTTTAATCACTGGCTGTAAGGTCTGAATTTTCACTTATATAATTAGATATTCAAACTTTTAAAAAAGCCTAGTTAATACACACATTATTTTTTTGTTTTAGGGAGAGGGTCTTGCTCTATCACCCAGGCTGGAGTGCAGTGATATGACTGTGGCTCAATGCAACCTCCAACTCCCCAGCTCAAGGGATCCTCCCACCTCAGCTTCCCCAATAGCTGGAGGCACAGTTGTGCACCACCACGCCCAGCTAATTTGTTTTGTTTTCGTTTTTTTTGTAGCGATGGGGTCTCACTTTGTTGCCCAGGCTGGTCTCAAACTCCTGGGCTCAAGCGATCCTTCCGCCTCAGTCTCCCAAAGTGCTGGGATTATAGGCGTGAGCCACTCCACCAGGCCTACCAATTTCTCATTTCTGATATTTGCCTCTAAGCAAACACACCAAGCACTCAGTAAGCCTCTAAAGGTTTCTTAAAAACCCTCCATCTCCCACTGCCCACCGTCTCAGTAGCTCCTGGGGCGACACGTCTGCTGTTTCCTCGTCACTCTGGCTGTCACTGCTGTCGGAACTCTCGGAGCTACTATTTTTTTCTGGTTTTTTATTCTTTTGCTTGCCTTTGTGTTTGTGCTTCCTGTGTTTCTTCTTCTGTAAAAAAAAAAATAAATAGTGGGAGGGGGAAACAAAGGTATTTTTTCCTCCTTCATTCAATACAATGAAAGGTTAACGAGGCTGCAGTGATGGAGTCATTAAAAAAAAGTTTAAACCTCATTTAGAGTGAGTGAGAGTGAGAGCCTAAGAAGACAGCACAGGGTAGATGGCTGTGCCCCTCTCAACTGTGCACTCTGACCCAGCTGTGCCTCCAGCAACAAACACAGCAGAACCAAGGAGGCGCAGACAGGACCCATCGTAACATTTGATGTCATAAGACGTGACACCACACATCTTATGCGTGGTGACCTGTGCCACCTCCGGTGAACTCAACTTGTTTATTGTGTCAGGCCCCTGGGAAACTTCATGTCAGGATGATGGGCACCCAGGAAAACCACAAGGAAGAAACTGGCAGAAGGTTACCAAACAGCAGATACACTGGTAAGGACACACAGATTTGGCTAATGCACATTTTCTTCCTTTCACTAGGAGGGAACACCCGTCATCCTCCATATGGGAGTGCTTCCTTCTGGTGGCCAGTAAGGAAACTGTTTCTAATTTCTTCAGCTGCTAGTCCAGACTACTTTGGGTACCCAACAAGAACATTAACCTAATTAAAAGTCTATGCTGTAACCCAAAAGAAGACATAGATGATGAAATAAGAGACGTCAACAGCGGAAGCACATGCCTGCCTTCCATTCGAATTCTTCTACTTCAAATGACAAGTGATGGACTAAAATCTCAAACTGTAATAAAGACAAAGTAGCTGAGAAATGCTGAAAATAATACCTTCACTTAATATTGAATAAATAAGAAATTGTTTTATTATTTAATATCCATTGCTCTAAGATCCTTAAATGCCCTTTTTTTCTGCTTTTTAATGTTCACAAAAAAGTTTTTTTAAGGGCTGGGCATGGTGCCTCATGCCTGTAATCCCAGCACTTTGGGAGGTAGATCACTTGAGGTCAGGAGGTCAAAACCAGCTTGGCCAACATGGTGAAACCCCGTCTCTATTAAAAATACAAAAAATTGGGCCGGGCGCGGTGGCTCACGCTTGTAATCCCAGCACTTTGGGAGGCCGAGGCGGGCGGATCACAAGGTCAGGAGATCGAGACTACAGTGAAACCCCGTCTCTACTAAAAATACAAAAAATTAGCCGGGCGCAGTGGCAGGCACCTGTAGTCCCAGCTACAAGGGAGGCTGAGGCAGGAGAATGGCGTGAACCCAGGAGGCGGAGCTTGCAGTGAGCCGAGATCGCGCCACTGCACTCCAGCCTGGTGGACAGAGTGAGACTCCGTCTCAAAAAAAAAAAAAAACAAAAAACAAAAAATTAGCCGGGTGGCACACACCTGTGGTCCCAGCTACTTGGGAGGCTGAAGCAGGAGAATTGCTTGAACCCAGGAGATAGAGGTTGCAGTGAGCCAAGACTGAGTCACTGCACTCCACCCTGGGCAACAGAGTGAGACTCCGTCTCAAAAAAAAAAGGGGGGATGATGCGGTTTACGTGCAAAAGAAAATGTTTCTGAAAAATCATGGGTTTGCATCGAATGTCGACATTTTTGTTAAGTCTCAGAGAGAACTGTGACTTGGCCACCAGATCTGCTCTTCAACTGCAGTATATGACACTCCTGGGGGCTGACCAACGGGTCCCACCCCACACTGATCCAGGGGTACACACAAGTCTCTCACCTTCTCTTTCTTCCGCCTGTGCTCTTTCTTGGTCTTGTGCTTGTCTTTGTTCTTTTATGTTTCTCTTTTGAGGAACCTCAAGTGTCTGACGAGCATCTGAAACACAAAGGTCATAAAGACAGGACCTATATAGGGTGAAAACAAAGACATCCAAAACCAAGCTCCCAAATTGCTGAATCAGGCATCTAGTGTAGACGGAATGTTTAACACTGAGGAAGAACTCCCGCCCTCGGATTAGCTTCTGCCTCACTGAGAAACAGATTAGCACACCACCTTGCAGAGCTGTATTTAGAAAGCTGCCAGAGACCTCAACAAAGACCTGTGTGATCCAATCAGTATCCTGCTGTGACCCCAGCTGCCAGATGCAGATAAAGTCAGAACAGAAAGCCCACAAGCCTTTTGTAATTCAACATCGTCAGATAAGCTCAGAACAGACCAGAATTGGAACTCAGCTCTGCTGCCAGCACTGATCTTCAACACAGTGCCTAACCTCTCCCAGGCCCAGTTTCCCCAACTATAAAATGGGGACAATAAGAATCCTGATCCTTTTAGGGATACAGATTAGACTAGACAGGGCCATGTCCATGATTCCCAAAGCTCAGAATCTGGCACCTAAATGTTAGCTCTTCTTATATCGTCCTCTCTCTACAAAAACATATTTTGTAAGAATTTGTCTTATAAGTGGAAATACTGAAAAAACTACCATCAAAACAACATAATGGGCTGGGAGCAGTGGCTCGTGCCTGTAATCCCAACACTTTGGGAAGCCCAGGCAGGAGGATCCTTGATCTCAGGAGTTCAAGGCCAGGCTGGGCAACATAGTGAGACCCTATCTCTACCTAATTAAAAAAAATAATAATGTATATAATCATTAAAAATCATTAAAGAATTTGCATGTGCCTCAATTCTCCATCTCCAAATTCAGACCAAAATGTTTTCATTTTCATAGGTCATTAATTTCCGGGTAACCAAATCAACAAAAATTCACAAGAGTAGAAGCAGTGAAAGTCATTAAATCAATTTTTTTTCACCTAAAGAAAAGTTTCAGCCAGGAACGGTAGCTCACACCTGTAATCCCAGCACTTTGGGAGACTGAGGTGAGCAGATCACTTGAGGTCAGGAATTCAAAATCAGCCTGGCCAACATGGTGAAACCCCGTCTCTACTAAAAATACAAAAATTAGCTGGGCGTGGTGGCATGCATCTGTACTCCCCACTACTTGGGAGGCTGAGGCAGGAGAATCACTTGAACCCGGTAGGCAGAGGTTGTAGTGATCCGAGATTGTGCCACACTCCAGCCTGGGTGACAGAGCAAGACTCCATCTCAAAAAATAAATAAATAAATAAAAAGAAAAAGAAAAGTTTCAAGATGTTTTGTAAGGGTGAATATTTTCTCAACTCAGTTAAACAGATGCCTGTAACTTTGTAGTCCTGTTTCTTTGTGGTTTTTTTGGTGTTTTTTTTTTTTTCAGACAGGTTCTCACTCTGTCACCCAGACTGGTGGGCAATGGTGCAATCACAGTTCATTACAGCCTTGACCTGGGTTCATGTGATCCTCCTACCTCAGCTTCCTGAGTAGCTGGGACTACAGGCATGTACCACCTTACCCGGCTAATTTTTTTTTTTTTTTTTTTTTTTTGTGGAAATGAGGGTCTCCCTATGTTGCCCAGGCCGGTATCAAACTTTTGAACTCAAGGGATCCTCCGACCTTAGTCTCCCGAAGTGCTGGGATTACAGGTGTGAGCTACCATGCCCAACCAGATTTTCCAAATTCGACCTCCCAAAACTTTTATTTTCCAAAATTCTTTTATTTATTTATTTATTTTTTTTTTTTTTTTGAGATGGAGTTTCACTCTTATTGCCCAGGCTGGAGTGCAATGGTGTGATCTTGGCTCACCCCAACCTCCGTCTCTCAGGTTCAAGCGATTCTCCTGCTTCAGCCTCCTAAGTAGCTGGGATTACAGCCATGTGCCACCATGCCTGGCTAATTTTGTATTTTTAGTACAGATAGGGTTTCTCCATGTTGGTCAGGCTGGTCCCAAACTCCCAACCTCAGGTGATCCACCCACCTTGGCCCCCACAAAGTGCTGGAATTACAGGTGTGAGCCACCTCACTCAGCCTTTCATTGATTTATTTATTTATTTGAGACAGCATCTCACTCTGTTACCCAGGCTGCAGTGCAGCAGTGGGATCATAGCTCACTGCAGCCTCAACCTCCTGGGCTCAAGCAATCCTCCCACTTCAGCCTCCTGAGTAGCTGGGACCACAGGCACGCACCACCACACCAGGCTAATTTTTTTCTTTTTTCTTTTTTTAAGAGATGCAATCTCTCTATGTTGCCCAGGCTGGCCTCAAACTCCTGGACTCAAGCAATTTTCCCACCTCAGTCTTCCAAAGTGCTAAGATTACAGGCATGAGCCACCATACTCAGCCCAAAACTTTTTTTTAACACTAGTTTTTTTCAAAAATCATTTCCCTAAATAACCCATGGACCAAATTAAGTCACTATTACAAGGGTATCAAAGACATTATGGGAAAGAGACATAAAAGACTTGGCTTTCAAGTGCTGACACCAACTTGAAACTAAAGAGGCCAGGCGCAGTGGCTCACACCTGTAATCCCAGCACTTTGGGAGACCGAGGTGGGCGGATCACGAGGTCAGGAGATCGAGACCATCCTGACTAACACGGTGAAACCCCATCTCTATTAAAAATACAAAAAAATTAGCCAGGCGTGGTGGCGGGCACCTGTAATCCCAGCTACTTGGGAGGCTGAGGCAGGAGAATGGCGTGAACCCGGGAGGCAGAGTGTGAAACCCCGTCTCTACTAAAAATACAAAAAATTAGCCAGGCACCTGTAATCCCAGTTACTCCATTGGCTGAGGCAGAAGAATCACCTGAACTTGGGAGGCAGGGGTTGCAGTGAGCCGAGATCGCGCCACTGCACTCCAGACTGGGTGACAGAGTGAGACTGTCTCAAAACAAAACAAAATAAAAGTGCTGAACAACTATAGCAAATAAGAAATACATTCACTGCAATTTGTCAAAACTTCGTACTTTTTTTCCTCTGCTTTTTAATCCTGTCTTTGAAAGCAGTTAGCTAACCAAACCAGTATTCACATATGGGCACCATGGGAAACTATAAAGTGAATAATGGAATTTATATGTTATTTATATATCTGGGCCATGTTACAGATGTTTGTTAACCTAGCCCTCAAAGAGATGGTAAACAAGTCTAAATGTTTTAACTTGAGATGCCGATTTAAGATGGCATTGAATAGAAGTTGTTGACAGATAATTGGGGAACGAAATGGGGGACAGATTGTATTCACCTATGAGAGGACCATTTTCTTGTATTTGCTACATTAGCTAAAGTAAAAAGGAGGCTTGGTGGCCGGGTGCGGTGGCTCACGTCTATAATCCCAGCACTTTGGGAGGCTGAAGCAGGCGGATCACCTGAGGTCAGGAGTTTGAGACCAGCCTGACCAATATGGAGAAACCCCATCTCTACTAAAAATACAAAATTAGCTGGCCATGGTGGTGCATGCCTATAATCCCAGCTACTCGGGAGGCTGAGGTAGGAGAATCGCTTGAACCCGGGAGGCGGAGGTTGCAGTGAGCTGAGATTGTGCCATTGCACTCGAGCCTAGCCAACAAGAGCAAAACTCTGTCTCAAAAAAAATAAATAAATAAATAAAGGAGGCTCGGCTGGGTGCAATGGTTCACACCTGTAATTCCAGCACAGTGGGAGGTTGAAGTGGGTGGATCACTTGAGCCCAGAAGTCCAAAGCTGCAGTGAGCTATGACAGCACCACTATACTCCAGCCTACGTGACAGAGTGAGATCCTGTCTGAAAAATAAATAAACAAATAACAATTTTTAAATAAATAAGAGTCTTAAATACTCTTCTCCTTGCAATTCCCCTCCAATTTTGTATACTATTTTTTAAATTTCTTTTCTCTTTTTTTAATTTTATTTATTTATTTTTTGAGATGGAATCTTGCTCTGTCACCCAGGCTGGAGTACAGTGGCAGGATCTTGGCTCACTGCAAGCCCCACCTCCCAGGTTCATGCCATTCTCCTACCTCAGCCTCCCCAGCAGCTGGGACTACAGGCACATGCCGCCAAGCCCAGTTAATTTTTTTGTATTTTTAGTAGAGACTGGGTTTCACTGTGTTAGCCAGGATGGTCTTGATCTCCTGACCTCGTGATCCACCCGCCCCGGCCTCCCAAAGTGCTGAGATTAGAGGTGTGAGCCATCGCGCCCGGCCTTTTTTTTTTTTTTTTCAAATAGCGATGGGCCTCTGTGTGTCACCCAGGCTGGTCTCAAACTCGTGGGCTCAAGCAATCTACCTGCCTCGGCCTCCCAAATTGCTGGGATTACAAGCATGAGCCACCACACCCGGCCTCTTTTTTTTTTTTTTTTTTTTTTTTTTTTTTGAGACAAAGTCTCGCTCTGTCACCCAGGCTGGAGTGCAGTGACGTAATCTCAATCTCGGCCCACTGCAACCTTCGCCTCTAAGGTTCAAGTGATTCTCATGCCTCAGCCTCCTGAGTAGCTAGGATGACAGGCACACACCACCATGCCCGGCTAATTTTTATATTTTTAGTAGAGATGGGGTTTCACCAAATTCGCCAGGGTGGTCTCAAACTCCTGACCTCAAGCGATCTGCCCACCTCAGCGTCCCAAAGTGTTGGGATAACAGGCGTGAGCCACCTGCCCGGCTAGAGCCACTGTGCCTGGCTGCAGCCTCTTTCTCTCTCTGCTTTTTCGTTTTTTTCTGAGATAGAGTCTCGCTCAGTCACCTGGGCTGGAGTGCAGTGGCACAATCTCAGCTCACTGCAACCTCCGCCTCCCGGGTTCAAGCGATTCTCCTGCCTCAGCCTCCCGAGTAGCTGGGACTATAGGCATGCGCCACTATGCCCAGCTAATTTTTGTATTTTTAGTAGAGATGGGGTTTCACTATGTTGGCCAGAATGGTCCGATCTCTTGACCTCATGATCCTCCCACCTCAGCCTCCCAAAGTGCTAGGATTACAGGCATGAGCCACCATGCCCAGCCAGCCTCTTTTTCTTTAAGCTCTGTTGGGAAACATATTTCTATAGCAAAACTTAAGATACTTAGGACCCTCCTGTAAACATGTGGCAGCTAAGGAAATCAAGTTTGGAGGTCTCTGAAGTTGTACAGAAACAACTATCATTTTAGGCACTAGGTGGAGACAATGGGTTTAAAATGTGACTGAAAACGTATCAACCAGAAGCAAGTGCTTCTGGTTTGTTTGATTGGCTGTACAAACAAGTCACACTGTCCCCATCTCAGGGCAGTCACACACTGATAAAAATGGGTGAACCAAAGGGCTCTGCACTCACTGGGGCAGAAGACGGGAGGCAGCCGTGGGCCGAACTCTTCTCTTTCATCTATCTGCATCTTTTGTATCGGGATGGAAGGTGGCGGCTCCTGGGGTGCTGGCATGAGAGCTGAAAAACAGCAGGGTGTTCATGTCATTTGTCTGCCCCATGTTCATGTCTCTGAGTCTTTCATTCATGTCTTTTGTCACAAGATAACGTATGCTTGCCCACACCACTTCACTCCTGCCAGGTGCTAAGGATGCACCAGTGAACATGCAGACCCCGGCGATGCCCTTGTGAACTCCGAAGCTGGAAGTCAGTCACATGAGGGCGCCTGCGACCAAGGGCACCGATGGCTGAGGTACAGAGTGCCGAGTGTACCTGTGGGCACATAGCCTAGCGCCCCTAAGACCTGAAAAGTAGAAATGTGTCCCCAAGAAAGGGCCATCTGAGAAGCAAACAACTTACAAACCATCAGGAGTGTAAGACTATGTCCCATCCCAGAGAACTGCGGGAGACAGTTTCACTCCAAATAAATTATCAAAGAAAAAACCTTGAAGATAAATGATCATATCCACATTAATAATCTTATTTTATTTTATTTTTTTGAGGCGGAGTCTCATTCTGTCGCCCAGACTGGAGTGCAGTGGCCGGATCTCAGCTCACTGCAAGCTCCACCTCCCAGGTTTACACAATTCTCCTGCCTCAGCCTCCCGAGTAGCTGGGACTACAGGCGCCCACCACCACGCCCAGCTAGTTTTTTGTATTTTTTTTAGTAGAGACGGGGTTTCACCGTGTTAGTCAGGATGGTCTCGATCTCCTGACCTTGTGATCCACCCATCTCGGCCTCCCAAAGTGCTGGGATTACAGGCTTGAGCCACCGTGCCCGGCCTATAATCTTATTTTTTAAACAGATTACTGTATGTTCAGATAGAAGAGATATAAAAATTTTAAAAGTCTGGAAAACTAGCCAGGCACTGGGATTACGCCTGCAATCCCAGCACTTTGGGAGGCTGAGGTGGGCAGATCACCTGAGGTCAGGAGTTCGAGACTAGCCTGGCCAATATGGTAAAACGCCATCTCTACTAAAAATACAAAAATTAGCTGAGCATGGTGGCGCACACCTGTAATCCCAGCTACTCGGCAGGCTGAGGCAGAAGAATCGCTTGAAACCAGGAGGTAGAGGTTGCAGTGAGCCGAGATTGTGCCTTCCAGCCTGGGCAACAGAGAGAGACTCCATCTCAAAAAAGAAAAAAAGTCTGGAAAACTATACATCAAAGTGTTTACATTGGTTATTTCTGGCCAGGCATGGTGACTCATGCCTGTAATCCTAGCACTTTGGGAGCCCACTGCAGGTGGATCACTTGAGGCCCAGAGTTTGAGACCAGCCTGGCCAACATGGTGAAACCCCATCTCTACCAAAAATACAAAAATTAGCCAGGCGTGGTGGTGCACGCCTATAATCCCAGCTACTTGGGAGGCTGAGGCAGGACAATCGCTTGAACCCAGGGGGTGGAAGTTGCAGTGAATCGAGACCACACCATTGCACTCCAGACTGGATGACAGTGAGACTCCATCTCAAAAAAAAAAAAAAAAAGCTATCTCTTAAAATAAAATTATTACTTCTTTTTCTTTTTTTTCTTTGAGACAGAGTCTTGCTCTGTCACCCAGGCTGGAGTACAATTGTGCAATTTTGGCTCCCTGAAACCTCCACCTCCCAGGTTCAAGTGATTCTCCTGCCTCAGCCTCCTGAGTAGCTGGGATTATAGGTGTGTGCCACCATGCCCCGCTAATTTTTGTACAGACAGGATTTCACCGTGTTGGCCAGGCTGGTCTCGAACTTCTGATCTGAACTGATCCATCCACCTCAGCCTCCCAAAGTGCTCAGATTACAGATGTGAACCACCATGCCTGCCTGAAATTTTTACTATTTTTAAATTCTTCTCAATTAGGATAAGTTGGAAAATCAAACACAGTGATCCAAAAAATATACCAGAGATATATACCTAATAGAAAAAAAAAACCTCTGCTCTATCTCAATTAAAAATATAAAAGATTGGCCAGGCGCGTGGCTCGTGCCTGTAATCCCAGCACTCTGGGAGGCCGAGGCAGGCAGATGACTTAAGTCTAGGAGTTCAACACCAGCCTGGGCAACGTGGCAAAACCCTATCTCTACTAAAAATAAAAAATTAGCCAGGCGTAGTGGCACACGCCTGTAGTCCCAGCTACTCAGGAGGCTGAAGTGGGAGGACTGCTTGAGCCCAGGAGGTAGAGGCCTCAGTGAGCCAAAGATTGCACCACTGTACTCCACCCTGGGGACAGAGCAAGACCCTGTTTCCAAAAAAAAAAAAAATTATATTTATATAAAAGATTACATATCATTGATTGCTAATCATCTGGGTTTAAGACTGTGTCGCAGAGTCATTGTCTTCTTCTTTAGATCCTCGAGTCTGAAATACTGACATACCATGAGCCACGGATGATGTTTCCCCCAAGTCAGTGCCTTGGGAGCTTTGGAAGTTGGCCTCCCCAGAGCCTGCCTGATCGTCCTCGCTGTCGCCTTGCTCATCCTCAGAGGATGAGGACTTTTCATCTGAGGAGCTGGCAAAGATGGCCCTGAATAAGTCCATGGATGGGCGGCTCCCTTCTCCTTCAGCCTGTGCGTCCACACCTTTGTTGACTGTCTATATTGACAGTGAAATAAGAGTCAGGGATACAGAGGCAAGGGTGAAAGGGAGGAGACATTCTAGAATACACTCCCAGACACACATATTTACGTTTATGCTCATGTACATGGGTATCCATAGCCACACACCACCCAACTAAACAGTGATCACTCACATAGCTTTTTTTTTTGTGGTGTTTCTGAGTCAACAACTGTAGAATGTGCTGATGAGGTCAAAGCAGCTGAAATCTCTCATGGACTGGTCATTAATGAGAAGTGCAAAGGATCCCCAAAAATGCAGTAGAGCACCGTGCCTCTGTTCTATTTCCAAACTCAGATTCAGGCAACTTAGCAAACCCCAAACAAAATAAACTCAAAAGAATTCACACCCAGACACATCATGATACAACCGCTAAAATCCAAAGACCAAGTAAAAATCTTGGAAGCAGCTAGGAGAAAAAAAGGGTCAATTCACCTCATTATGTACAGATGAATAATAATTTGTTTTGGGGTTTTTTTGAGCCAGGGTCTCACTCTGTCACCCAGGCTGGAGAGCAATGGTGCGACCATAGCTCACTGCAGTGTTGACCTCCTGGGCTCAAGTGATCCTCCCACCCCAGCCACTTGAGTAGCTGGGACCACAGGTGCATGCCACCACACCCAACTAGTTTTTTAATTTTTTAGTTTAGTTTTTAATTTTTTGTAAAGATGGGATCTCACTATGTTGCCCACCAAGAAAGAGCAATCCTAGTTTGAGACCAGCCTGGCCAACATGGTGAAACCCCATCTCTACTAAACATACAAAAATTAGCCAGGCATGGTGGTGCACACCTGTAGTCCCATCTACTTGGGAGGCTGAGGCAGGAGAATCAGTTGAACCCGGGAGGGGAGGCAGAGCTTGCAGTGAGCTGAAATCATGCCACTGCACTCCAGCCTGGGTGACAGACCAAGACTCCATTTCAAAAAAAAAAAAAAAGAGAGAGAGAAATAGCAATCCTAAATGTGCACTTCAAAATACATAAGGCAAAAATAAGTTTGGAACACAGTCTGGCAGCTTCTTATAAAGTTAAATATACATGTACATATTTTCTAGGATTCCCACTACTAGGTTTGTACTCTAGAGAAATGAAAACTTATATTCACACAAAAACCTGCACATGAATGCTCCCAGCAGCTTTATTTGTGATAGCCAAAAGTTAGAAACAAGCCACATGGCCTTTAAGGGGAAATGGATCAATAGTTGGCTGCCTCTGCTGGTGAGTCACAAGGAGAAAGTTTTACCAAAGAGAAAAGCAAGGGCCACACTCAGCGTGGCAAAGAGAATCTGGAAGCCCCAAATACCTGATTTGTGGATGATTCTGGTGCACGCTCTTCCTCTTTGTTTACTAAGGGGCTGGACTCTTGTTTGGGTGGCCCGGCTTTTGATCTAGCCAAACTTAAAAATTCACTCACGGAATCTTCTTTCTTTTCCTGTTTAGCGGTATCCCATCTGGATGGTTTTCTTGATTCTGAAAGGTAGGACATAACTCCAGCATTAGCAAGGAAAAGGCAAGTTCTTCACCACTGCTCTTTCATTCGCTCAGAATGTCAGCGTGCCTACTACAGGGCCTGGCACCATGCAGGGGGTGTTGGGGAGGTAGGTGGCAGAGGCAGAGACAGAGCCCCAACCCCAAGGAGTATGAACATCTGGACCATTACACCATGAGCTAAGTTATTAATAAGAGGAATTCCCTCAACAGAGGGAGAATATGCACCATTCATATCGTTAGGACTAAACTACCCTTTAATTCTGTCTTCCTACAGGCGAGGGGTTGAGGCCCTGGTCAATCAGAGACCCCGAGGATACCCTACTCACTGTCGGGACCTCGGTGCTGTGATACTTTTTCACTTGGTGCTTGGGTGGTGGGCAAGGAAGCTGTCTCTGGGAGTGTCAGAAAGTTGAAGACTGAGTACTTGTCACGCTTCACTCTTGGTAAGCCAACTAAAGTTGAACTGGGAATTGAAAAAGAATCATTTTAATAACAACCACTAGGACAAAATCCACCTCCTGAAAAACTTTCCGTCTCAAGTTTTCCACCTCTTCTGCATGACTAAAAAGTCCCCTAAGGGCCGGGCACGGTGGCTCACGCCTGTAATCCCAGCACTTTGGGAGGCCAGGAGATCGAGACCATCCTGGCTAACATGGTGAAACCCCATCTCTACTAAAAATACAAAAAATTAGCCAGGCACGGTGGCGGGCGCCTGTAGTCCCAGCTACTTGGGAGGTTGAGGCAGGACAATGGCATGAACCCGGGAGGCGGAGGCTGCAGTGAGCGGAGATCACGCCACTGCACTCTAGCCTGGGTGACAGTGCAAGACTCCGTCTCAAAAAACAAACAAACAAACAAACAAAAAAGTCCTCTGGCCGGGCGCGGTGGCTCAAGCCTGTAATCCCAGTACTTTGGGAGGCCGAGACAGGCAGATCACGAGGTCAGGAGATCCAGACCATCCTGGCTAACACGGTGAAACCCCGTCTCTACTAAAATACAAAAAACTAGCCAGGCGAGGTGGCGGGCGCCTGTAGTCCCAGCTACTTGGGAGGCTGAGGCAGGAGAATGGCGTAAACCCAGGAGGCAGAGCTTGCAGTGAGCTGAGATCCAGCCACTGCACTCCAGCCTGGGCGACAGAGCGAGACTCCGTCTCAAAAAAAAAAAGTCCCCTAAGATGCTTTCACTTCTCAAAGCAGTTCGAGAATCTGGGTGACTGACTTTAGGTCCCATGAGTTTTTCCTTATTATGATAAAGGCAAGAATTTAACTTTGAAAATGGATTTCCATTAAGGAAAAGTTCCACTGATAAAAATACACCTAAAGTTTCTGACAGTCTGGTTTGACCACCTATGCTATTTTTTTTTTTTTTTTTTTTTGAGATTGAGTCTCGCTTTGTCACCCAGGCTAGAGTGCAATGGCACAATCTTGGCTCACTGCAACCTCCGCCTCCCAGGTTCAAGCATTTCTCCTGCCTCAGCCTCCCAAATAGCTGGGACTACAGGCGCACACCACTACTCCCGGCTAATTTTTTGTATTTTTAATAGAGATGGGGTTTCACCATGTTGGCCAGGCTGGTCTCAAACTCCTGACCTCAAGTGATCTGCCCGCCTCAGTCTCCCAAAGTACAGGGATTACAGATGTAAGCCATTGCACCCAGCCGACTATCTTGAAGTGTTCTGTTTGCTTGATTTTTTAGAGATGGGGTCTTACTATGTTACTCAGGCTGGCCTTGAAATCCTGGGCTCAAGCGATCCTCCTGCCTTGGCCTCCCAAGCTAGGATTACAAGTGTGCACCATCACACCCCACCTCTGGAAGTGTTATTAATCAAATAAGAAAGTGTTTAACTTTTATAATGATAATTTAAAAACATAAGTAACATTGTAAATGTAAACCACATGAGCAGCATTAAGAAGGTGGCAAATGAGAGAGGCATAATGCTTTTGTAACTTGATATATCTGAGTTTCATAGCTTCAATAGGGAATAAAGTTTGCTATCCGGATTTCGTTTTAGTAACAAATTATAGAAGTAATTTATCAAAGCAAATCTACAAAATGTGTAGATTTGTAATATCCAAGGATATACAAATAAGTTCATGAAGAAAAAACAAGAATTTATATGAGTATGTAAGGGGAAAATCAGCTTTAATCTCAAGAATACATTTTGTACTGTTGTAAAGGTTTATCCAACTTACTCTGGATAAGGGTCGGGGACATTAAATCTCTTACATAGCAGCTTGTCAGGGTGCCACTCAAACGTGTCTCGGGTGAGCTTCCCAAACATCTTCATCTTCACGGCCGACTGCTTGTCCCCAACATCATTCTGGGAAAAGACATGCATTTTGTTTCATCAAGTGGTTGCACCATTGACCTGACTGATCTCCCATTTAAAATTTTCAAGCAATCTTCTAGAAATGCGAAAAAAGTTTGTGCTATAACATTTTTGCTCCAGTACATTGGAAACTAGGCATAAAATGGTTTCTTATTCTCCTATACCATGTATATTTTGATCTTCTCACTGAGGGATTAAAAATATTTGGCTCGGCTAGGTATTGTGGCTCATCCCTATAATCCCAGCACTTTGGGAGGCCCAGGTAGGCGGATCACCTGAGGTCAGGAGTTCGAGACCAGCCAGGCCAACATGGCGAAACCCCATCTCTACTAAAAATACAAAAATTAGATGGGTGTGGTGGTGAGCTCCTGTAATCCCACCTACTTGGGAAGCTGAGGCAGGAGAATCACTTGAACCCAGGAGGCGGAGGCTGTAGTGAGCTGAGATCGCACCACTGCACTCCAGCCTGGGCCACAGAGAGAGACTTCGTCTCAAAAAAAAAGAAAAAACAATTTTGGCTAGGCAGTGCTTTAATATTAAAGTTCACCAGGTAAGGGACATGATGACAACAGACCTCTTGGTCTCGAGGGACTTCAACCTGATCTGAATCATCCTCCTCCTTGGCATGAGTGAACCTGGAGGACAAGGTCGAATGGGAAGACGCGTACAGCAGGGCCGCCCGGGCAAACTCATCCCGCTCCCGGCCTCGCTCCCACTCTGTCATGCTGGGGTCCAGACAGCGTTCCAGAGCATCTGCGGGGCAGAGAACAAGAAGCGTCTTCACTTCTCAGAAAAACATGGGGCTTACAAGAGAACATCTGCTGGGCACCACTGTGTATTTCCTAAGTCCTTATTCTTATTTTTATGACTATGGGAATGGCGAGGTATTTGGCAGGTAATATTGTTCTTTCCTTCAAAATTGTGCTTTTTTAAAAAAAAATTAGGCCAGGCGCAGTGGTTCATACCTGTAATCCCAGCACTTTGGGAGGCCAAGACGGGTGGGTCACTTAAGGTCAGGAACTCGAGACCAGCCTGGCCAACATGGTGAAACCCCATCTCTACTAAAACTACAAAAATTAGCTGGGCATGGTGGTGCACGCCTATAATCCCAGCTGCTCGGGAGGCTGAGGCAGGATAATCGCTTGAACCCGGGAGGTGGAGGTTGCAGTGAGCTGAGATTGCAGTGAGCCAAGATCCTGCCACTACACTCCAGCCTGGGCAACAGAGCAAGACTCCATTCAAAAAAAAAATTATTATTATTTTTATTTGGTAGAGGCAGGATCTCACTATGTTGCCCAGGCTGGTCTTGAACTCCTAGGCTCAAGTGATCCTCATCTCAGCCTCCCAAAGTACTGGGATTACAGGCATGAGCCACCATCCCCAGCCAAAATGATGCTTTTATTGAATTCTGTCTACCAAACATAACAGAGAAAGCCATGTGGGAGACTAATGCTTGGTTAAATCTTTAGCAGTAAGGAACCTGTCACCACTCCCAGACAGTGATAAGTTGACCCCAGCTACATCCTGACGTTTTGGCAGAAAAACACTCTTTCACTAACCTTTTTTTTTTTTTTTTTTTTTTTTTTTGAGACAAGAGTCTTGCTCTGTCGCCCAGGCTGGAGTGCAGTGACACGATCTCTGCTCACTACAAGCTCCGCCTCCCAGGTTCACACCATTCTCCCGCCTCAGCCTCCGGAGTAGCTGGGACTACAGGCGCCCGCCACCACGCCTGGCTAGTTTTGGTATTTTAGTAGAGACGGGGTTTCACCGTGTTACCCAGGATGGTCTCGATCTCCTGACCTCATGATCTGCCTGTCTCAGCCTCCCAAAGTGCTGGGATTACAGGCTTGAGCCACCGCGCCCGGCCCACCTTTTTTTTTTTTTTAAAGCAAATGAACATTAGTGATGTAGGTTCTTAGTACAGAGTTAAGGCACAGTAAATAGACTTTACATTCCACAAAGATCTGTTTTAAAAAAATAACCCTGTAATTTACTGATAACCTCTCACGAGGACTACTGCATACAACAGCAACCCCTCTCCTCATTCTTGCCATATTTACTTCAAAGATCACAAAGTGATTGTTTCTCCTCTGTAACGGTTCAATAGCTAACTATTGTTTTAAGTCGAATTTAAGACTATGAGTCAGGAGTGGATGGTCAGGATCTTTGGATAAGGTGGAAGACGATGTTGATATGAAATGTGAAATGCAATGCTTGTAGCAGGCAAGCACTTGCAAACACCAAACGGCCTGTAAGCACCGGCCACCGCCAGTTGTATTCTCTACTTAAACAGCTAGCTTTGGCCTGAGATACGGAGGAACATAAGCTAACTTTTCTCGCTTTCTGAGGTCAAGAGCCTTTGCACTATTTGCAGCAGGATAAAGCAAAAACACCGACAGAACGGGATACCTCAACTGTAAATATGAGTCTAGGATGAGAACAGTGAGAACGTGACCCCGCCCTGGCCGAGATGTGGGAGACCCAGGCCCAGCACCCACCTTTCTGACCCTGTTTCATGTGTACTAAGAACTCTTCGTATCGCTTTTGCTTTTCCGGATCTTTGGCGAAAGGCTTGAAGTTGCTGGCTTTTAGGGTGGCCATCCCACCACCTAATGCCACGTGCCAAGAGCAGTGCCCAACAGCCGCTGCAGGGGAGGGCTGGGCTCTGCTGCTCTGGGCGTTCTGGGCCAGACTCCTGGCCTTGAGCTGAGCTGCTTTCAGGTCAGTAGCCTGCTTCATTTCTTTGATTCTCTCTTTATCTTTTTGGGACAGAAATTCTAACACGGAAGTAGCTGAACCTAAATAAAAACAGTAATTAGAAGTGATGAAAAGAGTCATAAAACAACCACATTTTCATTTCTCTGTACATACATTTCAATATCACAAATTTACATAATTGGGGATGAGTATTTTACGTTTAGTGTTTCATTTATGTTCATATATCTTTGTGGACTAGACAGTGAAAAATGAGCTTCTTTGTTTTTCTTTTTTTTTTAGACGGAGTCTGGCTCTACTGCCCAGCCTGGAGTGCAGTGGCACCATCTCAGCTCACTGCAACCTCCCAGGTTCAAGCGATTCTCTTGTCTCAGCCCCCCCGAGTAGCTGGGACTATGGGCACGTGCCACAATGCCCGGCGAATTTTTTGTATTTTTAGTACAGACAGGGTTTCATCATCTTGGCCAGGCTGGTCTCGAACTCCTGACCTC
The DNA here is from genome assembly GCF_001698545.2 of Rhinopithecus bieti. Taxonomy (NCBI): domain Eukaryota; kingdom Metazoa; phylum Chordata; class Mammalia; order Primates; family Cercopithecidae; genus Rhinopithecus; species Rhinopithecus bieti. The sequence goes on from NW_016816687.1 coordinate 1,016,527, forward strand.
AGGTGCTCCACCCGCCTCGGCCTCCCAAAGTGCTGGGATTACAGGCGTGAGCCACCACACCTGGCCGAATCCTATGTTTTTTTGGAGACATGGTCTCACTCTGTCACCTGGACTGGAGTACAGTGGTATGATCATGGCTCACTGCAACCTACGCCTCTCGGGCTCAAGTGATCCTCCCACGTCAGCCTCCTGAGTAGCTGGGACCACAGGCACACACCACCATGCCCAGCTACTTTTTATAATTTTTGTAGAGACAGGATTTCGCCATGTTTCTCAAGCTAGTCTCAACTCCTGGGCTCAAGAGATCATCCCACCTTGGCCTCCCAAAGTTCTGGGACTACAGGAATGAGCCACTGAGCAAGGCCAAGATTCATGTTTTATAGTCAGCAAAAATGGAAGTTAACACATGCACATTTACAGGGCACGTGAGTGGTCCCAGGATGCGAAACCTGACCTTCCCGGCTCCAGACCTGCAGTCCACCACCACTAGCCCTGGTTCCAAGCGCAGCTCCCCAGCAAGCCCTCACTAATGGCACAAACACTCATGGGTGCCAACTCCACGCCAGGACCTGGCCCAGGAGCTTGGAGGGCAGTGGAGACAGGAAAGAAGCCAAGGAGCAACATGCCGGCCCTCAATAGAGGAGGGCTATGAAAAAAACAGGGCAACGTGACTGAGGAGGGGCTTGCGTGAGCGGGCTGGTAGAGGGGGCAGGCAGATAACCAGCTTATATGGTGGTCAGGGAAGGCTGGAAGAAGACAACATTCGAGATAAGTCCTAAGCTAAAAAAAGAGAAAAAAGGCCAGATTCACAAAAATATGAGGGAAGAACAGAGAGGGAGGAGCAGCAAACACAAAGGCCCTTAGGCAGTGTCATGGGTGATGGCGTGTTCACGGGAGGAAAGGAGGAGGAAGCTACACTGCGGGAGGGTAAGGGAAGGTGGTGGATGATGCAGCCTGAAAGGCGGGCGGGGGTCACTGCACAGGGCCTCGTGGGGAGCCTGGAGGTTTCTGTAGGTGGGGGAGGTGCTGGCTGGTATAGTTGGCCTCATCCAACTGCTGGTGAGGGGAACAGACTGCAGAGGGAATGGACAGAAACAAGGAGACCATCAAGGAGGCTGCTGCAACGGTCCAGGTGGAGGGGCGGGGCTCAGACCCAGGAGGTCACGGAAATGCAGATGAGTAGTGGACGGAACCCCGACACATTGTGGGTAGAGCTGAGAGGGCTCACTGAGGGCCGGGGAGGGCCAGGGAGGGCAGGGGAAGACCAGAAAGAGAGGAGCTAAGAATTAGGCTTCCAACATTCCGGTCCGAGCAGTGGATCACAGTGGCAACATTTCCTGAGATGAGAAGACTTAGATGAGGAAGCGCAGTGTGTGATGGGGGGGTGGGGAACCAAGGGTTCTGTTTGCCTATTATAGGAGACACCTACTGGATTCCCCACGGCAGTGAGGCCCGAGCCCCTAACAGTCCAAGTCCACCTCTCATGGTGGGTCTTTTCTGCTGCACCTGCAGGGGATTCTCCATGTCTTTCCAGACTTTCAGACGCATTCATCCCTTTCAGAGTTTCCAGAGAAGAGTTACACAACGCGATCCCCAAGAGGAAGAAAACATACTCTCCCAGGCTGTGCAGAGAAGGGGAAGGCACCTTAACCACATTCCCTGATAATTATCACAAGTCTGAAAACAGCTGAGCTTACAATAAAAGTGATTTGAATGACATCAACCAAACTGAAGGTGGAAAAACAAGCCTTGGCTGGGCGCAGAGGCTCACACTTGTAATCCCAGCACTCTCGGAAACCAGAAGTTCCAGACCAGCCTGGGCAACATAGTGAGACCCTCATCTCCATTAAAAAAATTTTTTTTTAATGTGCCAGGTGTGGTGGTGGTGCATGCCTATAGTCCCAGCAACATGGGAGTCTGAGGTGGGAGGATCACTTGAACCCAGGAGTTCCAGGTTATAGAGAGTTATCACTGCCTTCAGCCTGGGTGACAAACCCAGACATTATCTCAAAATAAATAAGTTTAATAATAAAACTTAAAAAAAGAAGTAAAAGCTATGCACACTATTACGTATGCCATTTACAATAAATAGTGTTATTTCCACAGTTTGGGAATACAAATTAACATAAAAAACTTCAGTGGGAAAACAACTTTCCATTTTTATTTTGATAACTCAAGTTATGTGAAATGTAATGATTTCAGTCTTTTCCATGGCACATACCTTGAATAGGCGTCTCTCCAAGCAACTCTGCCCGTTTGGAGGCATTCAGTTGGTGCTTACTGTGTGTCCCTGGGTCAGGTGTTGCCTTTCCAGCTGACTCTGATAACACCTGCAGTAAGTGTGAGTTCTCGGAGGTGGTGGCCACCATGGGTCTGAAATAATGCACTGGTCGATAGTCTCTTGGCAACTCTGGAGGTGGATAGATCTTAACAAAACAAGACAAAACCCAGAAAATACAGGCTGCAAGATCATGTTTGATTTAATCAGGAAAAACTGTTACCTCTGAGCCTTGTTAACCTCGCCCCTTCCCGGTTAACACTCAGCAGGCAGGTAGCCCAAGAACAGGCTGGCCAGAGGTCCAGCCAGCATCCCCTCTGGACCAGAGGGTCACAAGAGCCACCGTGTTCCAGTGGTCAGGCATTTCGAATATCCTCTTACCCATTTCTACAGAAAGAAGCTAATGTGCCTGTTTCATAGGATAAGAACAATAAAGATGACAATAGATCATAAATGTCAGGGCTTACAGGCAGGGCTGGCCCACTGTACATCGGAAAATTTAGAAAAGTATCATTCAAAGCATGAAAGAAAAATAATGGCTGGGCACAGTGGCTCACACCTATAATCCCAGCACTTTGGGAGGCCAAGATGGGAGGATTGCTTGAGCCCGGGAGTTCCTGACGAGCCTGGGCAACAGAATGAGACCCCATCTCTATAAAACTAAAAAAAAATTTTAAAAATAATAGTCGGGGCGGAGCACAGTGGATCACGCCTGTAATCCCAGAATGTTGGGAGACCAAGGCGGGTGGATCACCTGAGATCAGGAGTTCAAGACCAGCCTGGCCAACATGGTGAAACCCTATCTCCACTAAAAATACAAAAATTATCCAGGCGTGGTGGTGGATGCCTGTAATCCCAGCTACTCGGAAGGCTGATGCAGGAGAATTGCTTGAGCCTGGGAAGCAGAGGTTGCAGTGAACCGAGATTGTACCACTGTACTCCAGCCTCAGTGACAGAGTGAGACTCCATCTCAAAAATAATAATTAATAATAATAACTGTAGTTGTTTTAAATTCAGAATTCTTTTTTCTAGTTGTTTCAGTTGCAAATTGAAGCTTCAGGCCTTCTTTTTTCTTTTTTTTTTTTTTGAGACAGAGTCTTGCTCTGTCACCCAGGCTGGAGTGCAGTGGTACAATCACAGCTCACTGCAACCTCCACCTACTGCATATGCAATTCTCCTGCCTCAGCCTCCCAAGTGGCAGGAACCACAGGCATGCATCACCATGCCTGGCTAATTTTTGTATTTTTAGTAGAGACGGAGTTTCACCATGTTGGCCAGGCTGGTCTCGAACTCCTGACCTCAAATGATCCACCCACCTCAGCCTCCCAATGTGCTGGGATTATAGGCATGAACTACCAGGCCTGGCCTATTTTTTCATCCAAGATATTACTATGAATAATGTGAGTAGAGCCAAGAGGACCTGGCCCAGGACCTAGGAGGGCAGTGGAGACAGGAATTTAAATGTAGTTGACAAAAGTGAAATGAAAATCTATTTGGGAAATTTGGGGATTTTTAATACCGACAGGCATGAACGATGGCACAGCAGACAAGGTAAAGGAAAGCACTAGATATTGTTAAATAACTGCATTAAATGGTCTCCGTTGCTCTTGGTCTAACAAACCCACATGTATTTGTTATTTAAGCTATTATCTAGATTTTTCTTTACTATTTTCACCCCCAAATTCACACTGAAATGTTCTCTAGATTTTTAAGCTATGTGAAAGCTCAAGTCCATGATGAAGTAACCCTGTAGCTGAAAGCAGTGACCCCTCTCTCCAGCCCCTGTCTCCTCTGGCTCTCAGGCTCAGGTGCACGCTGGACTCGCCTGAGGAGCTGTAAGTATACTGACGCTGTGCCCCACCCTGGAGAGTGTGCTATAACTGGAGTTCCCCAAACTCCCCAGGTGGTTGTTAAGGTGCAGAGCCTGGCTTGAGCCCTTGGCACAATGAAAGTCCATGAAACAGTGGTGTTATCATTGTCAAGAAATCCTGTTTTTTTATCATCTTAGCCTTGTCACCTTCTGGAGACACACGCCCAAATCAGCCAGAAAACACTCTCATGTTACCACCACACAAAAACCCAGAGGAGTATGGCAGAAAGGAGGAGTGTGTCCACAACTTCTCTATATCCTCCATGGGATTCAAAGTATTTCTTTATTTTTATTTTTTTTTTTTTGAGACAGGGTCTCACTCTGTCACCCAGGCTGGAGTGCAATGGCCAATCATGGCTCATTGCAGCCTTGACCTTCCAGGCTCAAGCAATCCTCCCACCTCAGGCCCCCAAGAGGCTAGGACTACAGGCACGTACCACCACACCCGACTAATTTTGTTTTGTAAGTTTTTTGTAGAGATGGGTTTTCGCCACGTTGCCCAGGCTGGTCTCGAACTCCTGGACTCTAGCAATCCGCCTGCTATGGCCTCCCAAAGTACTAGGATTACAGGCGTAAGCCACCACGCCCAGCCTTGGATTGAAAGTATTTCTCCCTCTCTGTCTGCCAAATCATTGTTCTGTTTGGCCTCTAGACTCAGATCTAGAGAACCATCTAGATCTGTGTATGAAAGGCTAGATGAACACAGCCCGCCTCTAAAATGTTCCTGCCCAAAGCCCTACTCCAGCGAACCGCCAGGAACCCCCAGGACTGTGTCTCTCCACTTAAGGAACTTTGCCCACGACTCTCTATTTGTGTATCTGCTACTTTGTTGGATAGGAGCTACCTGGGGCCAGGCTGGCCTATTTATCCTAAGGTCCAGTGAGTGCTTCTCCACCATTTTTAAACTATGCTTCCTTTTCTTTTTTTTTTTTTGAGACGAAGTCTCGCTGTCACCCAGGCGGGAGTGCAGTGGCACGATCTTGGCTCACTGCAACCTCCACCTTCCAGGCTCAAGTGATTCTCCTGCCTCAGCCTCCCGAAGACTGGGTTTATAGACATGTACCACCACTCCTGGTTAATTTTTATATTTTTAGTAGAGATGGGGTTTCACAGTGTTGGCCAGGTTGTCTTGAACTCCTGACCTCAAGTAATCTGTCCACCTCAGCCTCCCAAAGTGTTGGGATTATAGGTGTGAGCCACCGTGCCCAGCCTTATGCTTCCTTTTCATACATGTAAAATACCTGCATTTTCCTTTAATGTCATTTGACATTTCTGGTGATAACAGCAGCTTACTGTGTGCCCAACACTTTTCTAGATATATTCTATTCTGCTGGCTATCACAACACATGAACTATCACAATGAAGCAAATCAAAGCTGTCCCCTGGCCTCCTGTGTCCCAGATAAGCACAGGCCAAGCCTTAGAGGTACTGAACAAATGTTTGCTGAATAAAAAAACAAAAAGCTGATCAAAGCGTGAAACAATCTAAAACAGGAATGCTGACAAGGCAGATGGCCAGGTGCCCCTCCTGGGCTGGCCAGCACCCCAACTCCCTCCTGAGCGTGCCTGTGAGCATGAGACTTTGGTGGTTACAGGAAGAGCGCCATGTGGTCTAAGAGCTTCACATGTGACTGTGACAGCATCTCACAAAAACAAAGCTATCTGCAAAGGCACGCAGAGCTCTCCTCCAACTTCACCCACCTGCACACGGCTTCTCTCCCTCCCGGCCCCAGATGAGGAGGCCAGGGAACCTTGCCCCTGCTAGCTTCAGAGCATGGGGAGGAGCCAGGGCTATGGGTTATCCGCCTTTCTGAATGTTTTCTACTTTTCCTTAACCTATATTTCCCCTAGAATCATAGCAATTTCATTCTTCGAACGGTTTCTAATGTATGTCTCTCTTCATGTAAATAACCACTCACTTGAAGTTTGAATTTTAAACAGCAGCAGCCGGGCACGGTGGCTCACGCCTGTAATCCCAGCACTTTGAGAGGCTGAGGCAGGCGGATCACAAAGTCAGGAGTTCGAGACCTGCCTGACCAACATAGTGAAACCCCATCTCTACTAAAAATACAAAAATTAGCCGGCTGTGGTGGCACACGCCTGTAATCCTAGCTACTCAGGAGGATGAGGCAGGAGTATCGCTTGAACTTGGGAGGCAGAAGTTGCTGTGAGCCGAGATTGTGCCACTGCACTGTAGCCTGGGTGACAGAATGAGACTCTGTCTCAAAAAAAAGTAAATAAATAAAAAATAACAATTAGATATTTTTATCACAATGTAGCTACTGAATGATACTTCTTTTCTTTTCTTTTTTTGTTTTTTTGATAGGGAGTTTTGCTCTTGTCCCCCAAGCTGGAGTGCAATGGCACGATCTTGGCTCACTGCAACCTCTGCCACCCAGGTTCAAGCGATTCTCTCTGCCTCAGCTTCCTGAGTAACTGGAATTACAGGAGCCCACCACCACGCCCGGTTAATTTTTGTATTTTTAGTAGAGACGGAGTTTTGCCACATTGGCCAGGGTGGTCTCAAACTCCTAACCTCAGGTGATCCACCAACCTCGGCCTCCCAAAGTGCTGGGATTACAGGAGTGAGCCATCACACCTGGCCAACTTGTTTTTTTTTTTTTTTTTTCTGAGACAGAGATTTGTTCGTTGTCCAAGCTAGAGTGCAATGGTGCGATCTCGACTCACCGCAACATCTACCTCCCAGGTTCAAGTGATTCTGCCTCAGCCTCCCCAGTAGCTGGGATTACAGGCATGCACCACCACGCCCAGCTAATTTTGTATTTGTAGTAGAGACAAGGTTTCTCCATGTTGGTCAGGCTGGTCTTGAACTCCCGACCTCAGGTGATCCGCTCACCTCGGCCTCCCAAAGTGCTGGGATTACAGGCATGAGCCATTGCACCTGGCCCTGATGTTTTTTTTTTTTTTAATGGCTTCTTTTTTTTTTTTTTTTTTTGCAGATGGAGTCTTGCCTCTGTCGCCCAGGTTGGGAGTGCAGTGGCGCGACTCCGGCTCGCTGCAAAGCGTCTGCCCTCCCAGGTTCACACCATTCTCCTGCCTCAGCTTCCCGAGTTGCTGGACTTACAGGCGCCACCACCTACACCCGGCTAATTTCTTTGTTTTTTAGTAGAGACGGGTTTCACCGTGCTTAGCCGGAATGGTCTTGATCTCCTGACTCGGTGATCCGCCCGCCTTGGCCTCCCAAAGTGCTGGGATTACAGGCGTGAGCCCACCGTGGCCCAGCGCGCCCTGATATTTCTAATGTAGAATGTTTTTCTAGACAATCACTAGTAACCAGGCTGTTGTTTTTTGAAAACAAAATTTACTTATCTTTCCTGTTGTTAATAGAACTCAGATCACATAGTAGCAAATATTTTAAGAACTAAACCAGTAAAAAAAAAAGAAAGAAAGAAGTGTTTCTTACTTTCTTAGAAGATAAAGGTTTAGAAGCCAAGGAAAATCCATCCAAAATTTTGCCAATGTATCGAAGGTCTTTCTCTGATTCTACAAAATGATGTCATAGATTAATTCCAGAAGTAGAGATGATTAGAATAAGACAGAACATGTCAGCATTTTATGTTATCTCTAAGAACATAAATAGTACGTGTCATACATGCTATCACTCAACAGCAGCAGTAAAGGGAAGAACAAGTGGCAAGCAAAGCCCCACACCTCTGTTGACTCAGTGACTAGGGCCCAGCCCACATCGCCCTCAACAAATTGGGCTACCCACGTCACAAGGCTGAGGTCCTCCAAGACAAGTACATTGATGTGACTTTTAGAAAAAGTACCTTAGGGGCACCAAAGGATCTACCCCATGGAGTAAAAGATCAAGAAAAACCACCAAGAGGACAAGTATGGAGAAAAACCCAAATCACAACTGTGAGTGTGTCATGTGTAGAACTAGGTGAAGAACTGCAGGCTGACTACCTGGCCATCTCCTTAGCAACAATCCAAATAGGGACGAAAGGCCATGCCACCAGGTCAGCCTGTAATCTTTAACAAGACATAAAGATCACAGACATAGGACACTGAATGACCAATGCCCTCTGACCTGGAGGTGGATCGTCTCCTGGTCACAGAGACAACCCCGTCAACAAAATCTCTTTAATTTCATTCTCAAAGTTTTCCTGCATGTACTGGTTATGCCAAAAATCCGTATAAATGAACTGTATTCTCTGCACTCAAAAGCCACTTCTACATGATAATCACGAGCTCTTTCATGGGCTAGGAGCTCAGGCCTGAAGCAGGAGCAGACCGCAGTGCAGATGAGCTAAGGCTTTTAGCCACTGATCACTCAGCACCACCGCATCTCTCCCCTCCCCACAAAACCATCCTTTGTGCTTTGACTCATGTTGGGCTTTTTTTCTCTTTTTTTTTTTTTTGAGATGGAGTCTCGCTCTGTCACCCAGGCTGGAGTGCGGTGACATGATCTCGGCTCACTGCAACCTCTGCCTCTCGGATTCAAGTGATTCTCGTGCCTCAGCCTCCCGAGTAGCTAGGATTACAGGCGTCCACCACCACACCCAGCTAATTTTTGTATTTTCAGTAGAGACGAGGTTTCACCATGTTGGCCAGGATGGTCTGGATCTCCTGATATTGTGATCTGCCCGCCTCGGCCTCCCAAAGTGCTGGGATTACAGGCGTGAGCCCACGCACCCAGCATGTTGGGCTTTTTGTTAAGCTTCTAGAACTTACTAAAATTCCTTCAGGTAATGTGGGATTCAATTTCACATTCTTGGAATTTGCATTCTCTCAAAACCCAGAAATTTCATGTTTATGAGTTCATTCTGAAGAATTCTGAATAAACAAATGTGCATAAAGACAGAACCAGAAAAATATTCATTATAGCCCTATTGATCATGGGAAAAAAAAAATGAGAATTTAAAAATCAATCATGGCCAGCTGTGGTGGCTCACGCCTGTAATTCCAGCACTTTGGGAGGCTGAGGCAGGCAGATCACTTGAGGTCAGGAGTTCAAGACCAGCCTGACCAACATGGTGAAATCCCTGTGTCTACTAAAACTACAAAAAATTATCTGGGCATCGGCACTCTGGGAGGCCAAGGCGGGCAGATCACCCGAGGTCGGGAGTTCAAGACCAGCCTGGCCAACATGATGAAACTCCGTCTCTACTAAAAATACAAAAATTAGCTGGGTGTGGTGGCAGGCACCTGTAATCCCAGCTACTTGGGAGGCTGAGGCAGGAGAATCGCTTGAACCCAGGAGGCGGAGGTTGTGGTGAGCTGAGATCAGGCCATTGCACTCCAGCCTGGGCAACAAGAGCAAAACTCCTTATCAAAAAAAAAAAAAAATTAGCTGTGTGTAGTGGTGCACACCTGTAATTCCAGCTACTTAGGAGGCTGAGGCAGGAGAATCACTTGAACCCACGGGGCAAAGGTTGCAGTGAGCCGAGATCATGCCACTGCTCTCCAGCCTGGATATTATCAATTTCATTCTCCCATTTTTAATAAATAATAATTAACATATCTATACATTATTATGTAATAATGTATTATATGTTACATAATATACTGACAGTATTGATATATTAATTATATAAAATATAAATCATATACAATATATAATGGCATATTGATAATATAGTATTTAAATTAAATAGTATATTATGATATACTAATATATCTTCATTTAAGTTATATAAAAATAATTCATAGTTTGGGAAGAGAAATCAGAAACTACAGGGAGGCAAAAGGAAGAAGGCTCCGAAGCTAAATGACTCAGGGGAAAAAAAAAGAAAAAAAATGGAAAGAAAAAAAAAAGGAAATAACCCACTGACCGCCCAGAGGTTAAGTCTCCTAACACTGGGTACACATGCCCTTCCAGTGTCCTGTGTAAAACCCTGGGTTCCCTGTCACACCATCCCAGTCAAGTGACACATGACTGTATGATAACCAAAGAACAGTAGGTGCCACTTCTTCAGTCTTTGGGGCAGGTGCTATGCCAGACACTAAGTTATGCCACTTAATCCTCACAACCACCTCTGGAGTGGATTTTATCCTCACTTTACAAATGTGGACTCCGATGCCCAGAGAGGTTATAAGCCTTGCCTAAGGTCACAAAGCTGGGCAGTGGAGAGCTGGCATCCAAACCCAGTTCTGACTGACTCCAAATCACATGCTGCTAATACCGACTCTACACTGTCTGGCCCTGTACCTTTTCTGGAAACAACTGAAATGTGACTTCGAACCACAGGATCTGATATCCCTTGAAATTTCAACACAGCATGACGTGAAGGTTGTGTGGAAAGATGTCGGCCTCTTATCCCAACAAGAGCCTCCTCAGAGCTAGAGACTCAAGGGAGAAGACGGACTGGGCGCCCAGCTCCATCTTGCTGCAGGCTGTTGGTGTACCTGCCTCCTGGTCCCCTGGCCTGACCTTCTAACCTGCCGCATGTGTTGGCCTCCTTTGGCCGCCTGCCCAGTTCCTCTAACTCTGGGTGCTTCCCTTTGACCCACTGCCAGCTCTGACCAGCCATTTGGTCACTGGTCCAGGCATTCCTCTTTCCCTGATTACAGACCTCTCCTTCCTTCCCACCTGGGCCCCACCTTGACAGCAGGCTTTGGCCTTGGCCAGGTCTGAATCCTGCATTTGTTTCACTTCCCACGCTAGGCCTCACTTCTTTGTTTTGTTTCTTACCATGTCTTTGATCAACAACAGAGGCTGGTGCTCCTGTACCACTCTTGCAGCCCCTCCTTCCTGATACCCTGACACTTGATCCTGCCATTAGGTTTGCGTCTGTCAAATTACCTTTCTGGTTTTTATACTGCCTGGGTGCTGTCCAGCCATAGAGTCCGTCTCCAGGCTCCTCGTCCTTCAGAACAGTGTCATACTTGGATAGAGTTTCTGTGGCATAGATATCATCATCTTCCTCTTCCAGGGCACCCACACCAAAAGCCTTTAAAAAACAAGGTTTCAAACTGAGTACAGGGGTTAGGGTATGTCTGGGATCTTCAGGGATAAAGCTACTTTAAGGATGTGACTGGAAACCATGGTAGCACTTCAAGATCACCAAGAGAGAAGTGAACGGGAGTCCCAGATCAACACACACACAAGATTTTTGGAAAACAATGACCAGAGGTGAAATCCCATGTCCCCAGTGCTAACGCTGCCCTCCAGTCCCCACAACAGCCACGGCTCCAGGTCCCAGCACAGGAAGAGGAGTGGAGAACAAAGCTAAGCAGCAGTGCAGGGGTGGAAATGTGGCTTCCAAGAGGAGAAAGGCAGAAATGTTCATCAACTGATCAATGCTGCCTGGGCCAACGCTGGTGGCCAGGGTCTAAGGACTGCTGCTACTCTACTACCCGCTGGAAGAACTCCTAGTCTCTGCGGGAAGGGGCCTCTAACAAGTAGCATTTTTGTTTAAAAGACTGAAAAAAAAAAAAAAAAAACCACGTTTATAAAAAGAAAAGGTAGCCAGGCGCAGTGGCTCATGCCTGTAATCCCAGCACTTTGGGAGGCTGAGGCAGGTGGATCACCTAAAGTCAGGAGTTCGAGACCAGCCTGACCAACATGGTGAAACCCCATCTCTACTAAAAATACAAAAATTAGTTGGGCATGGTGGCTCATGCGTATAATCCCAGCTACTTAGGGAGACTGAGGCAGGAGAATCACTTAAACCCGGGAGACAGAGGTTGCAGTAAGCTGAGGTCGCACCACTGCACTCCAGCCTGGGCAACAGAGCGAACCCCGTCTCAAAAAAAAAAAAAGGCCGGGCGCAGTGGCTCACGCCTCTAATCCCAGCACTTTGGGAGGCCGAGACAGGCGGATCACGAGATCGAGACCATCCTGGCTCACACTGTGAAACCCCGTCTCTACTAAAAATACAAAAAATTAGCCGGGCATGGTGGCGGGCGCCTGTCAGTCCCAGCTACTCGGGGAGGCTTGAGGCAGGAGAATGGGCGTGAACCCGGGGAGCGGAGCTTGCACGTGGTGGAGATCGCTGCCACTGCACTACCAGCCTGGGCGACAGAGCGAGACTCTGTCTCAAAAAAAAAAAAAAAAAAGGCAGGCGCGGTGGCTCAAGCCTGTAATCCCAGCACTTTTGGAGGCTGAGACGGGCGGATTCCGAGTCAGGAGATCGAGACATCTGGCCTAACACGGTGAAACCCTGTCTCTACTAAAAATTACAAAAAAAAAAACTAGCCGGGTGAGGTGGCGGGCATCTGTAGTTCCCAGCTACTCGGGAGGCTGAGGCAGGAGAATGTGTAAACCGGGAGGCGGAGTTGCAGTGGCCGAGATAGCACCACTTGCACTCCAGCCTGGGCGCAGGAGCAAGACTCCGTCTCAACAAAAAAAAGAGGGTAAGTGGCAAAGTTACCATTTTTAAAATACATTTTAAGAAAGAAGCTTTGACCTGATTCCACTTGAGGATTAGGGGAAAAAAAAAGAAAATAAAGAACTTCTAAAAAGAAAAAAGAAAGTAGACTCATTTATCAATGACTCCCCCTTTATAAAATAGAAAATAATTTTACCTGGCCTGAAATTCCCAATTTTCTTCCTTTATTCAGTCCAATTTCTCCAAGATCACCAGCTCTCTCAGAGCCACCACCGAAAAGATTAAAATGTTCTCCCGAAGTTCCAAACAGTGCCTGGTGGGGATCCAGGCCCTTGTAGGCCAGACCATGCACATTATCTTTAGGTGTGAAATCCACAGGTGTAACATCTTTGGGTGCAAAGGTCACATTATCAGGCAAGTAGTCATCATCTTCACCCTATTTCAGTTTAAAGTGGAATTAAGGTGAGTCATTGCATGATGCAAAGTAAACCCACAAAATACTAATTGAAAATGCAGTGATTAATGCCACACACAACAATTAGCACACTTTCATTGGTGCTGTTACAAATGACTAAATCACTTTCCGGCACAAAGGATGCTAACACCAACTTCATTTTATGAAGCTGAACAGACCTGAGTGTCTGTGGTGCAGGCACATTGCTGAATACTTATGTTGATAGAACGAGGATAGCTTTAGGGCATGAGTATTTCACTGTACAGTGGTGGGATCTGATTTTTAAAATTGTCTCCAACCCTAAAATTTCACAATCATACAGAAACAGGTGCTATTATACCAAACCGAAGGTCAGTGAGCCTGTGCAATACCTCAGATCCTTCCGAGCTTCCAGGGGGTAATGCACAGCCATAGATTTTGATTCCAGGATCTAGAAAAGAGATTTCAAATGCAATAGTCATGCGTGACTACAAATAGAAAACCCCGACCAGGCCGGGCACGGTGGATCACACCTGTAATCCCGGCACTCTGGGAGGCTGAGGGAGGATCACTTGAGCCTAGGAGTTCAAGACCAGCCTGGGTAACATAGTGAGATTCCACCTCCACAAAAAATTAAAAAAAAAAAAAAAATGGCTGGTCGCAGTGGCTCATGCCTGTAATCCCAGCACTTTGGGAGGCTGAGGAGGCTGATCACGAGGTCGGAAGTTCGAGACCAGCTTGACCAACATAGAGAAACCCCGTCTCTACAAAAAATACAAAAAAAACAGCCAGGCATGGTGGCGCAAGCCTGTAATCCAGCTACTCTGGAGGCTGAGGCACGAGAATCGCTTGAACCCAGGAGGCAGAGGTTGCAGTGAGCCGAGATCGCACATTTGCACTTCAGCCTGGGCAACAAGAGCAAAACTCCAACTCAAAAAAAAAAAAAAACTCACTGATACTCTTCAGAGGTACATGGGTAATTTATAAAATGTGCTATAGCATTACAGTCAGAGGCAGATCACTGGGAATTGTTTTAGAAACAGGGTCTCACCCTGTCACCCAGGCTGAAGTATGGTGGCATGATCACAGCTCATTGTAGCCTCAACCTTCTGGACTAAAGCCATCCTCCCACCTCACTCTCCTGAGTCATAGCTGGGACTACAGGTGCACTCCACCACGCCTGAATAATTTTTGTATATTTGGTAGAGGCAGGGTTTCACCATGTTGCCCAGGCTGATCCCAAACACCTGGGCTCAAAGAGCCTCTCACCTCAGCATCCCAAAGTGCTAGGATTATGGGTGTGAGTCACTGCACCCAGCCAGGAATCACTTTCTACCAGCACTGGCCCTACCTAGCAGTAGTGTGCTCAATGACTGCTCCACGTCATAAAGAACCCAAAAGAAATGACTATTGCCCTCAAAAAGTCACTTACAGTCTGGCTGGGGAGACTTAGGGCAAGAAATAAGTAACAAGTAATAATGTTAAACTGTGACAGTTTGGGGGAGGGTAGGAAACATGAACTCTCACATGCTGCTGGCAGAAGCATAAACTAACACAGCCTTTCTGGAAGCTGTCATGCGTTACACATAAAAAGCCTTAGAAGACGCACATACCACTGGGCCCAGCTATTTTGTTTATTGGAATTTGCAGCCATTAAAAAGTACGCTCTTGGCCAGGCACAGTGGCTCACACCTATAATCCCAGCACTTTGGGAGGCTAAGGCAAGCGGACTGCCTGAGCGCAGGTGTTTGGGACCAGCCTGGGCAACACGGCAAACCCCTGTCTCTACAAAAAATACAAAAAATTAGCCAGGCGCGGTGGCTCACGCCTGTAATCCCAGCTCTCAGGGAGGCAGAGGCAGGAGGATAGCTTGAGCCCAGGAGTTCGAGACCTGCCTGGGTAATATAGCGAGACCCTGTTCTCCACAAAAAGGAAAAAAAAAAAAAAAAAGACAAAAAAAAATTAGCCTGGCAGAGTGGCACATGCCTATGGTCCCAGCTACTTGTGGGGGCTGACGTGGAAGCATCACTTAAGCCCAGGAGGTCGAGGCTGCAGTGTGCTGGGATCACACCACTGCACTCCAGCCTGGGTGACAGAGCAAGACCCTGTCTCAAAAAAAGAAAAAAAAAAGTACACTGCAGCAGTGATACTAGTTAATCAATTAACATACACACCAGGTTTCTGTCGGCGTGGCCGTCTCTTTACTCGAGGACCAACTCCTTGTCCTTCTTTCCAACCCATTTTTCTTAGCAATTCAAAACCAACAGATAATCTAGGATAGCAAAGCATTGAAAATGAACTTTTCAAAATAACATTAACAAAGAGTATGAAATAAGTGGCTTCTGAGTTCCTGCTCGGTTCCTAGGCCTGTCTTGCTTGGGCCCTTGCCCTCACCCACATTACAACTGGCGTGACGTTGTCATTCCAGCCACAGCAGGCTGCAGTGGGGTGCACGCCTGAACTGTGAAGTCAATCAGATGACCTCTCTCCTGGGCCTTTAGAATGGGATCACAGGGACTCTAGACAGTCCTTGCCAAGCATGTGGCCTGGGAATCCCTGAAGGTCTAAGGCTGTCATATCAGGCCACAAGCCCAGGAGCACAACAAGGAGATACACAGGAAGTGAGGGTAGAAGGAGGCAGGCAGAAGCGAGACTATAAGGTCTGGAGGGATGGTGTGAGAAGTCACTGCAATTCCTAACAGCTCTCCAGCCTCCGCCAGCCCCAGCAGCACAGCTAGTGGCTGGAGTTCTTGATCTCTCAGTGCAGTGACAGTGCAAGATCCTTTAGGCAATATCCCTTTTTTCACTTAGACTCTGAGCCTAAGAAGGCTTGTCTTGCTTGCAAACAAACTATCCCTCAGCAAGAGAATCATACACATGCGAAACACTGGTGCTAAGATCACAACAGTCAGAAGGAAATGCTTACTTTGCTGGCGTTATGAGGTCATCAAGGAGGGTGGCTCCAGGAATAGGGGCAGTGGCAGCAGCCAACTGCCTGGCCTTTTCTCGTATTCTGTCTTTGGTTTTGGAGGCAAAATCGTCTGTGGTGACGATCGCTTTGGGTGCTATCCCAAATTCACTAAGATCCTTCAAAAAATTCAAACAGAATTATATATTTGGAAAGTGACTATACACAATACATCACATAGTTTGATTTTTGTTTAAAAAAAAAAGTCAAAACTACAAAATTTAGGTCAGGATCAGCAGAGTGACAGACGTACACACAGACTGTATTTTTTATTTCTTATTTTTTTTTGAGATGGAGTTTCTTTCTTGTTGCCCAGGCTGGAGTGTAATGGCGCAATCTGGGCTCACTGCAACCTCCGCCTCCCAGGTTCTAGTGATTCTCCTGCCTCAGCCTCCCAAGTAGCTGGGATTACAGGCACACACCACCACGTCCAGCTGATTTATTGTGTTTTTAGTAGAGATGAGGTTTCACTATGTTGGTCAGGCTGGTCTCGAACTCCTGACCTCAGGAGATCCACTGGCCTCAGCTTCCCAAAGTGCTGGGATTACAGGCATGAGTCACCATGCCCAGCCTCACACTGACTTTAGAAGCTCATCCTCATACATGGTAAAGTCAGTGGCCAAGGTCAGGAGGGCATGAGAGTCACTACTCATCAGGGCCACCCTGAGCATGACCAAGCTGGGAAGACAGGAAGTAAGGGCCGTGTTCTTCTCAACAGTGTCTCAAAGGTCAGCGTGCAGGGGACAAAGCTTGGAGTCCCAGCCAGCAAGCATTCACAAGTGTGAGGGCCAGGCCTAGAGTCAGGTGCCTTTGCCTTTACTGGAGCAGATGTTGCTGGCTACCTGTCCAACCACTATCATGCTTCCTCTTTCCTTGCAGAGTCCTGATGTTGTCTAGGTACCTGCCTTCCTCTGCACCACCACACACTGCAGGAGTGGTACTCCCAGTGTTGGGGAGGCAGGATTAGGAAGTGGGGCTTTGTGTCTTATCTAAGCCAGTCTTTTTTATTCCATTTTCCTTGCCAGGGACTGCATTAGGAATGGGCATGTAAAACAGTTTGTGCAAGCAAATGTAGAGAAAATTCATGGTAGGACTTATACAAAAGGCTACTTTTTTTTTTTTTTTTTGAGACGGAGTCTCGCTCTGTCGCCCAGGCTGGAGTGCAGTGGCACGATCTCGGCTCACTGCAAGCTCCACCTCCCGGGTTCACGCCATTCTCCTGCCTCAGCCTCCCGAGTAGCTGGGTACAGGCGCCCACCACCATGCCCGGCTAATTTTTTGTATTTTCGGTAGAGACGGGCTTTCATCGTGTTACCCAGGATGGTCTCGATCTCCTGACCTCGTGATCCACCCGCCTCGGCCTCCCAAAGTGCTGGGATTACAGGCGGGAGCCACCACGCCCGGCCTACTTTGCTTTTAAGAAAAGAGACTGCCAGTTGCACACCTGTAATCCCAGCACTTTGGGAGGCCGAGGTGGGTGGATCACCTGAGGTCAGGAGTTCAAGACCAGCCTGGCCAACATGGTGAAACCCCATCTCTACTAAAAATACAAAAATTAGCTGGGCATGGTGGTGCATGCACCTGTAATCCTAGCTACTTGGGAGGCTGAGGCAGGAGAATCACTTGAACCTGGAAGGCGGAGGTTGCAGTGAGCCGAGATAGTACCACTGCACTCCAGCCTGGGCAACAGAGC
>NW_016816687.1:1036159-1037859 GCF_001698545.2 Rhinopithecus bieti
CAGAGCGAGACTCTGTCTCAACAACAACAAAAAAAAAAAAAAAAAAAAAAGAGAGAGTCACAGAAGGAATCCAGTCAGGGTACCCTGGTACTCAATCTGGCTGGTCCAAGGGCAATGGCTGTGCCAGGCCCCCAGTTCCATCAGACACTGGAATCCTATAATTAATGGCTTTGTTCCCTGACCATGGTCACTGAGCATCTGCCATGTCTACAAACAGGGAACGCCCTGGAGGTCACATATGTCTGTAACCTCTGCCATAAAGTTGTTTAGTTTTCTCTAAGAGGGATGCATCTCCTTCCTGATTCTCTCCAAGGCTCTTGGGAGTTGAGGCATCTGGGGAAGGTCTACTCTCAGTAGGCACACCACTGCACTAAAGCCTGAGCGACAGAGTGAGACCCTGTCTCAAAAAATAAATAAATTAATTAAATAAAATGGTAGGGCTGGGCACGGTGGCTCATGCCTGTAATCCCAGCACTTGGGGAGGCCAAGGCAGGTGGATCACTTGAGGTCAGGAGTTCTACACTAGCCTGACCAACATGGTGAAACCTCTACTAAAATACAAAAATCAGCCGGGCATGGTGGCGGGCGCCTATAGT
Source organism: Rhinopithecus bieti (assembly GCF_001698545.2). Taxonomy (NCBI): domain Eukaryota; kingdom Metazoa; phylum Chordata; class Mammalia; order Primates; family Cercopithecidae; genus Rhinopithecus; species Rhinopithecus bieti. The sequence goes on from NW_016816687.1 coordinate 1,036,756, forward strand.
CCCAGTTATTCAGGAGGCTGAGGCAGGACAATCGCTTGAACCCAGGAGGCGGAAGCTGAAGTGAGCCGAGGTCGCGCCACTGCACTCCAGCCTGGGCGACAGAGCGAGACTCATCTCAGGGAAAAAAAAAAAAAAATTATAAAAGATCTAGCCCATCTTTTTCTTGATAATTGCTATGTGAGTTAATCAGTTCATCTTCCGTGCTCACTTCAGCAGCACATATAATATCAGTTCATCTTCCATCCATAACTGAGATATAGAAAGCCACTTCTTCCAGTTCAAAAAAATGCTTCTAGATTAATACATCTTAAAACATACAATACTTTAAACAACTTGGCATTTATAAAAGTACATAACATAAAAGATTTAACTGATTTTTCCCCAGGTAGAGAGCACTGAGGAGCCAGTCTTGCTGTGGTCCCGAATGTCTGAAGAGGACACCTGGTGACTCTTCCCTCAGCACTAACGCCATGCTGGCTCCTTAACCTCTCTGACCCTTGGTGGCCTCATCTACAAGATCCCTGTGACACCTGCCCTCCTCACTCACTCAGTCAGGAGACACAGTCAATGATTAACTGAAAGACTCTAAGAGTATGTTGTGAATGGCAAATACTCGGAAACATTTATCACCTTACAATAAAATGGAAGTCATTATCATCATTTAATCATCTGATTAGAAGGTACGCATTTTTTACAAAGTGGAGGAAAACTCTTTCACCATCAGATTGCAATCAATGAACAAGACACAAGTTGACTCTGGAAACATCCAAATATCCAAAGAACACAAAAGGTTACAGTGTATGTTCAGAGAAAGCTGAGCTCAGTGGCTCACACCTGTAATCCTAGCACTTCGGGAGGCCGAGATTGGCGGCTCGCTTGAGGCCAGGAGTTAAGAGACCACACTGGCCAACATAGTGAAACCCTGTCTCTACTAAAAATACAAAAAAATTAGCTGGACGTGGTGGTGGGCGCCTGTAATTCCACCTACTTGGGAGGCTGAGACAGGAGAATCGCTTGAACCTGGGAGGCGGAGGTTGCAGTGAGCCATGATCGCACCACTGCACTCCAGCCTGGGCAACAGAGCGAGACTCCATCTCAAAAAAA
>NW_016816687.1:1040105-1055767 GCF_001698545.2 Rhinopithecus bieti
TTTTTTTTTTTTTTTTTTGGTATTGCCCATTTTCCCCAACTCCTAGTAGTTTCCTTAATTTCTGTGCATCTCCTGATTCCAGTGTTCTTTAAACCTATTCCTTTTCCTACTTTGTTGAAAGGGCTGGGTTTTGACATCATACAAGCAAGGGAATTTAACCTATTTTAGGCCTAGCCAAACAATTCCTTAGGTTTAAAGTCCCAGGTACTATGGCACAAATTACTGCCTCATTTTATCAACTGCAATTCAAAATCCTGAATTTAATTTAAAAAAAACAAAAAACAAAAAAACAAGTTATTTTCAAAGGTTCACAAGAGGAAGTAGGTTATACAGTAGTTAAGGGTATGAGTTAAGGGGTGAGAGTCACAGTGCTCTGGAGTTTCAAGCCAGCTCCCTTTACTGGCACTGGACTTTGGTCAGCCTTGACTCTCTATGCCTCAATTTACTTATCTGTAAAATATAAATGGCATTAATGGTAACAGCTATTTCATAGAGTTGTTATGCAAATTAAATGCCTGTAAAGTACTTAGCAAGAAGAGGGAGACACAAGAAATACTTTATTTTATTTTATTTGAGATGCAGTCTCTGTCGCCCAGGCTGGAGTGCAGTGGCATGACCTTGGCTCACTGCAACCTCTGCCTCCTGGGCTCAAGTGATTCTCCTGCCTCAGCCTCCCAAGTAGCTGGGATTACAGGTGTGAGCAACCACGCCCAGCCAAGAGCCCAGGTTTAAAGACCTAGAGATCTGAATTCAAATCCTCTTCTACTGCTTGTTAAGATTTGTCATCAGCTGGGCGCAGTGACTCATGCCTGTAATCCCAGCACTTTGAGAGGCTGAGGCAGGCAGATCACCTGAGGTCAGAAGTTTGAGAACAGCCTGGCCAACAGGGTGAAACCCCGTCTCTACTAAGATATAAAGTATTAGCCAGGCATGGTGGCAGGCACCTGTAATCCCAGCTACTTGGGAGGCTGAGGCAGGAGAATCGCTTGAACCTAGGAGGAGGTTGCAGTGAGCCAAGATCATGCCATTGCACTCCAGCCTGGGCGACAGAGTCAGATTCTGCCTCAAACAAACAAACAAAAAAAAAGATTTGTCATCCTGAACAAGTTACTTCATCGCTCTAAGCCTCAGCCTCCACAACTGTAAAATCAGGGTAGTAAAGAAGCCCATCTTTGTAGGGTTGTAACGAGGATTAAATATCATATGTAAACAGCTGAGCACAGTCCCTGACCATGGGGAAAATCAGTTAACATCAGTTAAAATCAGTTAATATCAGCTACAATATCTTTTCCCTCTAAAGGACTAAATTATAACTTGGGTCCCACAGCCCAAGATGTTCACCATTTCATGTAAATGCAGTACACACACTATGTTACTCTATGTGCACTTGGCCTTATTCTTGGCTATGGCAGAGCTTCTCAATCTCAGCATATTTTGTGCTGGAGAATTCTTTGTTTCAGGGGAATATTCTGTGCACTGCAGGATGCTCAGAAGCATTCTGGGCCTATAGCAGCAGCTTATGCCCCACAGGCATGACAGCCAAAAAGGTCTCCAGGCATTGCCAACTGTCCCACTCGGCTACAGTAAGAGGGAGCAGGTGTTGCCAGTGCTTGGTGCTATTGTCGAAGTGCTTCTGATCTCGAAGGGGAGACAAGATCTGCAGACAACTGAGTGCAGCCTGTGGCGGCAGAGGATGAGGGCCAAGCAATGTGGCCAACGGACTCCCACAGGTCTCCTAAGGAGAAGGCACCACCTCTAACCAGTGACGGAAAAACTCCAGAAAGGAGGTGGGTGGCATTTTAGCCAGGCCATGTCCTAATTACTGCTACTAATGACAACTCATTCCTTCCTTTAGTACATATTATCTCATTTATCATACCCTGATAAGGATACTGATTGAGTAATTTCCCTGAGACTCACAGCTCATAAGCACAAAGGTGAAACCAGCTCTCAATTCTGTCTCCAAGCCAGAGATGCCTCCTATACTGTTCCTCCCTCTCACTCCCTGACCAAAAGTTCAACGAGCCCCTGGCTGGCTAATGGTTAGATTTTTTTTTTAAGGGCAGGGGAGTCGGGTGCGGTGGCTCACACCTGTAATCCCAGTACTTGGAGAGGCCCAGGTAGGCATGGTACGAGTCATAAGAAGCAGTGGTTTGACACCAGCCTGGGCAACACAGTGACACAATTTTTAAAATTAGCCCGGCATGGTGGTATGCGCCTGTAGTCCTGGTTACTGGGGGCTGAGGGGTGCTGAGCTGGGAGGATCGCTTGAGCCCAGGAGGCCAAGGCGGCAGTGAGCCATAATCATGCCACTGTACTCCAGCCTGGGGGATAAAGCAAGACTCTGTCTCAAAAACAAAAAGTTGATGAGGGCCTTGCCATGCAAGCAGCCCTTCTAGACCCAGGGTGTAGAAAACTGAACAAAACTCTGCTCCTGTTCTCAGGACACTCAGAGCCCACAAGAGGAGACCTGCATGTACTGGAGCACTTCTGACAATGAGAAGGTCTGCAACATCAGCCACCGTTAGCAGTGAGCAGAATTTTGACAAAGGCACTGACTCCCATCAGTAAACAGAAGGAGGGATAAAAGGGCAAGGTCGCCGTGCACAGTGGCTCACGCCTGTAATTCCAGCACTTTGGGAGGCCAAGGCGGGCGGATCACCTGAGGTCAGGAGTTCAAGATCAGCCTGGCCAACATGGTGAAACCCCGCCTCTACTAAAAATACAAAAATTAGCCAGGCGTGGTGGCACGCACCTGTAAGCTCATCTACTCAGGAGGCTGAAGCAGGAGAATCGCTTGAACCTGGGAGGTGGAGGTTGCAGTGAGCCGAGATCGCACCATTACACTCCAGCCCAGGCGACAGAGCAAGACTCCATCTCAAAAAAAAAAAAAAAGGGCAAGGTCAGATGTATTGAGAAAGTGGTCCAGTCTAACGGGAGGCCAGGGAATAAGTGGAAGATGGAACCAGAAAGGCAGACAGTGCAGGGGGCCTTGAATGTGGTGCTGCAGGGTTTATGGTATGTCCTGGGGGCGAAGGAAGCCACGGTTAGCTTTAAGTATGAGAATCACAGCATCAAGGAGGAGAAAATTGTCCCTAAAGTTAATCTGGGTATAGAATGAGCTGTAGATAAGAATTCTAGAACCAAGTGGAAATGTCTAAGGAAAGAATAGGTAAGTATCTGGTGCCCTTCCTTCCAGATTAGAAGGCCTATTTGTCTATAAAGTTCAGCCATGGTCACTAGGCTCCCTGGCTAACTCTTAACTAATAAACCTTTCTGTCAGGGCCAGCAACTTTAAAATAGAGTTCTCCTCTACCAATGCCTGTCTAACCTGTCACTAAAACTTCAAAGCAGGGAGTAAAAATAATTATTAGTCTAGTGTGTTACATTGTAAAATACAGAGTGCATTTAAACTTCAAAGTGCTTAGAAAACTGGCTGGGCACGGTGGCTCATGCCTATAATCCCAGCACTTTGGGAAGCCGAGGCAGGCAGATCACCTGAAGTCAGGAGTTCGAGTCCAGCCTGGCCAACATGGTGAAACCCTGTGTCTACTAAAGATACAAAAATTAGCCGGATGTGGTGGCAGGCACCTATAATCCCAGCTTCTCGGGAGGCTGAGGCTGGAGAATCCCTTGAACCTGGGAGGCAGAGGTTGTAGTAAGCCGAGATCATGCCATTACATGCCAGCCTAGGTAACAAGAATGAAACTCCATCTCAAAAAAAAGTGCTTAGAAGACAATGAATCAATCCTCAAAACTTGTATTACTGAGAAGTTAAAGGATGTTTTTAGTCCAAAAAAAAACAAAGTCTACAAATTCAATGTCCTTTCCTTCTACTTCAGAAGCAAGGTTGGGGGCCAGGCACAATGGCTCACACCTGTGCACTTTGGGCGGTGAAGGCGGATGGATTGCTTGAGTTCAGGAGTTCAAGGCCAGCCTGGCCAACATGGCGAAACCCCATCTCTACTAAAAATACAAAAATTAGCTGGGCGTAGTGGCTTGCGCCTATAATCCCAGCTACTTGGGAGGCTGAGGCAGGAGAATCGTTTGAACCTGGAAGGCAGAGGTTGCAGTGAGCCGAGATTGTGCCACTGCACTCCAGCCTGGGCAACAGAGCAAGAATCTTGTCACAAACAAACAAACAAACAAACATGGTTGGGGCGGGGCATGGAGAATCATGCCTGTAATTCCAACTCTTTAAGAAGCTGAGCTGGGAAGACCACTTGAGGCCAGGAGTTCAAGACCAGCCTAAGCAACATAGAAGGATCCCGTCTCAATAATATTTTTTTTTTTTTTTTTGAGACAGTCTCACTCTGTCGCACAGGCTGGAGTGCAGTGGCGCCACCTTGGCTCACTGCAGCCTCCTCCTTCCAGTCTCATGTCATTCTCCTGCCTCTGCCTCCCAAGTAGCTGGGACTACAGTCGCCCGCCACCAGGCCCAGCTAATTTTATTTTTGTAATTTTAATAGAGACGGGGTTTCACCGTGTTAGCCAGGATGGTCTCGATCTCCTGATCTCATGATCTGCCTGCCTCAGCCTCCCAAAGTGCTGGGATTACAGGCGTGAGCCACCATGCGCCCGGCCTCGTCTCCATTTTTTTTTTTTGAGACTGAGTCTCGCTCTGTCGCCCAGCCTGGAGCGCAGTGGCCGGATCTCAGCTCACTGCAAGCTCCGCCTCCTGGGTTTAGGCCATTCTCCTGCCTCAGCCTCCCGAGTAGCTGGGACTACAGGCGCCCGCCACGTCGCCCGGCTAGTTTTTTGTATTTTTTAGTAGAGACGGGGTTTCACCGTGTTAGCCAGGATGGTCTCGATCTCCTGACCTCGTGATCCGCCCGTCTCGGCCTCCCAAAGTGCTGGGATTACAGGCTTGAGCCACCGCGCCTGGCCTCGTCTCCATTTTTAAAATAAAAAATGTTGGGCACTGTGGCTAACGCATGTAATCCAGCACTTTGGGAAGCCAAAGTGAGAGCATCACTTGAGGTCAAGAGTTTGAAACCCGCGTGGTCAAAACAGCAAGACCCTGTCTCTACAAAAAAAGAACTTGGGATACAGAGATGTCTTAAGGAAATGCAACAGCTGACTTTAAACACATAAAAAGCATTCAGACTAGCCTTTCTCAGCCGTTTGTTTGTTTGTTACAGAGTCTCACTATAGTGCCCAGGCTGGTCTCAAACTCCTGACTTGAAGCAATCCTCTCACCTCAGCCTCCCAAAGTGCTAGGATTACAGGCGTGAACTACTGTGCCTGGCCCCTTTCTCAACCTTTTGTAAGCCGAGGGTAGAAGCAGGGCCAGTATCCAGCAGAAGTTTCCACCAGAACTGTTTGTAGGAAATAAAAGGGGCATAAGTGGAGATATCCCAGAAACACAATCAACCTGGCAGGATGTGGTCAGGGTGAGAAAAGGGAGGGGACCCCCACCAACAGGAGGTCTGCAAATAAATTGTGGCCCAATAATTCCACCATTCTTCCTCTGCCTTCCCCACAGGGCTAGCACAGCCAACAGCCCTTACTGGACACTCAATACATACTTTGCTGAACAAGTCAAGTCATTAAGTGGAACAGACCAGAAACACAGGACAGAACCTTGATTCATCTTGCCCCTCACCCCCACATTCCACCAGCAAATATGGTCAGCTTTGCTTTCAAAATATATCTCCACCCAGACCACTACACACCACCGCCACTGCTAACTGTCTTGTCCATGCCACCGTCTCCTGACCTGTTTTTGCTAATCTCCCTGCTTCACTCTTACCCATCCCCAAACAGTGTATTCTCAACATCAAAGATAGAACAATACTAAAAATTGGCCGAGCACAGTGGCTCACGCCTGTAATCTCAGCACTTTGGGAGGCAAGAGGTGAGAGGATCACTTGAGGTCAGGAGTTCAAGACCAGCCTGGGAAACAGCAAAACCCTGTCTCTAAAAATGAAATATATAGATATAGATATAGATATATCCCTCTCTGTGTAATTTCCCATGACCCTAACCCTAATCCTGCACTTAGTACAAGATCCAAACTCTTTACCCTACCAAGTAAGATCCAGCCCCTGCCAGCCCCTCTGACATCCTCTTCTACCTGTCTCCCCCGCTGTCGTCTGCTGCAACCACACCCGTCCTGCCTGCCCCTCAATTTCCTAAACTGGCTCCCACTTCAGGGCCTTTGCACTTTATGTTCCTTCTGCCTGAAATGCTTTCCCTCCAGATTTGCCCATGGTTGTTTTCTTCCTTGGTTCCAAGTCTGAGCTCAAACGTACTCTCTTGGGGAAGACACTGCCTAAGCAACCCCCCCTCTCACACCAGCTATTCCGTCATTTTCTTGTTTCTATCCCGCCGCCCCCTTGTTCGGCCACGCTTGTGTCTCCCATCCCTGAAAGTCTCTCTCTGCCGCTGCAGAAGGTGAGCACCCAGAGAGCGCGGCGAACACCTCCCTCGCCGCCGTGTTCCCAGCGCTGGGAACGATCTAACAACGGTCCAGCACCGATTTGTGCTTTTGTGGCCCGAATCCTGGGCCCTTGGCCTGTTTTCCATAGGCTCCGCCGGCCCATGCGCCCCGCACCTTCTTCCAGAGGGTCCAGCCCGGTCCCATAGCTGACCAGATCCTCGTCGCTATCACTGTCCCGCGCCGCCATCCTGCTCTTCCGGGCCCCGCCCCCTCGCTACGGCGGCCTTGGCAGGCCAAACACCTTTCCTTCTCCTCCGCGAACCCCGGTGATTCTGGAAGGCTGAGTCCGCGGGCGGGGGAAGTTGTCCTCGCGGCCGAAGCCTGCGCCCCGGATTCTCAGGCCTGTCCTATGGGAGGCCGACCCAGGCAGGAGTTGCCTCGGAGGATTTGGCAGCCACGACATCACATCCTAGCCCTGCGATATGCGGGTGAGGAGAAGACTCCTGTTATAAGCTGGAAGCCACCCAACTGTTGCTGCGAGGCGACACCAATGCCTGCCCAGCCCCCCACCCCCGTCCCTCGCGCCAGTCCCTGCCCTGGCAGCAGTCACTGCCCAGCTCCGTCCACTCCCACCGCCCACCCAGCCACCTCCAGGAAAATGCCTGAGCTCCCAGATTTCTTGCTCTCCCCGGTGGGGCTTCACTTTATTTTTATTATTGTTTTAACTTTTATTTTGGGTTCAGGGGTACATGTGCAGGTTTGGTATATAGCTAAATTACATGTTGCAAGGGATTTGGATACAGATTGTTTCCTCCCCAGGTAATAAGCATAGTACTCAAAAGGTAGTTTTTCCGATCCTCACCCTCCTTGCACCTTCCACCCTCAAGTAGGTCCATCCTCAAGTAGGCCCTGGTGTTATTCCCTTCTTTTTTTTTTTTTTTTTTTTTTTTTAAGACAGAGCCTCACTCTGTCGCCCAGGCTGGAGTGCAGTGGCCGCGATCTCAGCTCACTGCAACCTCCCCCTCCCCGGTTCAAGTGATTCTCCTGCCTCAGCCTTCCCAGTAGCTGGGATTATAGGCGTCCACCCCACCATGCCCTGCTATTTTTTTTATTTGTTTTGTTATTGTGGTTTTTTGTTTGTTTGTTTGTTGTTTTTGAGACGGAGTTTCGCTTTTGTTGCCCAGGCTGGAGTGCAATGGCACGATTTCGGCTCACCACAACCTCTACCTCCAGGGTTCAAGCGATTCTCCTGCCTCAGCCTCCAGAGTAGCTGGGATTACAGGCATGCTACAGTATGCCCGGTTAATTTTGTATTTTTTTTTTTTAGTGGAAACGGGGTTTGTCCATGTTGGTCAGGCTGGTCCCGAACTCCTGACCTCAAGCGATCCGTCCGCCTCGGCCTCCCAAAATGCTGGGATTACAGATGTGAGCCACCGTGCCCGGCCATTTTTTTTTTTTTTTCTTTTGTATTTTTAGTAGAGATGGGGTTTCACCATGTTGGCCAGGCTGGTCTTGAACTCCTGACATCAAGTGATCCACTCGCCTTGGATTCCCAAAGTGCTGGGATTACAGGCGTGAGCCATCATGGCTGGCTCCTGTTATTCCCTTCTTTATGTCCGTGTGTGCTCAATGTTTAGCTTCCACTTATAAGTGAGAACATACAGTATTTGGTTTTCTGTTCCTGCATTAGTTTGCTTAGGGTAATGGCCTCCAGCTGCATCTATGTTGCTGCCAAGGACATGGTCTTGTTCTTTTTTAATGGCTGTGTAGTGTTCCATGGTGTGTGTGGACCATATTTTCTTTATCCAGTCCACCGTTTGTGGGCATATAGGTTGGTTCCATGTCTCTGCTATTGTGACTAGTGCCTCAGTGAACATATGCATGCATGTGTCTTTATGGTAGAACAACTTATATTCCTTTGGGTATATACCCAGTAATCGGATTGCTGGGTCTAATGGTAGTTCTGTTTTAAGTGCTTCAGGAAATCTCCAAACTGCTTTCCAGTTGTAATTTCATTGTAATTTTCTTTTTTCTTTCTTTTGTTTTCTTTTAGACAGTCTCACTCTGTTGCCCCGAGCTGGAGTGCAGTGGTGCGATCTCGGCTCACTGCAACTTCCGCCTCCTGAGTTCAAGCGATTCTTCCGCCTCAGCCTCCTGAGTAGCTGGGACTACAGGCACGCGCCACCACGCCTGGCTAATTTTTGTATTTTTTTTAGTAGAGACAGGTTTTGCAATGTTGGCAAGGCTGGTCTCACACTCCTGACCTCAGGTGATCCACCCATCTCAGCCTCCCAAAGTGCTGGGATTACAGGCATGAGCCAGGGTACCCGTCCTTCATTGTAATTTTCAATTACAGTAGCTGAAAAGATTTACATTCCCACCAGCAGTGCATAAGCAGTTCTGGGGTTTCACTTTATTCTTGGAGGTGGGGGAAAACACTGTAACCATAATAGGTTCATTGCCCTATGCACATGAATGCCTAGAGATAACATGTTGCGGCAGATAAAGAAGTTTAATCCTTGGGCCACCAAAAGAGGAGATGAGAGGAAACCTCAAATCCACCTCCTCACAGAATTCGGGGCTAGTGTTTTTAAGAGTATTGAAGTGGGCTGAAGTGTGGAGATCATTGATTGGTGGAAGAGTGCAGGGTGAAGTCCTGGGACCCAGAGAGGAAGAAGCTGTATTCTCATGCTAATCCCCATCCTCGGCAGGGGTCTTGGTGCTGGTTTCGCTGGAATTCAGAGATCTGAAAAACATTTTAAGGGTTCCTTAAACAAAAGCCTTATGATTCTAAAGTCAGAGATCCTGTCTATAAGAACCATGGAGATTCAAATCAGTTTTTTTTGTTTTTTGTTTTTTTAGCAACGGAGTCTCACTCTGTTGCCCAGGCTGGAGTGCAGGGAGTGCGGTGGCAGGATCTCGACACACTGCATCTGCCTCCCGGGTTCAAGCGATTCTCCTGCCTCAGCCTCCCTAGTAGCTGGGATTACAGGCACCCGCCACCGTGCTCAGCTAGTTTTTGTATTTTCAGTAGAGACGGGGTTTCACCCTGTTGGCTAGGCTGGTCTTAAACTCCTGGCATCAAGTGATCCACCCGCCTCGGCCTCCCAAAGTGCTGGAATTACAGACGTGATCCACTGCTCCCAGCCCAAATCAATTTTTTTTTAATTTTATTTATTTGTTTATTTTTGGAGAAGGAGTCTCGCTCTGTCACCCACACTGGAATGCAGTGGTGCGGTCTCGGCTCACTGTAGCCTCTGCCTCCTGGGTTCAAGCAATTCTCCTGCCTCAGCCTCCAGAGTAGCTGGGACTACAGGCGCCTGCCGCCACGCCCGGCTGATTTTTTTGTATTTTTAGTAGAGACAGGGTTTCACAATGTTACCTAGGATGGTCTCGAACACCTGACCTCGTGATCTGTCCGTCTCGGCCTCCCAAAGTGCCAAATCAATTCTTGAATAGTCTTAGGACCCCAATGTCAGAAATCCTACCTGTAATCCCACATTGAGGGATTGGCATTCCCATTGACATGAGGGTCCTAAGACAGAATTGATTGGCATCCCCATTGCTCCTATAGAGAGGATCTGTGTCTATAGAGACCCTGTCTCTAACAACAACAAAAGATACGGGATAATTCATTAACAGCAATAGGTAATCAGAACAAACTATAACCTGTGACAATACTGTGAGCATTTTAAACTCCCCATGAATTATCTGCAACGTATGTTGATAAATGAGTTGTGGAATTAAATAATTCAAACTTAAAGCTATTGGAACTTTATTGTTGATATTATTATTTTTTAGAGGCAGGGTCTGGCTCTGTTGCCCAGGCTGGTGTGCGGTGATGCAATCATAGCTCACTGCAGCCTCAAACTACTGGGCTGAAGCAATCCTCCAGCCTCAACATCCCTGGTACTGGGACTACAGGCACCAGCCACCCCGCCCAGCTGCTGTTGGAATTTTAAATGATCCTGAAACTTGAGAGGAATGTAGTTATGTAGCATGAATCACATGGTGAGCAGCTGCAGCTTCTGCCCCTTTTCCCCTAGAAATAACTAACACCAAACAGGCCAGAGATAAGACCTCCTCAGGCGGGTACCCCCCTCACAGAGTAATAAAGCAATCTTCCTTGGAATGTAGCATCCTATAGCTAGTCAAGTCACTGTAAGGATTCTGTGTCTGCCTATATAAGTGAAACCTTAACCTCTCCACTTTGGAATGCTTTTTCTGTGTGTTTTTGCTTTCGTTTTTGAGACTATTATCATTTTGACACCCACGCTGGAGTGCAGTAGTAGGATCATGGCTCACTGCAGCCTTCCTCTCACCTCAGCCTCCTGAGTAGCTGGGACTACTAGTTGACAAGGCTCAACTAATTACTTCATTTTTTGTAGAGGCCGGGTCTCACTATGTTGCTAAGGCTGGTCTCAAACTCCTGGGCTCAAGCGATCCTCCCACCTGAGCCTCCCACAGTGTTGGGATTATAGGTGTGAGCCATCGTGCCTGGCCTCCACTTTGGAATGTTGACCCTATACATTTGGAGTCAGTGTTTCCAGGTGGCTATCCTCAAGCTTTGTAATATATGAAGATAAATAAACCTAGTAAACTATACTTAATCAGGGTGGGTGCAGTGGCTCATGCCTGTAATCCCAGCACTTTGGGAGGCCAAGGCAAGTGGATCATCTGAGATCAGGAGTTTGAGACCAGCCTGGCCAACAGGGTGAGAGCCTATCTCTACTAAAAGTACAAAAATTAGCCAGGTGTGGTGCCGCACGCCTGTAGTCCCAGCTACTTGGGAGGCTGAGGCATGAGGATTACTTGAACTCAGGAGGCCCAGGTTACAATGAACCGAGATCACGCCACTGCACTCCAGCCTGGGTGACAGAGTGAGACTCTGTCTAAAAAAAAAAAAAAAAAACCACTGGCTGGGCATGGTGGCTCAAGCCTGTAATCCCAGCACTTTGGGAGGCCCAGACGGGCGGATCACGAGGTCAGGAGATTGAGACCATCCTGGTTAACACGGTGAAACCCCGTCTCTACTAAAAAAATACAAAAAACCAGCTGGGCGAGGTGGCGGGCACCTGTAGTCCCAGCTACTCCGGAGGCTGAGGCAGGAGAATGGCTTAAGCCCGGGAGGCGGAGCTTGCAGTGAGCTGAGATCCGGCCACTGCACTCCAGCCTGGGCGACAGAGCGAGACTCCGTCTCAAAAAAAAAAAAAGAAAGAAAAGTAAAAGAAGCAGGTGCAGTGGCTCACGCCTATAATCCCAGCACTCAGGCAGATCACCTGAGATTGGGAGTTCGAGACCAGCCAGACCAACATGGAGAAGCCCCGTCTCTACTAAAAATACAAAATTAGCCAGGCATGGTGGCGCATGCCTGTAATCCCAGCTATTCGGGAGGCTGAGGCAGGAGAATCACTTGAACCCGGGAGGCAGAAGTTGCGGTGAGACAAGACCATGCCATTGCACTCTAGCCTGGGCAACGAGCAAAACCCCATCCCAAAAAAAAAAAAAAAAAGAAAAAGTAAAAGAAAGTAAAAAAGATTGGGGACAAATTCATATATTCAGACAAAACACCAAAGTCCATGATTTTATTTCTATGTTACTCGTAATTTTCTTACGGTTTGTAGCTTCAAATAGGCAAAGAACACTCAATAACTTTTTTATTTATTTTATTTTATTTTATTTCATTTTATTTTATTTTATTTTATTTTATTTTATTTTATTTTATTTTGAGACTGAGTCTTGTTCTATCGCCCAGGCTGAAGGGGCAGCATCGTGGCTCACTGCAGCCTCCACTGCCCGGGTTCGAGTGATTCTCCTGCCTCAGCCTCCTGAGTAGCTGAAATTACAGGTGCCTCCACACCCAGCTAATTTTTGTATTTTCAGTGGTCCGGGGTTTCACCATGTTGTCCAGGCTGGTCTCAAACTCATGACCTCAAGTGATCTGCCCTCCTCGACCTCCCATAGTGCTAGGATTACAAGCATGAGCTGCCGGACCTGGCCACCACATAGCTTTTCTTTTTTTTTTGAGACAGGGTCTCATTCTGTTGCTGGAGTGCCATGGCACAATCATGGCTCACTGCAGCCTCATCCTCCCCAAGTTCAGGTGGTCCTCCCATCCCAGCCTCTCAAGTAGCTGGGACTACAGACATACACAACCATGCCTGGCTAATTTTTGTATTTTTTGTAAAGAAGCAATTTTGCTATGTTGCCTAGGCTGGTCTCAAACTCCTGGGCTCCAGTGATCCTCCCACCTCAGTCTGTCAAAGTGCTGGGATTACCAGCATAAGTCACCACGCCCAGCTCACATACCTTTCCTTTCTTTCTGTTCTGTTTATTTTTTAGAGACAGGGTCTCAGTCTGTCACCCAGGCTGGAGTGCAGTACAACCTCGAACTCCTGGGCTCAAACAATCCTACTACCCTAGCCTTCTGAATAGCTGGGAATACAAGTGTATGCCACCAAGCCAGGCTAATTTTTCTTTCTTTTTTTTTTTTTGAGACGGAGTTTCACTCTGTCGCCCAGGCTGGAGTAGAGTGGCCGGATCTCAGCTCACTGCAAGCTCTGCCTCCTGGGTTTACGCCGTTCTCCTGCCTCAGCCTCCTGAGTAGCTGGGACTGCAGGCGCCCGCAGTCTGCACCTCGCCCGGCTAGTTTTTTGTATTTTTTAGTAGAGACGGGGTTTCACCGTGTTAGCCAGGATGGTCTCGATCTCCTGACCTCGTGATCCACCCGTCTCGGCCTCCCAAAGTGCTGGGATTACAGGCTTGAGCCACCGCGCCCGGCCAATTTTTCTATTTTTTGTAGAGACGGGGTCTTGCTGTGTTGCCCAGGCTGATCTTGAAGTCCAAGGCTTAAGTGATACTCCTGCCTTGGCCTCCCAAAGCGCTGGGATTACAGGTATGAGCCATGGTGCCTGGCCTCTTTTTTTTTTGTTTTGTTTTGTTTTGTTTGTTTGTTTGTTTTTTCTGGCCTCTTATTTATTTATATTTATGGCAGGGATAATCCAATATAGCCTTTCTTTCTTATTTAGACATGCAAGAAAGTGCAAATCTCAGGACCTTACGAGGAAACTGCAGATAGGAAGATGGGCTGAATCACCTGAGCCCAGTGTCATTCCTTCCTCTGGGTCCATGCATGGGTGCTAGCATGTGATGGTCACTCATAACATGCACAGAAACCCACCCAATGTGCTTTGGAAACAGTATCGCTCTTTTTTTTTTTTTTTTTTTTTTTTTTTGAGACTAAGTCTTGTTCTATTGTCCAGGCTACAGTGCAGTGGCAATCTTGGCTCACTGCAACCTCCGCCTCCTGGGTTCAAGTGATTCTCCTGCCTCAGCCTCCCGAGTAGCTGGGATTACAGGCACCTGCCACCATGCCCGGCTAGTTTTTTCGCATTTTTAGTAGAGATGGGGTTTCATCATGTTGGTCAGGCTGGTCTTGAACTCCTGACCTCAAATGATCTGCCCGCCTCAGCCTCCCAAAGTGCTGGGATTACAGGCGTGAGCCACCGCACCTGGCCAGTATCATTCATTTTTATCATTGTTTTCGTTTTTAAAATATAAAATGGACATGCAATAAAATTTAAGAAAATAAAAATATGTATAGTGTGCATAAATCATGAGAACATGGTTCTATGCATTTTTGTTGTTTATTTTATTTATTTATTTATTTGAGGCAGAGCCTTGCTCTGTCAGCCAGGCTGGTGTGCAGTGGCGCCATCTCGGCCCACTGCAACCTCTACCTCCCAGGTTCAAGCGATTCTCCTGCCTCAGCCTCCTGGGTAGCTGGGACTACAGGTGCATGCCACCATGCCTGGCTAATTTTTTGTGTTTTTAGTAGAGACGGGGTTTCACCGTGTTAGCCAGGATGGTCTCAAACTCCTGACCTCGTGATTCACCGCGTCAGACTCCCAAAGTGCTAGGACTAGAGATGTGAGCCACTGCACCCGCCCTATTTATTTCTTTTTTTTACTTTATATAAAATGGAGGCTCAGCATGGTGGCTCATGCCTGTAATCTTAATGCTTTGGGAGGCCAAGGCAGGTGGATCACCTGAGGTCAAAAGTTCAGGACCAGCCTGGCCAACATGGTGAAAACCCATCTCTACTAAAATTACAAAAAATTAGCTGGGCATGGTGGCACGCACCTCTAATCCCAGCTACTTGGGAGGCTGAGGCAGGGGAATCGCTTGAACCTGGCAGGTGGAGGTTGCAGTGAGCAGAGATCTCGCCACTTCACTCCAGCCTGGGCAAAAGAGCAAAACGCAGTCTCAGAAAAAAAATAATAATAAATACAAATAAAATGGAATGATACAGTATTTGTGTCTAGTTTTCTTTGCTCAATAATATTTTTGTGACATTTTATCCATGATGTTGCACATAATAGCAATATGTTAATTTTCATTGTGTGCAATTTTCTATTGTGTGAATATACCACCATTTACAGTCATTTGTTCTTTTTTTTTTTTTTTTTTTTTGAGGCGGAGTCTTGCTCTGTTGCCCGGGCTAGAGTGCAGTGGCCGGATCTCAGCTCACTGCAAGCTCCGCCTCCCGGGTTTACGCCATTCTCCTGCCTCAGCCTCCCGAGTAGCTGGGACTACAGGCGCCCGCCACTTCGCCCGGCTAGTTTTTTGTTTCTTTTTTTTTTTTTAGTAGAGATGGGGTTTCACCGTGTCAGCCAGGATGGTCTCAATCTCCTGACCTCGTGATCCGCCCGTCTCGGCCTCCCAAAGTGCTGGGATTACAGGCTTGAGCCACCATGCCCGGCTAGTCATTTGTTCTATAGTGGATTGGCATTTGGGTACTTTCTAGTTAGAGGCTATTTTGTTTTTTTCTTTGTTTTTGTTTTTAGAGATGGGGTCTCACTATGTTGCACAGGCTGATCTCAACTCCTGGGCTCAAACGATCCTCCTACCTCTGCCTCCCTAAGTGCTAGGATTACTGGCGTGAGCCACCACACTTGGCCAGGCTATTTTGAATAGTGCAGCTGTGAAGATTCTGGTACCTGCTTTATGATAAACAGATGTATGCATTTCTGTTGTGTATCTACCTAGAGTTGGAATTTCTGGATCTTAAATTGCATGCATATATTCTTTTTTTTTTTTTTTTTTTGAGATGGAGTTAAGTCAACCAGGCTGGAGTGCAGTGGCGTGATCTTGGTTCACTGCAATCTCTGCCTCCCAGGTTCAAGTGATTCTCCTGCCTCAGCCTCCCAAGTAGCTGGGCTTACAGGTGTCCACCACTATGCTCAGCTAATTTTTTTTTTTTTTTTTTTTTTTTTTTTTT
>NW_016816687.1:1056246-1072357 GCF_001698545.2 Rhinopithecus bieti
CACCGCGCCCGGCAATTTTGTATTTTTAGTAGAGATGGGGTTTGACCATGTTGGCCAGGCTGGTCTTGAACTCCTTGACCTCAAGTGATCCATCCACCTCAGCCACCCAAAGTGCTAGGATTACAGGCATGAGCCGGCACCTGGCCCGCATATGTTCTTTAGTAGCATTTGCTACTCAAACAATTTTCCAGTGTAGTCATCCCAATTTACACTCCTGTAAGCAATATATGAGATTCCACAATCTCACCAATACTTGGTATTGTTTGCCATCCTGTAATTCATTTATTCTTTCATTTTTATTTTTATTTTTTTGAGACAGGGTCTCGCTTATGTCCCCCAGGCTGGAGTGCAGTGGCACCATCTGGGCTCACTGCAGCCTCGACCTGCCAGGTTCAAGCAATCCTCCTGCCTCAGCCTCCCAAATAGCTGGAACTACAGGCATGCGCCACCACACCTGGCTAATTTTTGTATCCTTTTTTTTTTTTTTTTGAGATGGAGTCTCACTCTGTCACCCAGGCTGGAGTGTAGTGGCGCGATCTTGGCTCACTGCAAGCTCTGCCTCCTGGGTTCACGCCATTCTCCTGCCTCAGCTTCCTGAGCAGCTGGGACTACAGGCGCCCGCTACCACTCCCAGCTAATTTTTAAAAAATTTTTTAGTGGAGATGGGGTTTCACCATGTTAGCAAAGATGGTCTCGATCTCCTGACCTCATTATCTGCCTGCCTCGGCCTCCCAAAGTGCTGGGATTACAGGCGTGAGCCACCGCGCCTGGCTGTATCATTTGTAAAGATAGTTTCACCATGTTGCCCAGGATTGTAATTCATTTATTTTTAACCCACAGTCACTTCCTCCCTATACGTCAAAACACTTTTCCTTTTAAGTAGTAGAGAATAGTGTGATACAGTATAGCATATAGCATAGCATCAGACAGCCTTGACTCTGCCACTTAGTGGGCTGGTGACCTCTGAGGCTCAGCTTCCTCCTCTGTAAAATGGGGATGATAAAGTACCTACCTCATAGGGTTGTGGGAGAACTGAGGAAATGCATGCAATGTACTTAGGACAGCACCTGGCATGGAATAAGTATGCAGGAAGTGACAGCTATGTGCAAGAATTTATTGTAGACCGGGTGCGGTGGCTCATGCCTGTAATCCCAGCACTTTGGGCGGGCACAGTGGCTCATGCCTGTAATCCCAGCACTTTGGGAGGCTGAGACGGGCGATCACTTGAGATCAGGAGTTTGAGACCAGCCTGCTCAATATAATTCAGCCTGACTAAAAATGCAAAAATTAGCCAGGCCTGGTGGTACATGCCTAAGATCTCAGCTACTCTGGAGGCTGAGGCAGGAGAATAGCTTGAACTCAGGAGGCAGAGGTTACAGTGAGCCAAGATCACGCCATTGCACTGCACTCCCGCCTGGGGGACAGAGCAAGACTCCATCTCAAAAAAAAAAAAATATTTTGTAAAGTGGGGAAAACTGAGACTGTGAGGGCCAAAAGGGTGTGGCTAAGGAGACTTTGAGCCTGTTGAACTTGATGTGGTTCTCTCTAGTTGGTATTCCTGCATGGCACCAAATGGCTTCAATTTCTGAGAATTTTAAATTTTTTTCTTTATTTCTTTATTTCTTTTCTTTCTTTTCTTTTCTTGTTCTTTTTTTTTTTTTTTTTTAGACAGAATCTTGCTCTGTTGCCCAGGCTGGAGTGCAATGGCGCAGTCTTGGCCCACTGCAACCTCCGCGTCCCGAGTTCAAGAGATTCTCCTGCCTCAGTCTCCTGAGTAGCTGGGATTACAGGTGCGTGCCAGCATGCCTGGCTAAGTTTTGTATTTTTAGTACAGACAGGGTTTCACCGTGTTGGTCAGGCTGGTCTCGAACTGCTGACCTCGTGATCCACCCGCCTTGGCCTCCCAAAGTGCTAGGATTACAGGTGTGAGCCACCGCGCCCAGCCTATTTCTTTTCTTTTTCTCTTTTTTTTTTTTTTTTTTGAGATGAAGTCTCGCTCTGTTGCCCAGGCTGGAGTACAGTGGCACCATCTCAGCTCACTGCAACCTCCACCTCCTGGGTTCACACCATCCTCCTGCCTCAGCCTCCCGGGTAGCTGGGACTACAGGCGCGTGCCACCATGCCTGGCTAATTTTTTGTATTTTTAGTAGAGACGGGGTTTCACCACATTAGCCAGGATGGTCTCGATCTCCTGACCTCGTGATCCACCCACCCCAGCCTACCAAAGTGCTGGGATTACAGGTGTGAGCCATCGCACCTGGCCAATTTTTTTATTTTCTTTATAAGACAGGGTCTTGCTCTATAGCCCAGGCTGGAGTACGGTGGTATAATCTTGGCTCACTGCAGTCTTGAACTCTTGTGCTCAACAAATCCTCCTGCCTCAACTTCCTGAGTAGCTGGAACTGCAGGCATGTGCTACCACTCCTGGCTTTTTTTTTTTTTTTTTTTTTTTTTTGAGATGGAGTCTCACTCTGTTGCCCAGGCTGGAGTACTGTGGCGCGATCTCGGCTCACTGCAACCTCCACCTCCCGAGTTCAAGCGATTCTCTTGCCTCAGCCTCCTGAGTAGCTGGGATCACAGGTGCCTGCCACCACGTCCAGCTAATTTTTTGCATTTTTAGTAGAGACAGGGTTTCACCATGTTGGCCAGGCTGGTCTCGAACTTCTGATCCCAAGTTATCCCCCCGCCTCAGCCTCCCAAAGTGGTGGGATTACAGGCGTGAGCCACTTCACCTGGCCACTCTTGTCTAATTAATTAAATTTTTCTGTAGAGATGGATGTTTCAGTATGTTGCCCAGGATGGTCTTGAACTCCTGGGCTCAAGTGATCCTCTTGCGTTGTCCTCCCAATGTGCTGGGATTACAGGTGAGAGCCACTGGGCCTGACAATTTCTAAGAAATATTTTTACAAAAATTGCAAAATGGGCCAGGCACAGTGGCTCATGCATGTAATCCCAGCACTTTGGGAGGCCGAGGCAGGTGGATCACCTGAGATCAGGAGTTCAAGACCAGCCTGGCCAACATGCTGAAACCCCATCTCTACTAAAAATACAAAAAATTAGCAGGGCATGGTGGCGCATGCCTGTAATCCCAGCTACTAGGGAGACTGAGGCAGGAGAATTGCTTGAACCTGGGAGGTGGAGGTTGTGGTGAGCTGAGGTTGTGCCATGGCACTCCAGCCTGGGCGACGGAGACTCCATCTCAAAAAAAAAAAAAAAAGAAAAGAAAAGAAAAGAAATTGCAAAGTTGAGTTTAATATTTGCAGTGATTTTTATTCATTCAAGGATTATCTTATAATTTCTACATTTAATTTGGCAAACTTCATCAGATTCCCCAAGAGAGGATGTATGTCGGGTTATCCTCAAAAACCAACGTTCCTTTTGTCAACAAGAAGGTCTTAGCATGTGACACTTGAATTTTACTTGGAGAAACTGGGTCCCTGCTGACCTAAACCAGATGGTAAAATGAGACTTAACAAAACAGTTGTTTGCAGTTGAGATTTTAATCTTTTGCATAGCTCAGAAGTTCCCATCCAGCTCTTTTGTTAGTAGCACAGGGGCTCATGGGTGGTTCTTGTTGCACAGACCACCAATGGGGTTGACAAATAGGAAGTGAGATGCTGCTGTCCTGTTGGGTCAGCGGCGGCAGTTCTAATTTCCTGGTCATAGTGGGATCAGAAATAAAAGAACAGACATGTGGGGTACCACTGTGATGAGTCATGAGAATGTCTAACGATGTCTGGTTCTGCGCAGCTGCAGCCCCAAGCACTGACACTCAGATGGCTCATATGGCCAGGAGATGCCCCACTGGGACTCATACAGAGAGGTGCCCCTTTCTGCTGAAGATGCTCAGGAAGTAGTCTTTGGGTGGGCTGGTGTGTCTTTAACACCACGCGTCCTTTTCTTACTCTTCATCCTTTCTATTTTTTACATTATTTATGTATTTACTTACTTATTTGAGAGAGTCTCGCTGTGTTGCCCAGGCTGGAGTGCAGTGGCACGATCTGGGCTCACTGCAACCTCCATCTCCCGCATTCAAGCGATTCTCCTGCCTCAGCCTCCTGAATAGCTGGGATTACAGGTGCATGCCACCATGCCTGGCCAATTTTTATATTTTTAGTAGAGACGGGTTTCACCATGTTGGTTAGGCTGGTCTCAAACTCCTGACCTCCTGATCCTCCTGCCTCGGCCTCCCAAAGTGCTGGGATTACAGGCGTGAGCTACCGTGCCCGGCCTATTTATTTATTTATTTTATTATTATTATTGTCTTGAGACGGAGTTTCGCTCTTGTTGCCCAGGCTGAAGTGCAATGGCCCAATGCCGTCTCACTGCAACCTCCACCTCCCAGGTTAAAGCAATTCTCCTGTCTCAGCCTCCCGAGTAGCTGGGATCACAGGCGTGTGCCATCAGGCCCAACTAATTTTTTTTTTTTTTTTTTTTTTTAGTAGAGATGGCGTTTCACCATGTTGGTCAGGCTGGTCTCATACCCCTGACTTCAGATGATCCATCTGCCTCAGCCTCCCAAAGTGCTGGGATTACAGGCATGAGCCACTGTGCCCGGTCTATTTATTTATTTTTAAACAGAGTCTTGGTCTGTTGCCCAGGCTGGAGTGCAGTGGCAACGATCATAGCTCACTGCAGCCTCCACCTCCTGGGCTCAAGGAATCCTCCTGCCTCAGTCTCCTAAGTAGCCGATTCTACAGGCTACAGTCTCCTGAGTAACTGAGACCTGTGACATCTATCGCGATCGCTAAGAGCAGTCCCTTTGTTGGGGGAGAAGCAGTTGTAACAGCAAGCAGTGGCCGGGAGGAGCATGGCCCCGCGGGCTGGATGTCCCTGCTTAGGTGGCAAGGTCCTGGCTTCAAGTGCTGCCAGGCATCTGCCCACAGAGTCTAGCAGCCAGCAGGAGGTTGGTGGGAGACTGATACAAACCCTGTCCCCATGGGTCACCCTTTCCCTCCTAAACTAAGTTCATCCCTACTTTCCAACACTCACTTTTGTCCTACTACCCTCCATCAGCCCGAGAAAAAAAGAATCCAAGAATAATAAAAGAGCCCCATTTTGCAGCCGAGAAAACCGAGGTCTGTAGTGGTGGTTAAGAACTGTGCTCCGGGCTGGGCGCAATGGCAAGCACCTGTAATCCCAGCACTTTAGGAGGCTGACGAAGGAGGATCACTTAGGTCGGGAGTTCGAGGCCAGCCTGGATATCATAGTGAGACTCCGCATCTGTTAACAACAGCAACAAAAAAACAAAAGCCGGGCGCAGTGGCTCACGCCTGTAATCCCAGCACTTAGGGAGGCAGGCGGAGGCGGACGGATCACGAGGTCAGGAGTTCAAGACAAGCCTGGTCAACAAGGTGAAACTGTCTCTACTGAAGATTAGCCGGGTGTGGTGGTGGACACCTGTCGTCCCAGCTACTCGGGAGGCTGAGGCGGGAGAATCGCTTGAACCCGGGAGGCGGAGGTTGCAGTGAGTCGAGATCGCACTCCAGCCTGGGCGACAGGGCGAGACTCTGTCTCAAAAACAACAACAACAACAACAACAAAAAAGCCGGGCGTGTTGGCACGCGCCTGCAGTCTCCGCTACTTGGGAGGCCGAGGCTGGAGCATCGCTTGATCCTGGGAGGTCGAGGCTGCAAAGAGCCGAGATCGCAACACTGACCTCCAGCCTGGGTGACAGAGCGAGGTCCCATCTCTTAAAAAAAAAAAAAGATCTGTGTTCAAGGACATCCGCCGTTTCTGGGGCACAAAACTCCTCCTGATCCCCTCTCTCAGGGCCATCCGCGAGCCCAGCGGATCCCACTCGTCTTTGCAGCGGGGACGGGGGATCGGCTCCCCATGCCAACAAGCCCGAGTAGTCCGGGCAAGGCGCTCGGCGGCGCAATCAACACTCCCTTGGCCATGTGCTCCCCTCCTGGGAAAAGCTTTTCTAGACCGCTGGGCCCAGGGCCCAGAGCTACCGCCGCGCCCTCGACGTGGCGTCGAGTCTGGCCCTTTCCCCCGCGGCGCACAGGCTTCACCCGGGAGGGACGCGCCTGGACCCACGCCCTCCTCACTGACTCCCTGGGCTCCAGGGCAGGGCGCAGGTCCACAGCCAGGGCTTCGCTGCGGCCCCTGAGACCCCCGTGCCTTCCCTGCGCTCTCGCGGCGCTCGCAAACTTGAGCCAGCCACGACGCCCAGAGACAACCCCGAGGCGATGCGCCCAGGGCACAGGTCTCCGGTGACCAGCGCCGCAAGGGGCACGGGCTCGGGGCCCGCCACGGGGCGGGGCGCGTCTCCAAGGCTCCCGGGCTCGGCCCCAGGCGGGGCTAGAAGGGCCGCCGGACCGGACTGGAGTGGAGGGACGGGGAAGGGCGGGGCTAGGGGCGGGGCCGCACGTCCTCTCCGGCCAGTCTCAGCCGCCGCGCCTCAGTCCGCCCTCCGCTCCGGCGCCGCCAGCATGACCGATGCGCTGTTGCCCGCGGCCCCCCAGCCGCTGGAGAAGGAGAACGACGGCTACTTTCGGAAGGTGTGCGACTTCGGGCGGGCGGGGAACTGCGGGCCCCAGACCGCCTTTCCCCCAGGCCCTGCAGGGGTTGTAGGAGCGCGCGGTCGGGGTCCACCAGGCCAGGAGGGGGAGGGGGCTCACTGGGCCGGCGCTGGCCTGACGGAGGCCGGCGGGGAGGAGGGGGCGGCGGTGTCCCCGGCGTCCCGGGCAGGTGGCATCCGGGGCTGGGCGGGGAGTAGGGGAGGCTCATGTGGCCGCCCCGCGCAGGTGCGGGCGGAGGACCTGGAGGGGTGGTTGGGTCTCCCCCTCCACCCGCCACCACCCCTCACTTGCGATCCCTGGTGCCTGGGGAAAGGAGCCGTTCCTGGCTGCGCTGGCGCCCTTGGCCTCTGGGCGCGTTACAGGAGCGCTTAGTGGGAGCGCGGGTGGAGACAGACCATCCCAGGCGAGTTGGCGGTCTCATATTTATTTTAGGCGCTCTGTCGCCCAGGCTGGAGTGCAGTGGCGCGTTTATAGCTCACTGCAGCCTCGACTTCCTGGGCTCCAGCGATCCTCCCGCCCCAGCCTCCCGAGTAACTGGGACTGCAGGCGCGGCACCTCGCCACGTTAATTTTTTTTAGGACTAGGGTATCGCTCTGCTGCCCAGACTGGTCGCGAACTCTTGGGCTCAAGGGATCCTCCCTCCCCAGTCTCCCAAAGTGCTGGGATTACAGGCGTGAGCCACTGCGCCCGGCCGGCGGTCTCTTTTTGCCTCCAAAATGCTTCCAACGTCCGCCTGTGGGACTTTTCAGCGAGCAGGGGAGAGCCACTGGTGGGAGGGAGCCTCTGGCGTTGCCCCCTCCCCGGCTCAGGGTCGTCCAGGAGGGCGTGAGCACTGCAGGTGAGGCCCACGGTCTTGTGCGTCTCACTGTGTGCCAAAGCGGATTTGTCTTGTCCGGGAGACTTGGCGGGGGCTGGCGGCGGGCGGCGGGTGCGGGCCTCGCTGGCTCTTGGCACGTTCAGGAGCTCCTGGGCTCACACTGCGGACTTCTGCCCAGAAGATAACAGTCAGGGAGCTCAGTGCCTCAAAAGCGACCCCAGCCTGCGGAGCAGGGGCCCTGGGATACCCGCAGGCGGCAGGGCCTGGGCTACAAAGATGCTTTGGAGCCGGGAGTCCTGGTGATACCTTCCACGCCTTCCTACCTCCAGGTCCTGAGCAAGTCTAAAAATAGCTTTTGGCTCTTGGCCAGTGATCCCTGAGTGGATGGAGAGATTGTTGTTGATTTTCGTTTTTTTGATAGATAACGACAGTGCATAATTGTAAATAGGGAAGTGAAACTTTCCCATAAACGAATCAATGCTTAATTGTTCAAAGCCTTAGGATCCAGTTCCTAAATAGTCTTGGCATCTTCCTCCTTCTCCCAGGTGACACAGAGAGACTTTGGGCTTTGCTCACTGGTGAGGAGTCCTGGGCAGGACAGAGTGGGAAAACTTCTTTTTTGTGAAGTTGCTTTTAGCATTAAAAAAAAAAGTAGTTTTGAGGTATATTTAAGTTCAAAGATGTCATCATGGAATTACAGGATTATAACTTCTAATTATGTGTGGCGTTTGGGACAGAGGATCACAGGCCATGGAATTGCAGGAGGAGGGCCTGGCCTGGGAATTCCTATGTCTGTCCTCGGGGCCTGAGAGCCACTCCCACAAAATTGCTGTGTGTCCTCCCGCAAGTTGCTGCCTCTTTCTGGGACTTTTCCTCCCCAGATTGTTCTCTGAGCAGGTGTAGCTCTGGAACTCCAGCAGCACCTGGGGGAAAATGGCAGCGAGAGGAGCACACCTGTGAGGGGTGGTTCCAAGCCTCCCAGAACACGTTTTTCTGTGGGAGCCCTTCATGTCTGTGAGCCCAGGAAAGGACTTCTTGCTCCCTTCTGGGAAAGAGTGAATGGCAAGAGAGCTGGGAAAGGTGCACAGTTGGGTGTTTTTCGTTTATTTTTCTTCTTCTACCTCCTCCTCCTCCTCCTCCGTCCCTTCTCTCCTCCTCCTCCTTCCTCCTTCTTCTTCTTCTCCTTCTTCTTGTTCCTTCTCCTTCTTCTTCTTTCTTCTTCTTCTGAGACAGTCTCACTCACTCTGTTGCTCAGGCTGGAGTGCAGTGGTGTGATCTTGGCTCACTGCAACCTCTGCCTCCCGGGTTCAAGCAGTTCTGCCTCAGCCTCCCAAGTAGCTGGGATTACAGGCGCCTGCTACCATGCCTGGCTAATTTTTTGTATTTTTAGTAGAAACGGGCTTTCAGCGTGTTGGCCAGTCTAGTCTTGAACTCCTAACCTTAAGTGATCCACGTACCTCAGCTTCCCAAAGTGCTGGGATTACAGGCGTGAGCCACTGCACCTGGCTTTATTTATTTATTTATTTATTTATTTATTTATTTATTTATTTTCCCCAGGCTCACTGCAACCTCCATCTACCAGGTTTGAGTGATTCTCCCACCTAAGCCTCCCCAGTAGCTGAGACTACAGGCGCGTACCACCATGCCTGGCTAACTTTTGTATTTTTGGTGGAGACAAGGTTTCGCCGTGTCGGCCAGGCTGTTCTTGAGCTCCTGACCTCAGGTGATCTGTCCACCTCGGCCTCCTAAAGTGGGGTGTTTTTTAGATGCAGTTTCTCTGGTGTTCGATGAGAGAATCAAGGGTGCAAAATAAGAGGAATCGTTGCTTTACAATTAAAACCGTCAATTTTGAAAATGAGACCTTGGAACAATTGTTGTGCTACTCCGTGTTAAGTCATACCAGTTCAAAGAGTCTATTTGTCCTAGGAAAATAAAAGGTGTTGACGTTGAATCTTTCCTTATCTATGACCTGAGCCAGTTTGACCTAAAGCAAATGAGGGCCAGGTGTGGTGGCTCACACGCGTAATTCCAGTAGTTTGGGAGGCCAAGGTAGGTGGATCTCTTGAAGTCAGGAGTTCCAGACCAGCCTGGGCAACATAGCAAGACCTTGGCTCTATAAAAAATTTTAAAAAATAGGCCAGGCGCGGTGGCTCAAGCCTGTAATCCCAGCACTTTGGGAGGCCGAGTGGGTGGATCACAAGGTCAGGAGATGGAGACCATCCTGACTAACACGGTGAAACCCCGTCTCTACTAAAATGCAAAAAAATTAGCCGGGCGTGGCGGCGAGCGCTTGTAGTCCCAGCTACTTGGGAGGCTGAGGCAGGAGAATGGCATGAACCTAGGAGGCGGAGCTTGCAGTGAGCCGGGATCGCGCCACTGCACTCCAACCTGGGCGACTGAGCGAGACTCTGTCTCAAAAAAAAAAAATTTTTTTTTAAATAAAATGAAAACAAAAGAAAACGAATGAGGGCAGATGCTGGCCAGGCGCAGTGACTCATGCCTGTAATCCCAGTGTTTTGAGACACTGAGGCGGGTGGATCACTTGAGGTCAGGAGTTTGAGACCAGCCTGGCCTATGGTGAAACCCTGTCTCTACTAAAAATATAAAAATTAGCTGGGTGTAGTGGCAGGCGCCTGTAATCGCAGCTACTCGGGAGACTGAGGCAGGAGAATCCCTTGAACCTGGGAGGCGGAGGTTGCAGTGAGCCGAGATCGCACCACTGCACTCCAGCCTGGTGACAGAGCGAGACTCTGTTCCCCCCAACCCACCCCCCCCCAAAAAAGAAAGGCAGGTGCTGTCCAGATGAAAGGGGAGGAAGAGCCCTTCAGGAAGAGGGAACAACTTGGACAGAGCTGTGGACTTGTGAGTGCTTTGTAGGCATCCCCAGGTTGTGGAGGTGTTAGTGGGAGCCAGGCACTTCAGGGTCATGCATCTTGCTTGACCTGGGAACTGTGGAATCCATCAAAGTATTTAAAGCAGGACCAGACCTGTGAGATTTGTGTAAGAGAAAGACCGCTTTGATGCCTGAATGGTGAATGGGTGGGGGATAGGAAAGAAACTATGGTGGAGCCCGGCAGGGAGGCATAGGGAGGATTTAGCCCCTTGTAATACCTGTCATCTTTGCCTTTCCTTCTCTGTTATGGACTACTGATGATGCAGTCAGTGACAGAAGGTGCTGTGAGTGGGGTGCAGTGCCTCACACCTGTAATCCCAGCATTTTGGGAGGCCAAGGTGGGAGGATTGCTTGAGGCCAGGAATTCAAACCCACCCTGGGCAACATAGCAAGACCCCATCTCTACAAGAAGTTTAAAAATCATCCTGGCATAGTGGTGTGTTCCTGTAATCCCATATACTCAGGAGGCCGAGGTGGGAGGATATCCGGAGCCCACGAGGTCAAGGCTGCAGTAAGCTGTTACCGCGTCACTGCACTCCAGCCTGGATGATAGTGTGAGACCCTGTCTCAAAAAAAAAAAAATAATAACTCGTTCTTTCCACCAGCTTCCACCCTTAGCTCAGACCAGGGGTCCACACTGAAGGCAGGGATTCCAGTGACGAGGGGGTTGGAATGATAAAGCTGGAGAAAGGCAGTATCTGGCAGAGAGGGAAAGAACTGATGTAACAGGTTATGGCAGGGAAGGAGCTGCCAATGATAATCCAAAATGCCTGTCTATTAGCCAGGTGTGGTGGTACCCTGCTGTGGTCCCACCTACTCAGGAGGGTGAGGTAGGAGGATCCCTGATCCTGGGAGATGCAGGCTGCAGTGAGTGGAGATCACGCCACTGCATTCTAACCTGTCTCAAAAAAAAAAAAAAAAAAGTCACAATGCCTGCCTGAGGCGTCTTGTCATGCGCCTCCTTGAGATGGGGTGAACATGGAGGCTAGTGTGTGGATGGGTAGACTTGAGGCCCCCATGGGATATCCACGTGGCGGTCCAGGTGGAGAGCCCGCTCCATGGGCCCAGCAGCCATGCAGGCGCCCTGGCTGGAGATGCAGTTTTGGGTGGCACCAATTGGGAGGCAGTTTGGGGTATTGAGTGAAAGGATCTGGGCTAGAAGGGAATAGTTCCTCCACTTAAGGGATGGGTGGAGAGGTGGGAGGAAAGCCAGAAGGGTGGCCAGGTCTAGGAAGCTGAGAGGTCAGTCTTGTTAGTGGAGCGAGGCTTGACAAGTCAGATGAATGTGGGGAAGGTCCTGGATTTAGTCCCTTAGGAGTCGTTAGGAAATGCATGTTTGGAGAATTGGGGACAAAAGTCAGTGTGACAGGATACAGGGGAAGAAGGGCAGGGAAGATATTGCTGGAGAAAGAGGGGAGCTGAGAAGAGAGAAGGCAGCTTTGTTTTAGAATGTGGAAGCCCAGAGCTGGTTAAAGACAAAGGTGTGGCAGGGTGCAGTGGTTCATGCCTGTAATCCCAGCACTTTGGGAGGCCGAGGTGGGCGAATCACCTGAGGTCAGAAGTTCAAGACCAGCCTGGCCAACACGGTGAAACCTTGTCTCTACTAAAAATACAAAAAATTAGCCATGCGTGGTGGTGGGCACCTGTGATCCCAGCTACTCGGAGGCTGAGGCAGGAGAATCGCTTGAACCCGGGAGGTGGAGGTTGCAGTGAGCCGAGATCACGCCACTGCACTCTAGCCTGAGCAGCAGAGCGAGACTCTGTCACAAAAAAGAAGAAGGAAAAGACAAAAGTGAAGAAGTTGGGTGGGGAATGGCTGGAGATTCAGGGAGAAGGTGGGCTGGGGAGGGGTCCCAAGAGTTAAGGAGGGGGTGAAGATTGCCAAAAGCTGCTGCATTCATTGTGTGGCTGAGCCAGTAGGGGGCTTCCCTTCTTGTATTTTTTTTTTTTTTTGAGATGGAGTCTTGCTCTGTCCCCCAGGCTGGAGTGCCAGTGGCACAATCTCAGCTCCCTGCAACTTCCACCTCCTGGATTCAAGCGATTCTCATGCCTCAGCCACCCGAGTGGCTGAGACTACAGATGTACGCCACCATGCCCGGCTAATTTTTGTATTTTTTAGTAGAGACGGGGTTTCACCATGTTGGTCAGACTGGTCTCGAACTCCTGACCTCAAGTGATCCACCCACCTTGGCCTCCCAAGGTGCTGGGATTATAGGTGTGAGTCCCTGCACCTGGTGCTGTATTTTGACTGTTGGGATTTTGTTTTGTTTTGTTTGTTTTGAGACAGAGTGTGGCTCTGTTGCCAGGCTGGAGTGCAATGGCACGATCTCAGCTCACTGCAACCTCCGCCTCCCGGGTTCAAGTGATTCTTCTGCCTCGGCCTCCCGAGTAACTGGGACTATAGGCACGCACCACCATGCCCAGCTAATTTTTGTATTTTTAGTAGAGCTGGGGTTTCACCATGTTGGCCAGGATGGTCTCAACCTCTTGACCGTGTGATCTGCCCTTGTTGACCTCCAAGAGTGCTGGGATTACAGGCATGAGCCACTGCGCCTGGCGACTGTTGGGATTTTGTGCACACTTAAGGATCAAATGAATTTCCACTGAAGTCAGGCTTCTCTTTCATCCTGTTCTCTGTATCATGCCTTCCCTCCCCTTTTCTTTAAAATGACATTATGCTCCATTCATCCGAAAAGGATTTATGGAGCAACAGCTTGGTGCTTGACCCCTGGTTAGGTTCTGGGGCACTCCGGACCCTGACTCGATATGGTTTCTTTGGCAGCAGTTCCCAGCAGGTCTCGTTTCCTGGAGTGCTGAGCAGTGCTGGGAGTTGGTGCTTTGTTGGGATAGCTCCTGCCATGCTTGAAAAGGAATCTGCCTCTTGGCCTTTTTTGTTTTTTTGAAATGGAGTCTTGCTCTGTTGCCCAGGCTGGAGTGCAGAGGCGCACTCGTGGCTCACTGCATCCTCTGCCTCCAGGGTTCAAGCGATACTCCTGCCTCAGCTTCTCAAGTAGCTGGGATTACAGGCGCCCGCCACCATGTCCAGCTAATCTTTGTATTTTCAGTAGAAATGGTGTTTCACGATGTTGTCCAGGCTGGTCCTAAACTCCTGACCTCAAGTGATTCGCCCGCCTCGGCCTCCCAAAGTGCTGGGATTACAGGTGTGAGCCACCGTGCCTGGCCTGGAATCAGCCTCTTGGCTTTAGAGAGCAAAAAGTGGGGTGGTCCACAGGCCTTAATCAGAGCTTCAGCTGTGTTTTGTGTACCTAATTGCTCAGAAGTCCCTTATGTGGGCTGGGTGTGGATCCTGAATGTGTAAGACAGTCACTGGAGGGGGATGGAGGGAGTCCCCTTGTTTTTTTTGAGACAGAGTTTCCCTTTGTTGCCCAGGCTGGAGTGCAATAGCACAATCTCAGCTCACCACAACCTCCGCCTCCCGGGTTCAAGTGATTCTCCTGCCTCAACCTCCCCAGTAGCTGGGATTACAGGCATGAGCCACCATGCCCAGCTAATTTTTGTATTTTTAGTAGAGACAGGGTTTCTCCATGTTGGTCAGGCTGGTCTCAAACTCCCGACCTCAGGTGATCTGCCCTCTTTGGCCTCCCAAAGTGTTAGGA
Organism: Rhinopithecus bieti; assembly: GCF_001698545.2. Lineage (NCBI taxonomy): Eukaryota > Metazoa > Chordata > Mammalia > Primates > Cercopithecidae > Rhinopithecus > Rhinopithecus bieti. Next base: position 1,070,101 of record NW_016816687.1, read on the forward strand.
TTATAGGCATGAGCCACTGCGCCCAGCCCGGGAGTCCCCTTGTTAATTGGTCTTTTTGGAATCAGGTGGGGTGACTTGGCTGTACAGAGCCTCAAGACATAACTTAGCCTCAGGTTGGAATTGGACACCCCCAGTACAGACCTCCTGGTCTGGGCTGGCACCTTGGGAGGTCTCTGAGAAAAGAAACCTTTCAGGTCTATTTTTTTTCTACCTTTTTTTTTTTTTGAGACGGAGTTTCACTCTGTCACCCAGGCAGGAGTGCAGTGACGCAGTCCTGGCTCACCACAACTTCCACCTCCCGGGTTCAAGTGATGTCCCTCAGGCATGCGCCACCATGCCTGGCTAATTTTGTGTTTTTAGTAGAGACAAGGTTGCTTCATGTTGGTCTCAAACTCTAGACCTCTGGTGAGTTTGGACCTCTTTGCCCGCTTCGGCCTCCCAAAGTGCTGGGATTATAGGCATGAACCACCATGCCCAGCCTCAGGTCTATTATAAAATCATGTCTCTTACTTTTTTCTTTCTTTTCTTTTTTTTTCTGACAGGGTGTTGCTGTGTCATCCAGGCTGAAGTGCGGTGGCATGATCATAGCTCACTGCAGCCTCAACCTCCCTGGCTCCAGCAATCCTCCTATCTCAGCCTCATGAGTAGCTGGGACAACAGGCATGAGTCACAAAGCCTGGCTAATTTTTAAATTTTTTGTAGAGGCAGGGTCTCACTATGTTGCCCAGTCTGGTCTCAAACTCTTTGGGCCCAAGCCTCAGCCTTCCATAGTGCTGGGATTACAGGCATGAACCACTGCACCCAGCTTTCCCTAGCTTCTCACTGTATTTTCTTCTTTCTCATTATGTTACTGTGTTTAAACAGAGGTACAGCTCTGTAAGATTACTATAAATTACTTTCTCAACTTATAAGGAATGGAAATGCAACTTCTTTTCCCCAGATTTTTATGCTCTTCCTACTGAAAATCTTGGAAGAATTATTGTGCTCTGGCCTGTAGTGAAATGCAGAGTAATGTAATTTCTAGACTGCTGCATCCTGATAGAGATTCCTTTTCTGTGACTGCCCCTGTACCCCATAGTACTAAAACTCACAGGAAAATCTGTTCTTGGCCATGAAGAAAAGCAGCTGGAAGACTGGGAGTGGTGGCTCACGACTGTAATCACAGCACTTTGGGAGGCTGAGGCAGGTGGATCACCTAAGATTGGCAGTTCAAGACCAGCCTGACCAACATGGAGAAACCCCATATCTACTAAAAATACAAAATTAGCCGAGTGCGATGGCACATGCCTGTAATCCCAGCTACTTGAGAGGCTAAGGCAGGAGAATGACTTGAACCTGAGAGGCAGAGGTTGCGGTGAACTGAGATCATGCCATTGTACTCCAGCCTGGGCAACAAGAGCAAAAAAACTCCATCTCAAAAAAAAAAAAAAAAGAAAAGAAAAGCAGCTGGAAGCAAACTAGAGAAAGCCTTTCCCCGGGCTGTTGAAAGGCCCAAAATGAAAGGTCTTGGCACTATGTGGAAGAGGAGAGTGAGTACACAGTGAGGCATTGTCACTTCTTATCTCTGCCTCTTTATCCTTTGGGAATGCTAATGCCCCAAAATGAAGTTAGCTCTATTGTTTTTACTCAAGAGCTGTAGGAGAAGTTGTTTCGTATTCACAGTAACCTCCAGGCTGGACAGGGCCTCCGAGTTCATTGTGTCCTGGTTTATGGTCCCTGTTGAAGCTGGGCGCTGGGCTTCCTGGAGGCTCCGGCAGAGAAAGAAGGATAATTTTTTTTTTTTTTTTTTTTTTAACCCAGAAGCTCCTTGCAGTCTTCTCTCTGCAAGGAGCAGGGATCTGCTCTTTGATGAATGAGCAGCATTCATCTTAGCAAGGGCTAATTTCATGGTAGACACTTGTGTGCATCCTTTATGAGCGCACGTGTGAATGAGGAAGCCTGCTGATGGGCTGAGTCCACCAGGCACGGCTTAGGTCATGTGGGATCAGCAGCTCCAGCTCTATTGGTACTGATACGACCCCTCTGGCTGTTTAGATCCATCCCCTTGAAGCCTTGAGTCAGTTTCCAGGTGGAGAGGGAGGGAGGCAGAGGAGAGTAAAGGCTGGTGATGCCAGGCCGGGCGCGGTGGCTCAAGCCTGTAATCCCAGCACTTTGGGAGGCCGAGACGGGCGGATCACGAGGTAGGGAGATCAAGACCATCCTGGCTAAAACGGTGAAACCCCGTCTTTACTAAAAAAATAAAAAAAAAAAAAACTAG
>NW_016816687.1:1074277-1078737 GCF_001698545.2 Rhinopithecus bieti
AAAGTGCTGGGATTACAGGCTTGAGCCACCGCGCCCGGCCGAGATCCTATGTCAAAAATAAAAATAAGAGACCAGGCACGGTGGCTCACATCTGTAATCCCAGCACTTTGTGAGGCTGAGGTGGGCAGATCACCTGAGGTCAGGAACTCAAGACTAGCCTGGCAAACATGGTGAAACCACGTCTCTACTAAAAAAATACAAAAGATAGCTGAGTATCTGGGTGCAATGGCTCACGTCTGTAATCCCAGCACTTTGGGAGACCAAGGCAGGCAGATCACAAGGTCAGGAGTTCAAGACTAGCCTGACCAACATGGTGAAACCCCATCTCTACTAAAAATATAGAAATTAGCCAGGCATGGTGGCATACGCCTGTAATCCCAGCTACTCAGGAGGCTGAGGCAGAAGAATCGCATGAACCCAGGAGGCGGAGGTTGTAGTGAGCCGAGATCGCGCCACTGCACTCCAGCCTGTACAACAGCGAGACTCTATCTAAAAAAAAAAAAAAAAAAATTGTTAAAACTATTGGTGAGCGTGTCCTACCAGTTTAAATGAGCAGATCATTCATCTGGAAATACAGTTGATTCATGGAAATGTTCATGATTTCATGTGGGAGGCACAGTAAAACCTAGTTATTCAAGGCTGGGTGTGGTGGCTCACGCCTATAATCCTAGCATTTTGGGAGGCTGAGGTGGGCAGCTCACTTTAGGCCAGGAGTTCGAGAGCAGCCTGGCCAACACGGTGAAACCTCGTCTCTACTAAAAAAAAAAAATACAAAAATTAGCCGGGTATGTTTGCACATTCATGTAATCCCAGCTACTCAGGAGGCTGAAACAGAAGAATCGCTTGAACCCGGGAGGTGGAGGTTGCAGTGAGCCGAGATTGCGCCACTGTACTCCAGCCTGGGTGACAGAGCAAGACTTCGTCTAAAAAAAGTTATTCAGCATATTGAAAAATAACTGATTAGCACACAGTAGGGGTTTATAGAGATTTCTGGAACAGACTGAAGGGAGCTTGTAACTAAATATCATGGCTGTGTTGATTCATATCGAGCCCCCCTCCACCCCCCTGTGAATGGATTGGGATTCCTGGGGGAGGCAGCTGGGCCCCAACCTCCAGCCCTGACACCTGGCAGAGATCCTGGAAGGGCAGGAGGGCTGTTGACAAGTACTGAATTCATGTTTTTATTTTTATGGACATGGACAAGCTAGATTCTTTCCACCCAGCCTGCCCTGAATCTCCAGTGTGGTGAAAAGTTAAATTAGATGTATGTGTGTATTGCAGGGTAAGGCACGCTCTTTTCTGTGTTTTCTCATTGGTCGCTCTGGCTGACTTACAAACAAGCAATTCTGTTTTCCAGAGTTTGGTGGTTGAGTGAGGGATTGTGTAACCAGGAAGGAGTGAGAAAGGCAGAGAAAATAATATTTGCTGGAGAAGCAGCTAAAAACACCTGCCTTCCTCTATCCCGTGGGAAGGTCTCTCTAGCTGGGAGCTGGGCCAGCCCTACTGTGTCATCTCTCACTCAGTTTTACGCCTGAACCTTTAGATCCCAAGCTTGCACGTTGCCCTGAATTTGCTGGAAACACCGCTGCATGTGCGAGCTTTATCTTCGGCTGTGCGGAAGAAGGGCCCATACTGTTGCTTACGGTGGAGGCAAAGCAGGCGCCAGTCACAGCCTAGAATGAAGCAGGGCCCCACAGGAGAAGAAAACTGCCCTGTTCCAGGAGTAGCTTGACCACCCTTTCCTTTCTTCCTAATTAAGTGCCTGCCTCCAGTTTTATTTATTTTTTAAACTTAACACAAATTTATTTTTCATCGTTCTAGAGGCTAGAAATCCAAGATCAAGGTGCCAGCATGGTCAGTTTTTGGTAAGGGCTCTCTTTCTGACTTTAATTCTTTTTTTTTTTTTTTTTTTTGAGACAGGGTTTCCCTCTGTCACCCAGGCTGGAGGGCAGTGGCGAGTTCTTGGCTCACTGCAACCTCTGCCTCCCGAGTAGCTGGGACTATAGGCACACGCCACCATGCCTGGCTAATTTTTGTATTTTTTGCTAGAGACAGCGTTGCACCACATTGGCCAGTCTGGTCTCAAACTGCTGACCTCTAGTGCTCCGCCCACCTCAGCTTCCCAAAGTGCCGTAATTATACAAGCGAGCCGCCATGTGGGGCCTCTTTCCGATTTTAACCAGCCACTTTCTCACTTTGTAAGAAACTTGTAACAGTAGCAGAAATGTCACTGTAGCTGTGATCTGTCTGTTCACTGAACAGATTTCACCTAGGATAACATTCTGAGGCTTTTCTCTGGGTACACATTTAGTTGTTACACCACATTATTTAGGTATTTTATGAGCTCAAGAACAGTAGTTACAAGCGAGGTGAGTCTGCATTTCTGCACTTGAAGCTTTCAGATAGGTATGTATGTGCCACACTAATATAAACGGTTGCTGTACATGTTCAGAGAAACTTCTCTAGTAACGAACTGTAGAAATGACCCCTGGAAGTACAATCTTCCTGCTTGTAGGCTTTGTCTAGATGCTGCTCTTAAATACTCGTCTTACAGGTGAACAATCTGACTGTACATTAAGGCATGTAAGTGACATGTAAAGAGAGTTTTCACTGTAGGCCGGGTGCGGTGGCTCGCACCTGTAGTCCCAGCACTTTGGGAGGGAGAAGACGGATCATTTAAGTCCAGGAGTTTGAGACCACCCTGGCTAACATGGCTAAACCCTGTCTCTATTAAAAATACAAAAATTAGCCGGGCATGGTGGCGTGCACATGTAATCTCAGCTACTCAGGTGGCTAAGACAGGAGAATCGCTTGAGTCCAGGAGGCGGAGGTTGCAGTGAGTTGAGATCATGCCACTGCACTCCAGCTTGGGTGACAGAGTGAGACTCTGTCTCAAAGGAAAGAAAAGAGTTTTCACTCTGGGTAAACTTATTTGAGTTAGTACTTTTTTAGTTGCAGGTGCCAGAAAATTTAATCCAAAATAGCTTCGGCAGATAAACACACTGTAGTACGTTTCTCCAATAGAATTCTACCCCACAATAAAAAAGGAACAAACAAATTAGCCGGGCATGGTGGTGGGTGCCTGCAATTCTAGCTACTCGGGAGGCTGAGGCAGGAGAATTGCTTGAGCCTGGGAGGTGGAGTTTGCAGTGAGCCGAGATCACACCACTGCACTCCAGCCTGGGCAACAAGAGCGAAACTCTGTCTCAAAAAAAAAAAAAAAAAAAAAAAAAAGGAACAAACTACTGGTAAATGAAACAGCATGGGTGAATCGCAAAACATGGTATTGAGCAAAATAAACCAGACACAAGAGACTACATCCCATCTGATTACATTTACATAGTTCAAAAGCGGACAAAAATATGTGGTGATAGAGATCAGAGTATTGGTTGCCTGGGGATGATGGAAATGGAAATGTTCTGTGTTTTGTATTTTGATAGGAATGATGGTTACACAGGTTTGTATGTTTGTTCAAACTCATTGAACTATGTACTTAAAATATGTGTATTTTGTTGTATATAAATTGTACCTCAATGCAAAAAATGGCTTAGGCAAAGAAGGGAATGAATTGGTTGCTGTAAATGAAAAGTACAGAGGGATGTCTTCAGGCCTGGCTTGATCCAGGGCTCAGATGACATCGCCAAAGCTGTTTCTCAGCTCAGCCCACCTGGGGTTGGTTCCATGCCTAGAGAGGCACTCATCTGCTGGTGGTAAGGCGGCTGCACCTGCTCAGTGTCACAGCCTCCCAGGTTCAAGGCCATTGAGGACCTCTTCCTCATGGGTTTTGATTGACCCTTGTCTTCAGGCTTTGGTTTTCCAGCTGGCCAGGCAGAAGTCAGATGTTCTTCCCCTTGGAAAGGATGTTGGGGGAGCATGGATTTACACACACCCCTACCCCTGGCCAGGCCATCATGAGCTATGAGGTGGGAGAGTGGGCTGGCGTCACTGTTCCCCCAAAAGATGTGGGGTGATGGTGGGCAGCCATCACCCATGAAGGGGTGTCTGGGGGTTGCATGCATTCCTACGGCTCACACTGCCTCACTGTTCATCCTGGAGCAGCAGGAAGGACAGGGTCTTAAATCCCACCCCGACTTTTACTGCCTGCCTCTAGGATCTCAAGTTGCTCATATAACCTCCTTGCTGCAGAACCATGGGATCCGAGATGCTGTACCAGGGTCCACATAAGCGGTCCACCCCAGGAGTTGCCTGTAAAGCTGGTGATGACATGGGGGTTCACGCAGTACTTGCTTTTCTTGGGCGTTGACTGCCCACTCTTCAAGTTTTGGGACTGATGGAAATGTCTGAACCTTAGTGTGGGAAGGGAATAGACTCTGTGGGGGAGAAAGTCTCACTTCACTGTAGAACTTGTCAACAGCAGCCCCTGAGGTCAGGAGAGCTCAGTTGGCCCCATAGGTGTGAGAGGAACCGTACCCCACCCCATCATCCCCCACCCCCCCATC
>NW_016816687.1:1079584-1091867 GCF_001698545.2 Rhinopithecus bieti
GCCCGTCTCGGCCTCCCAAAGTGCTGGGATTACAGGCTTGAGCCACCGCGCCCGGCCGAACAGTTATTTTAGTTCTTTAATATTAAATTATAATAGTGTAACATTAAAGTTTTCTTTTCTTTTTTTTTTTTTTTTTTTTTTGAGACAGAGTCTTGCTCTGTTGCCCAGGCTGGAGTGCAGTGCAGTGGCACGATCTTGGCTCACTGCAACCTCCGCCTCTCGGGTTTAAGCAATTCTGCCACCTCAGCCTCTCCAGTAGCTGGGATTACAGGTGCGTGCCACCATGCCTGGCTAAGTTTTTTGTATTTTTAGTAGAGACGGGGTTTCGCCATGTTGGCCGGGCTGTTCTCAAACTCCTGGCCTTAGGTCATCCGCCCACCTTGGCCTCCCAAAGTGTTGGGATTACAGGCATGAGCTACCACACCCGGCCAAAGATATTTTAATCTTAAATCTGAAAAAAGACAAAATTGGAAACCATTTAATGCTTTAAACGATATTAATTTTAAAATCCATTCCAGGGCTGGGTGCCATGGCTCACGCCTGTAATCCCAGCACTTTGGGAAGCCGAGGCGGGTGGATCACCTGAGGTCAGGAGTTCAAGAGCAGCCTGGCCAACATGGTGAAACCCCGTCTCTACTAAAAATAGAAAAACTAGCTGGGCGTGGTGGCAGGTGCCTGTAATTCCAGCTGCTCAGCAGGATGAGGGAAGATAATCACTTGAACCCAGGAGGCAGAGGCTGTAGTGAGCTGAGATCGCACCACTGCTCTCCAGCCCGACAACAGAAGCCAACTCGGATTCTGAATATCTGTGCAATTTAAATTGGGGGAATGCGTCCTTGCAAGATAGGGAAAATTAGGTTGTGGGGCTATGTCGGGGACAGGTGGTGGTGACCTGCTGGGAAATGAGAATGAGAAGTCTTTTATTTTTATTATTATTTTAACATTTTTATTATTCTTTGTAGAGACAGTCTCACTCTGTTATCCAGGCTGGAGTGCAGTGGCGCAATCGTAGCGCACCGCAGCCTGAAACTCCTGGCCTCGAGTGATCCTCTGGCCTCAGCCTCTCAAAGTGCTTGGGATTACAGGCGTGAGCTGCCATGACCATTCTGGCCAAGAATGAGAAATCTTTCTGGAAGGAGAATACTGGGATTCCTGAGGAGGTTTCCGCTATAGATAACTCACATCTCCCTCCCTGGGGTCCAGGCCATGGGTGTGGCTTGGGCAGAGGTCAGGGAGGCCAGGTGTGTGCAGGCCTGAGATGTGACTCATCAAGAGAGAAAGGGCAGTCTCTTCACCACATAATACTGCCTGCCACACCGCTCCTAGGGAGTAACCGCAGTGGGCAGGGCCTAGAGATAAGCGTCAAAGAGGAATGTGGTCCTAACTCAGGTCCTGGGGCTTCTACCTGTCTAGGGTGGGAAGAATACCATTAAGTTAAAATGCAGCTTTTATTCCGATCTTAAACTTTTAGCATGAAACGTTGTAATCCAAATACCCCAGGGCACAATGGTCGAGAACACAGACAGACAATTTGTTGAAAAATAAATTAAAGTGTTAAGATTATATGGAAAAACCTTTACATTCACTGTTGTAATAAACATACACATTAGAAGAATGAGCTATTTTGCATGTCAACTTGGCAGAGATTAAAAATCATAACTTTCAACTAGACAGATAAAAAGACAACCCAGTTTAAAACTGGGCAAAGGAGGGCCGGGCGTGGTGGCTCACGCCTGTAAGACCAGCACTTTGGGGGGCCAAGGTAAGCAGATCAATTGAGATCAGGAGTTCAAGACCAGCCTGGCAAAAAATGGTGAAACCCCGTCTCTACCAAAAAATACAACAATTAGCCGGGCGTGGTGGCATGCACCTGGAGTCCCAGCTGCTCAGGAGGCTGAGGCAGGAGAATCACTTGAACCCAGGAGGTGAAGGTTGCAGTGAGCCGAGATCACACCACTGCAGCAGTCCAGTCTGAGTGACAGACTGAGACCCTGTTTCAAAACAAACAAAAGATGTGCAAAGGATCTGAATTGATATTTCTTTGAAGAAGATATACAGTTGGCCGATAAGTTCATGAAAAGATATTCAACACCATTAACTGTCAGGGAGACACAATTCAAAACCACAGTGCGAGGCAACACACACATAAGATAGCTGTAATAAAAAAGACAGACCACCACCTGTATTGGCGAGATGTAGATGGATTGGAACTCTCATGCTGTTAGTTGGATTGTAAAATTGTATAACCACTTCGAAGAGTCTGATAGTTCCTCAAATCATTAACATAGAATAAATCATATGATCTAGACTGGGCACAGTGGCTCACGCCAGCACTTTGGGAAGCCAAGGCGGGCGGATCACTTGAGGTCAGGAGTTTGAGACCAGCCTGGCCAACATGGTGAAACCCCCCTCTCTACTAAAAATACAAAAATTAGCTGGTCATGGTGGTGTGCACCTGTAATCCCAGCTACATGGGAGGCTGAAGCAGGAGAATCCTTCGAACCCGGGAGACAGAGGTTGAAATGAGCCGAGATCGGGCCACTGCACTCAAGCCTGGACGACAGAGCAAGTCTCTGTCTCAAAAAAACAAAACAAAATAAAACAAAACAAAAAAATCCCATCTGATCTAGAACTTTTATTTCTACATTTAAGAGAAAAGCGTGTGTCCATATAAAACCTTGTACGCACATAAACAGCCTTATTCATAATAGTCAAAAAGTGAAAACACTCTCCATGCCCATCGTATGATGAATGGATAAAGTACACAAGTGTGGTGTATCTACATAATGAAATCTTATTTGGGGACAAAAAGAGACGAAGTTCTGATACATTGTACAACCTGGTTAAACCTTGAGAACATCATGGCAAGTGAAAGAAGCCAGATGCAAAGGCCACATATTATGATTCCGTTTATATGAAATAATCTTGAATAAGCAAACCTATAAAGATAGAAAGTAGATTTGGGGTTGCCTAGGGGTGGGGTTAAGGGGAAAAGGAAATGGGGAGTAATGCTAATGGCTACTTGCTTTCTTTTTAGGGTGATGAAAATGTTCTAAAATCAGATAGTGGTTGGTAGGTGTGGTGGCTCATGCCTGTAATCCCAGCACTTTGGGAGGCTGAGGTAGGCGGATCACTTGAGGTCAGGAGTTCAGGACCAGCCTGGCCAACATGGCGAAACCCCATCTCTACAAAAAATACAAAAATTAGCTGGGTGTGGTGGTGGGCACCTGTAATCCCAGCTACTTGGGAGGCTGAGGCAGGAGAATCACTTGAACCTGGGAGGCAGAGGTTGCAGTGAGCTGAGATCGTGCCACTGCACTGCAGCCTGGGTGACAGAACAAGACACCATCTCAAAAAAAAAAAGAAAAAAAAAAATCAGATAGCGTTGATGGTTCTGTAACTCCTGAATATACTAAAAACAATAAATTGTTTATTTTAAAAGGGGAAAATGTATGGTATGTGGATTATATCTCCATAAAGCTGTTATTAAACAAAAAAGTAGGTCAGGTGCAGTGGCTCACGCCTGCCATCCCAGCCCTTTGGGAGGCTGAGGCAGGTGGATCACTTGAAGTCAGAAGTTCAAGACCAGGCTGGGCAACATGGCAAAACCCTGTGTCTACTAAAAATAGAAAAATTGCCTGGACATGGTGACATGCACTTGTAGTCCCAGCTACTTGGGAAGCTGAGGCATGAAAATCACTTGAACCCAGGAGTTGGAGATTGCAGTGAGCCAAGATTGCACCACTGTACTGCATCCTAGGTGGCAGAGTGGGACTCCATCTCAAAAAAAAAAAAAAATTGTAGATACTCAGTAACAGTGAGGGGGAAAGCAGTCACAAGGGTGTGTGTGCCTTTCTGTCCTGAATGATGATTGGGCTGGTCCATGGGTAGCCCTAAAGAGGTTTGATCTTATAACTCTGCCCCAGAGATATGTCTTTAATTAATTAATTAATTAATTTTTGAGACAGTGTCTCACTTTGGTTGCTGAGGCTGGAGTGCAGTGGAGCAATCTCGGCTCACCGCAGCCTTCACCACCGAGGTTCAAGCGATTCTCATGCCTCAGCCTCCTGAGTAGCTGGGATTACAGGCGCCCACCACCACACCTGGCTAATTTTTTGTATTTTTAGTAGAAACAGGGTTTCACCATGTTGGCCAGGCTGGTCTCGAACTGCTGACTTCAGGTGATCCACCCGCCTTGGCCTTCCAAAGATGTGGGATTACAGGCGTGAACCACAGTGCCTAGCTGAGACCTTGTCTCTAAAATAAATTAAATAAATAAAATAGATGAGAAGGAAAGATCAATTCACAGTGGCTGTTTTGCAATTGTGTTATGAGCGACTTTTCTTTATACTTTTCAATATTTTCTACATAGATGCTTTGTTTTCAGAAAAGATTATTTTTGAAGTTAAACGTTTTCCATTATATTAAACCCTGTCATCATTTTTAGAGTGGCCGACCTCTGAAGGGGCATCTCTTATTTTTCCTCAGGGCTGTAATCCCCTTGCACAAACCGGCCGGAGTAAATTGCAGAACCAAAGAGCTGCTTTGAATCAGCAGATCCTGAAAGCTGTGCGGATGAGGACCGGAGCGGAAAACCTTCTGAAGTAGGTGTCTTCTGGCTTCCCTGCCTCTCCTGAGTCCTAGCCATCTGTTCCCTAAACTCCCAGGCCAGGCTCTTGGTTTCAGCTTTGGGTTTCCTCCTCATTTCTGGCATCTGGAACTGTCCCTTTCTTGCCTATAACTTGATTATGTTCAAAACAGGTATTTTACCCTGCCTGTTTGTGTGTGTGGGAATTGGGTGGGTGGGAGATAGATGCAGATGGTGTGGCATTTGGCTTCAATTCAGTCAGCCATCTTGATGGGAAGCCCAATTTTTGTCTTGAGGTTTGTTTTCTGGCTTTCTCTGGGACTTGCCTATTTTCTCCACTGCCTGACACTATGCCTGGTGCAGAATCTGCTTGGTAAATGTTTATTGAATATATAAAGGAAAGAAAAGCAGAAAGGAGGGAGAGGGGACATTTCTATTGCCAGTGTCCACCTTATTAATGAGAGGGCTCAGTACACCCCCGTGCTCTAGGGCACTCATTAGTATGCTGTGGTGGTAAAACAGTTACATATCCAGCAGAGAACTTGGGGAAGCCTTATCTGTGTCTAGACCTCTATAAACCCTCTCCAGGCAACGAAATGCAGCAAAAGACAAAGTGCCAGCTGCCTTCTGTTTACAAAGAGTGCAGAGTTTCTTTTTCCTTCCGAGTTCTACTGGTGACTCGTTACCCCCGTGCTACCTTCCTTTTTTTTGTTTGTTTGGAGACAGTCTTGCTCTGTCACCCAGGCTGGAGTGCAGTGGCACGATCTTGGCTCACTGCAACCTGTGCGTCCTGGGTTCAAGCGATTCTCCTGCCTCAGCCTCCCGAGTAGCTGGGACCACAGGTGTGCACCACCATGCCTGGCTAATTTTTTGTCTTTTTAGGAGAGATGATGTTTTGCTATGTTGGCCAGTCTGGTCTCAAACTCCTGGCCTCAAGTGATCCATTTGCTTCCACCTCCCAAAGTGCTGGAATTACAGGCGTGAGCCACTGTGCCTGGCCCCATGCCACCTTTTTTTTTTTTTCTCTCTTCAGATGGAGTTTCGCTCTTGTTGCCCAGGCTGGAGTGCATTGGTGCGATCTTGGCTCACACAGCTACCTCTGCCTCCCGGGTTCAAGCAATTCTCCTGCCTCAGCCTCCTGAGTAGCTGGGATTACAGGCATGTGCCACTACGCCCAGCTAACTGTGTATTTTTAGTAGAGATGAGGTTTCTCCATGTTGGTCAGGCTGGTCTCGAACTCCTGACCTCAGGTGATCCACCTGCCTCGGCCTCCCAAAGTGTTGGGATTACATGCATGAGCCACCACGCCTGGGCTTCATGCCACCATTTATAATGTGTAGTCGAGGTGGGCACCACACCTGCTGCCCAGGTGAGTGAAACAGATGCCTCCTGGGGCCTCAGGAAGAGACGTGGAGTGCCTTTGGGGACCTAGAACCTGAAAACCCAGCAGAGATGGGGTCCAGCCTGCCTGCTTGAAACTGCAAGTCCCTTGGAGCTTCCTGGGACTTTCAGGGATTCCAGGGGTGAGGGTGCCAAAATGTCTGCTAGGATATTGATCATGGGTATTCCCAGTGGGTTAGCTTTGTCGTTGGAGGCCTTGGGGGAACCTGGAGCCTTCCTGTAGAGGTTGTTTGGAAAAACAGAATGTTTGCAAAAGAGCCACAAGGCTCTGAGGCTCCCAGCCGCTGGTCACAGACTTGAGTGAATGGCGTGATCACCTCTTCCATGTGGGCTATTCCCCTGAGCACTCAGTCAAGCAGGAGGAGGGGCTCTGATCATGACCTTGGGGGCAGTTCATTTCTGAATGGGTCTGTGTTTACTCCTTAGGAAAGACCTCTGAGATGTTAAGAGGGGAAAAGAAGAGTTCAGGGCAGCACACCCTGAGTGTGTGTGTATGTTTAATGGATGTTGTACATATACAGGCATGGTGGCTCACGCCTGTAATCCCAGAACTTTAGGAAGCCGAGGCACGTGGATCCTTTGAGGCCAAGGATTGAGACCACCCTGGCCAATGCGGCGAAACCCCATCTCTACTAAAAATACAAAAATTAGCTGGGTGTAGTGGCGTGTGCCTATAATCCTCACTACTTGGGAGGCTGAGGCATGATAATTGCTTGAACCTGCAAGGCGGAGATTGCAGTGAGTCAAGATTGTGCCACTGTACTCCAGCCTGGGCGACAGAGCAAGACTCTGTCTCAAAAGAAAAAAAGGAATGTTGTACATATGCTTTTGTATATGCACAAAAGGACCAAGGTAGAAGCTGTTAGCAGTCAGTTCTTTGGGGCAAGACTGGGGATAGGGGTAGAGGTGACTCAGTTTTCATTTTATTCCTGTCAGTGTGTGAATATTCTTCTACCAAGTGCATGAGTTATTTTTATTTATTATTGTGAAATACTTCAGAGGTCCAGAAGAGTTATATAAGCAACCCTCCTGAACCACCCACTCCATCAGGGAAAGCAGTGCTGCTCCTGTGTTGGGCTTGGTTTAGTTTTGTTTTGAGACGGGTCTTGCTTATTGCCCAGGCTGGAATGCAGTGGTGCAATCACAGCTCACTGTAGCCCCAACCTCCTGGGCTCAAGCAGTCCTCCTAACACAGCCTCCTGAGTAGCTGGGCCCACAGGCATACACCACCATGCCCGACTAATTTTTATTTTTATTTTTGAGATGAAGTCTTGCTCTATCACCCAGGCTAGAGTGCAGTGACGGGATCTCGGCTCACTGCAACCTCTGCCTCCCAGGTTCAAGCGATTCTCCTGCCTCAGCCTCCTGAGTAGCTGGGATTACAGGCGCCCGCTACTGTGCCTGGCTCATTTTTGTATTTTTAGTAGAGACGGGTTTCACCGTCTTGGCCAGGCTGGTCTTGAACTCCTGACCTTGTGATCCACCTGGCTCGGCCTCCCAAAGTGCTGGGATTACAGGCGTGAGCCACTGTGCCCAGCCAATGCCCGACTGATTTTTAAAAAAATCAAATCATTTGTTGGCCGGGCGCGGTGGCTCCAGCCTGTAATCCGCACTTTGGAGGCCGAGACGGCGGATCACGAGGTCAGGAGATCGAGACCTCCTGTACATGGTGAAACCCGTTCTCTACTAAAATACAAAAAACTAGCCGGTGCGACCTGGCGCCGCCTGTAGTCCCAACTACTCGGGAGCTGAGCCAGGAGATGCGGTGAACCCGGAGGCGATAGCATTGCAGCGTGAGCTGAGATCCGGCCACTCACTCCACCTGGGCGACAAGAGCGAGACTCCGTCTCAAAAAAAAAAAAAAAAAAAAATTATTTGTAGAGACAGGGACTTGCTATGTTGTCAAGATTGTTCTCGGACTACTGTCCTCAAGTGGTCCTCTTGCCTTGGTCTCCCAGAGTGCTGGGATTACAAACATGAACCACTGTGCCTGGCCTGTGTTGCTTTTGTTACTCACGGAATACCTGAGGACTTGAGATCCTGGGTGGGAAGTTTGTCTGGGAACGTCTTCTGCAGCTCCTTTTGCAACTGAGTGCAAAGGAGGTTGTTACTGGAGGAGTCTGGGAAAAATACTGTAGCATTTTGGCTTTTAAAAAGTCAAGCCGTGTCCCCGTCCCAAGACAAGTCTGGACATGGGAATTGTCCGCTCCCGTATCAGAGAGGAACTCATGTCATCTGTGTAATGTGGGAGAGGCCCCCTGATTTTGGGACTCCATGCCATGTGCTGGGAAGGCTGTGGTGTGTTTTGTGGCCTAGGGTTCTGGTTGACCCTTGGACAGGCCTGCTCTGTGACTGAGGGGGCAGATGGGTAGCCTGGATGCTGTGTGACTTTCCTAGGAGTGGACAACAATTGATTTATCTATTCATAGATTCATTGAGCACCTTCTTCTTCTTTTTTTTTTTTTTGAGACGGAGTTTCACTCTTGTTGCCCAGGCTGGAGTGCAGTGGTGCAATCTTGGCTCACTGCAATCTCTGCCTCCCAGGTTCAAGTGATTCTCCTGCCTCAGCCTCCCAAATAGCTGATACTATAGGCACATGCCAGCACACCCGGCTAATTGAATTTTTTAAATTTTTAGTAGAGACAGGGTTTCACCATGTTGCCCAGGCTGGTCTCAAACTCTTGGCCTCAAGTGATCCTCCTGCCTCGGCTTCTCAAAGTGCTGGGATTTCAGTAGTGAGCCCCTGTGCCTGGCTACTGAACCACCTGTTAAGTGGCAGGCACAGTTGAGGTGCATGAAGATCAGGCGAGGCCCTGCTTTTGTGATTTCTCTTGTTGGGGGATGGGAGGACACCTTTATAGGCAAGTAAACAAATCAGATCACCTAGGGAAGGGATGTTTTCTAGGGAATAATGAACTCTGAATGTCATAGAGGTTGGCCCAGGGTGACCAACCTTAGAGACAAAGGGTGGTCGGAGAGGCCCCTGTGAGCAGGGAACTTGGGAGTTTCTCAGGCAGGAACTAGGGCAATTTTGTGTGCCTTATTCTCTTTTAACGACACTAGCAGTCACCCTTTCTGAGGCCCGAGCCTGGCTCAAGCTCATTGTTAAACTGGCAGTGGTTTGGTTGGCAGGGGTAGGGGTGGGGGTTGTTAATGATTCTCACAGTGGCCTAAAGGTTCAAAGTGCCTCTTGCTGGAGAATGTTGTCAGAGGAAACCCTGAAGGTATTTATTAATGTGACTCAACAAGCACCAACAGTTTCCCGAAAACAAATAGGGCATTTTGCCAGGCTCTGCTCTGGCCCCTCAGTATCCCTGGGCGACCCATTACGTGGCTGTCCCCGCAGGCCATGGGTGGTTTCAGTTGTAAATTAGGCTCTGCTTTCCTTCTGTTTGTCTTCTGGTTCCCAGGTGTCCTACCGCAGCACCTAAAGGAAGGTAGAACCTAAAGGAAGGTAGAACTGTTGGAATGGGGTGGGGGATGTTTGGAAATGTCCCCAGAAATGCAGGAATGGAAACAGGGTTGCTGAGTCCTTACCTGAGGGCTGTCGGAGGGTATTGTAGCTAGGCAGGCACTTGAAAAACCAGATTTTGTGATCCTTCAAAGTCTTCCCTTCTCTGATCCATTCGAGCCGGGAGTCCATGAGCCTCCTGGAGTTGTGTTAGGAAGCCATCAAATATTTCAAATGCACTTTTTTTCAGGTTTTGTTTGTTTGTTTGTTTGTGTTTTTGAGACAGAGTCTCATTCTGTCTCCCAGGATGGAGTGCAGTGTCGAGATACCAGCTCACTGTGCAACCTCCACCTCCTGGGTTCAAGCGATTCTTGTGCCTCAGCCTCCTGAGTAGCTGGGATTATAGGCATGTGCCTCCATGCCTGGCTAGATTTTGTGTTTTCAGTAAGACGGGGTTTCACAGTGTTGACCAGCCTGGTCTTGAACTCCTGACCTCAGGTGATCCACCTGCCTCGGCCTCCCAAAGTGCTGGAATTACAGGCGTGAGCCACCATGCCTGGCCGTACTTTTTCATTTAGGCCAACCAGAGACAATATTCTATCTTCTCCCAGCTTCCTTCCCTTGAGGAAAGCTAGGGTAGAAACGTGACGAAGTTTATGTGAAATTGAGGCAGTCTTTGTGAAATTTAAAGCAGGGCCAGGCGTGGTGGCTCACATCTGTAATCCCAGCATTTTGGGAGGCCGAGGCAGGCGGATCACAAGGTCAAGAGATCGAGACCATCCTGGCCAACATGGTGAAACCCCTGTCTCTACTAAAAATAAAAAAATTAACCGGGTGTGGTGGCACGTGCCCGTAATCCCAGCTACTTGGGAGGCTAGAGGCAGGAGAATCGTTTGAACCTGGGAGGTGGAGGTTGCAGTGAACCGAGATTGCGCCACTGCACTCCAGCCTGGCAACAGAGCGAGTCTCCATCCAAAAAAAAGAAAGAAAGAAAAAACAGGTTGCCTGGTTTTAACTAGTTTTAGTTAACTAGTTCTTTGAACAAAGCAAGTCATTTAACCTGTCTGGGCTTCAGGTTCCTCTGTTGTGCTGAGAGTTTTTGGGCTAGATCAGAAGTGACCTGCTCCGAGGTTTACAGGGTTCAGGTGGGCTTGAAATGAGTGAATGGGACTGGATTCTGGCTATGAGACAATAGGGAATGGTGGGGACTGTGGTGAAGGCAAAACTGCAGTTTGCCTCATGGAGGGTAGGGCCAGAGTTGCTGTATCTTCTTATTTTTTTTTTTTCCGGGAGAAGTTAGGAATATATATATATATGTTTTAATCTGATTGTTGAATTTTTTTTTTTTTTTTTTCTTTTTGAGACAGAGTCTTGCTCTGTCACCCAGGCTGGAGTGCAGTGGCGCGATCTCGGCTCACTGCAATCTCCGCCTCCCGGGTTCATGTGATTCTCCTGCCTTAGCCTCCTAAGTAGCTGGGACTATAAGCACGCACCATCATGCTCGGCTAATTTGTGTATTTTTAGTAGAGATGAGGTTTTGCCATGTTGGCCAGGCTGACCTCAAACTCCTGACCTCAGCCTCCCAAAGTGCTTGGATTACAGGCATGACCCACTGTGCCTGGCCGATGGTTGAATTTTTAAGTTTTGGGGACTCGTTTCAGAGAGGGAAGAGTAACACCCTGAGAGCCAGGTGAACAAGTCCCTCAGGTCTTCAGTTTAGTTTGTGACCCCTTGACGAGGGTGATGAAATTCTGGGTCAGGAGTGACGTGGAATGGCCTTGACTGTCATGAGAGTGACTTGAGGTTAATGACAGCTCATACCGTCAGTTGTGGGAGGACTGGTGTGTGTCTGTGGTGGGGTTTGCAGGCCCTCCATAGCCTTTAGGGCTGATACCAACTCCAAGGCCCGCCTTCCTCCATCCAGAGGCTGGGAGCATATGTCCTGCCGGTCTGGCAGCCACCTCAGCAGGGGATGGGACAGTCCTCACTCCAGCCTCCCAAAGCCCTGGCAGAGCGGGATTTGGGATCAGATGGACTAAGGCTAAGCTGCTCTAATAAGGTTGCTGAAGCTGTGGCAAGTCACTGTGTCAATGTGGTGCTTATTCCTGGAAGGACAGTTTCATGAAAAGACTTGGGAGAAAAAAAAATTACACTAAAACAAATGGGGACAGAATGCAAAATACATATGTATTATTAAAAAAAAAAACTTTTTAGGCGCAGTGGCTCAAGTCTGTAATCACAGCACTTTGGGAGGCTGAAGCGGGCAAATCGTTTGAGATCAGGAGTTTGAGGCCGGCCTGGCCAACATGGTTAAACCTTGTCTCTACTAACAATACAAAAATTAGCCACGTGTGGTGGTGCACATCTGTAATCCCAGCTACTCGGGAGGCTGAGGCTGGAGAATCCCCTGAGCCCAGAAGTTCCAGGCTGCAGTGAGCCGAGATTGCGCCGTTGCACTCCAGGCTGAGTGACAGAGTGAGACCTTGTCTCTTAACAAAAAGAAAAGAAAATGAGCTGGGCGTGGTGGCGTGCACCTGTAGTCCCAGCTACTTGGGAGGCTGAGGCAGGAGAATCGCTTGAACCAGGGGGACGGAGGTTGCAGTGAGCCGAGATCATGCCACTGCACTTCAGCCTGGGTGACAGAGGGAGACTCTGTCTCAATAAATAAATAAATAGATAAAATTTTTATATTTATTCATTTTGAGGTGGGGTCTTGCTCTGTTGTCCAACCTGGAGTTCAGTGGTATGATCACAGCTCACCGCAGCCTCAACCTTCTGGGCTCAAGCTATCCTCCTGCTGCAGCCTCCACAGGTGTGTACCACCACACTAGGCTAATTTTTTT
>NW_016816687.1:1092523-1111915 GCF_001698545.2 Rhinopithecus bieti
CCTAATTTTGTATTTTAATAGAGGGGGTTCACCATGTTGTCCAGGCTGTTCTCAAACTTCTGACCTCAAGTGATCCGCCCACCTCGGCCTCCCAAAGTGCTGGGATTACAGACATGAGCCACCACACCTGACTGGCATTTAGCCAATTTTAAAAATTTTTTGTGGAGACTGGGTCTCCCTATGATGCTCAGGCTGGTCTCAAACTCCAGGACTCAAGCAATCCTCCTGCCTAGGCCTCCCAGAGTGCTGCGATTACAGGTGTGAGCCACCGTGCCTATTTATTTTTTGAGAGAAGGTCTTGCTCTGTTGCCCACACTGGAGTGTAGCAGTGCAGTCCTAGCCCACTGCAGCCTCAGACTCCTGGGCTCAAGTGATCCTCCTGCCTTAGCCTCCTGAGCAACTGGGACTATAGGCATATACCACCATTCCCAACTAATTTTCATTTTCAGATTTTCTGTAGAGATGGAGGTCTCCCTATATTGCCCAGGTTGGTCTTGAACTCCTGGCCTCAAGTAATCGTCCTGCCTCAGACTCCTAAGATTGTGCCACCGCACTCCAGCCTGGGCAACAGAGCAAGACTCTGTCTCAAAAAAAAGAATTAATTTTCTTAATTACTGTATTTTGCAAGAATCAATATTATTATCTTTTTTTTTTTTTTTTTTTGAAGTGGAGTCTAGCTCTGTCGCCCAGGCTAGAGTGCAGTGGCGCAATCTCGGCTCCCTGCAAGCTCCGCCTCCCTGCAAGCTCCGCCTCCCGGGTTCACATCATTCTTCTGCCTCAGCTTCCCAAGTAGCTGGGACTACAGGTGCCCACCACCACGCCCGGCTAATTTTTTTGTATTGTTGGTAGAGACAGGTTTTCACCATGTTAGCCAGGATGGTCTCGATCTCCTGATCTTGTGATCCGCCTGCCTCAGGATTATAGGTGTGAGCTACCACGCCTATTGGCCCGATGTTATTATCTTTAAAGCAAAATTGAGGAATGTCTTTGTTCTCCATGGGATATCTGGACACTCCCAGGTGTGGGTCTGTTTTAGTAAACATTATTAATTTGTTCCCTTTGCTGTAAACATCTAGAGGCTAGGAATGGCTAATTTTCTGAGAATGCAGCCCAACAAGTCTCAGCCTCATTTTCCAGCCCTCACTCAAAACGGAGTCACTTTGCTTCGAACACCTCTGACATACACCTGTGCTAGCAACGAAGCTCAGACTCCAGGGTTGATTTCTGAATCATGGTTGCACCAAAGGTCAGCATTACAGAAACCAACCCTGAGACCCCACCTGGCTGCCAACAGTTTTCACAGTGACCAACATAAAGAGTTCTACATCTTAAGGGCAACTCATTGATTTGTTGGAAATGTATCTAAACCTTTTTTTTAGGCCAGGTGTGGTGGCTCAAGCCTGTAATCCCAGCACTTTGGGAGGCCGATCCTCAAGAATCACCTGAGGCCAGGAGTTCAAACCCAGCCTGGGCAACATGGTGAAACCCTGTCTCTACTAAAAATACAAAAATTGGCTGGGTTGTGGTGGCTCACGCCTGTAATCCCAGCACTTCGGGAAGCAGAGGCAGGTGGATCACTTGAGGTCAGGAGTTCAAGACCAGCCTGGCCGACAGGGTGAAAGCCCATCTGTACTAAAAATACAAAATATTAGCTGGGTGTGGTGGCGCACACCTGCAACCCCAGCTACTTGGGAGCCTGAGGCAGGAGAATTGCTTGAACCTGGAGGTGGAGGTTGCAGTAAGCCAAGATCGTACCACTGCACTCCAGTCTGGGTGACAGAGCAAGACTCCATCTTAAAATAAAACTAAACTAAAATTTAAAATGTATTTGTTTTAGAGACAAGGTCTCACTGTGTTGCTTTGGCTGGTCTTGAACTCCTAGCCTCAAGCAATCCTCCTGCCTCAGTCTCTCAAAACACTAGGATCATAGGCATGACCCACTTCACCTGACTTTCTTGCAAATCTTTTTTTTTTTGAGATGGAGGCTAGCTCTATTGCCCAAGCTGGAGTGCAGTGGTGTGATAATCTTGGCTCACTACAACCTCTGCCTCCCAGGTTCAAGCGATTGTCCTGTCTCAGCCTCCTGAGAAGCTGGGACTACAGGCACGTGCCACCATGCCCAGCTAAGTTTTGTGTGTCTGTTTTTTTTTTTTTTTGAGAGGGAGTCTCACTCTGTTGCCCAGGCTGGAGTGCAGTGGTGCGATCTCTGCTCACTGCAAGCTCCGCCTCTCAGGTTCATGCCATTCTGCTTCAGCCTCCTGTGTAGCTGGGACTACAGGCGCCGTCACCAGCCTGGCTAATTTTTTTTTTTTTTTTTTTTTTTTTTTGAGGGGGATCTCGCTCTGTCGGCCCGGACTGGAGTGCAGGTGGCCGGATCTAGCTCACTGCAAGGCTCCGCCCTTCCCCGGGTTTAGGGCCATTTCTCCTGCCTCCAGCCCTCCCGGAGTAGCTGGGACTACAGGCGCCCGGCACCTCGGCCCGGGCTAGTTTTTTGTATTTTAGGTAGAGACGGGGTTTCACTGTGTTAGCCAGGATGGTCTCGATCTCCTGGGACCTCGTGATCCGCCCGGGTCTCGGCCCTCCCACAGTGCTGGGATATACAGGCCTTGAGCCACCGCCCGGGCCCGCCCCGGCTAATTTTTTTTGTATTTTTAGTAGAGACCAGGGTTTCACTTGTTAGCCGGGATGGTCTGATCTCCTAACCTCGTGATCTGCCCCACCTCGGCTCCCAAAGTGGTTGGGGTTTACGGCGTGAGCACCAATTCTCGGCCTTGTGGCAATCTTTTTTTTTTTTTTTTTTTTTTTTTTTGAAGATGAAGTTCTCGCTCTGTCGCCCTAGGCTGGAGTGGCAGTGGGCCATGACTCCTCAGCTCAACTGCAAGCTCCGCCTCCCGGTTTACGCCATTCTCCTGCCTCAAGCCTCCTGAGGTAGGCTGGGATACAGGGCCGCCCGCCACCCTCGTCCCGGCTAGTTTTTTTTTTGGTCATTATTTAGTAGAGACGGGGTTTCACCGTGTTAAGCCAAGGATGGTCTCGAAACTCCTGACCTCGTACCACCCGTCTCCCTCCCAGAGTGCTGGGATTACAGGCTTGAGCCACCGCGCCCGGCCTTTTTTTTTTTTTTTTTTTTTTTTTTTTGGAGACGGAGTCTCGCGTCTGCCGCATGGGCTGGAGTGCAGTGCCGGATCTCAGCTCACTGCAGCTCCGCCTCCCGGGTTCACGCCATTCTCCGCCTCTAGCCTCCTTGAGTAGCTGGGACTTACAGGCGTCTGCCACCTCGCCGGGCTTAGTTTTTTGTATTTTTATAGAGACTGGGTTTTCAACCATGTTAGCCAGGATGGTCTCGATCTCCTGACCTTGCTGATCCGCCGTCTCGGCCTCCCAAAGTGCTGGGGATTACAGGCTTTAGGCACCGCCCGGCCCTGGCAAATCTTAAATCAAAAATTGTTGCCAGGCCAGGCATGATGGCTCACACCAATAATCCTAGCACTTTGGGAGGATGAGGCAAGAGGATTGCTTTGTCTTAGCAGTTTGAGACCAGCCTGGGCATATGTTGAGACCCCTGACTCTATTAAAAAATATATTAAAAACAACAACAACAAAAAAAACTGTTTTGCCAAGCTGGGATGGGGGAGACATGGCAAATTTATATATAAAGGTGGAAAAATAAAGAGTTGGCATTATGTGGAAGCTCTCCAGGGATTTTGGTGGGATTCTTAGGGTCTCAGTTTTTATTTATTTTTTATTTTTATTTTAGTTACTTCTTTCTTTTTTGAGATGGAGTTTCCCTCTTGTTGCCCAGGCTGGAGTGCAATGGCACAATATCAGCTCACTGCAAGCTGTGCCTCCTGGGTTCAAGTGATTCTCCTGCCTCAGCCTCCTGAGTAGCTGGGATTACAAGTGCCGGCCACCACGCCCGGCTAATTTTGTATTTTCAGTAGATACGGGATTTCTCCATGTTGGTCAGGCTGGTCTCCAACTCCTGACCTCAGGTGACTTGCCCACCTTGGCCTCCCAAAGTGCTAGTATTACAGGCGTGAGCCACTGTGCCTGGCCTATTTTACTTTTTATTTTTTTGAAATGGAGCCTCACTCTGTTGCCCAGGCTGGAGTGCAGCAACATGATCTCTGCTAACTGCAACCTCCGCTTCCCAGGTTCAAGTGATTCTCCTGCCTCAGCATCCCGAGTAACTGAGAGTGCAGGCATGCGCCACCATGCCCAGCTAATTTTTGTATTTTTAGTAGAGACAGGGTTTCACCATGTTGGCCGGGCTGATCTTGAATTCCTGACTTTAGGTGATCTGTCTACCTTGGCCTCCCAGAGTGCTGGGATTACAGGTATGAACCTCTGTGTCCCGCCTTAGTTTTTATATTTAAGTTGAACCTACTCTGTTGCTGAGAACCAATCAGCTCCCTTGCTGCCCAGAGGGAGTAATCTTCACTCTGTCATTTGTTCTTCCATGAACTGAAATTTGTTCAGCGCCCCCATGATATGGAAAGGGCTATGCCACGTTCCAGGAAAAAAATACCGAGAGAAAGAAGGCTCGTCCTCTAGGAATTATAATTGTTTATCTTCCCTCAAAGTGGATTTGAAGTACCTTAACACATTCATACAACATGTAAGATTTAAATCAGGAATGAATGAAGATATGAAGGCAAGAGAAAGAAGAATAAAGAAGAGATTTAGCTGGAGGTAAGGCTAGTGCATGCCTCACATTTCACAAAGTCCTATATACTTTGTGAAATGTGAGTCATGGTTTGTCTCTGAGCTTCCTGGCAGGTAATAGGAGGAAGGGAATATATTTGGAACACATTTTATATTCATTAGCCAAAAGGAAACCCATTTGTAAGAAGAAGTGAACCCATTCCTGATACTGAGGGATGGGAGGATTCCCGCCACCCCAATCCTTGTGAACATTATCAGCTACACAATCAGTCGTTTTCTCAATAAGCTCTTTGTAGCACAGCTGCAGATTGTGACCTGTGGTGTGTAATGACATCAATTCATTGCGTTGCTGTGGCATAATAAAAGATAAATATTTGGTCTTTATCTTGTTCCTGTGTTCCTGGCACTGAGCTCCTGAGTGATAAAGTATCTTTTGTATGCTAATGAGATCACTCTTGGTGGGAGGCTTTAGAGTGGATGCTGATCCCTAGAAAGCCCAAACCATGGTGAGAGGGCTGGAACTTTCAGCTCCTCCCTATGTGACCTCTGGAGAGGGGAGAGAGGCTGGAGATCCAGCTCAGTCACCAGTGGCTAATGATTTAATCATCTATCCTTAATGAAGCCTCCATTAAAAACCCTGCATTAGGCTGGGCACGGTGGCTCACGCCTGTAATCAGCACTTTGGGCAGCCAAGGTGGGTGGATCACCTGAGGTCAGGAGTTCAAGACCAGCCTGGCCAACATGGCGAAACCCCATCTCTACTAAAAATACAAAAATTAGTCGGGCATGGTGATGGGCGCCTGTAATCCCAGCTACTTGGGAGCCTGAGGCAGGAGAATCACTTGAACTTGGGAGGTGGAGGTTGCAGTGAGCTGAGATCGTGCGCCTGTATTCCAGCCTGTGGGAGAGAGCGAGACTCTGTCTCAAAACAAAAACAAAACAAAAAAGACCTGCATTAGCCGGGCACAGTGGTGCCTATCTGTAGTTCCAGCTACTCAGGAGGGTGAGGGAGGATCACTCAAGTCCAGGAGCCCAGGAGTGGAGGCCAGCCTGGGCAACATAGCAAGACACCATCTCTACAAAAAACAAAATAAGGCTGGGCGTGGTGGCTCATGCCTGTAATCCCAGCACTTTGGAAGGCTGAGGCGGGCGGATTGCTTGAGCCCAGGAGTTTGAGACCAGACTGGGCAACATGGTGAAAAAATATAAAAAGTAGCTGGGTGCGGTGGTACACGCCTGTAGTCCCAGTTACTTGGGAGGCTGAGGTGGGAGGATCACTTGAGCCCTGGAGGGCGAGGCTGCAGTGAGCCGTGATTACACCACTGCACTCCAGCCTGGGTGACAAAACAAGACCCTGTCCCCAAAATAAAAATAAAATTAACCCTAAACGATGAGGTTCAGGGATCCTCTGGGTTGGTGAACATGTTGAGGTGCCCAGAGAGAGCATGGAAGCCCTGCCCCTCTCCCACCATAACTTGCCCTGTGTATGTCTTCCAATTGACTGTTCCCAAATTGAATAACATAAACCAGTACTGGTATTTCAGGTGCTTTCCTATGTTCTGGGAGACGTTCTGGTGAATTACCAAACCTGAGGAGGTGGCAGTGGGAACCCTTGATTGACAGCTCATCAGTCAGAAGCACAGGGGTCAGAAGCACAGGTTTCCCCCCCGCCAGGATGTGTGACTGGTCCCTAAAATGGGGGCAGCTTTGTGGCACCAAGCCACTACTCTGTGGGGTATGTGCTTACCCCGGGAGCTGGGGTCCGAATCGAAATTGAATTGTTGGATACCCAGTTGGTGTCTGATAATCAGAGAATTGGAGGGTTGCAGACATGATTTTTTTAAAAAAAGAAGTTATTAGAGTAGAATAGAATACGCTGGAGTGGATCACGCCTATGACTTTTTTGAGACTTTTGTTGAAGGGGCATGTGTCTGTGTGTGTGTGTGTGCATGCATGTACTGAGTTGTAAAATAAAATGTATTTCTTTTTTCTATTTTTCGTGATGGAGTCTCGCTCTGTCACCCAGGCTGGAGTACTGTGGTGCACTCTCAGCTCACTGCAACTTCCATCTCCTGGGTTCAAGCGATTCTCATACCTCAGCCTCCTGAGTAGCTGGGACTACAGGCATGTGCCACTACGCCTGGCTAATTTTTGTCTTTTTAGTAGAGACGGGGTTTTGCCATGTGGCCCAGACTGATCTTGAATTCTTGGCTTCAAGTGATCCGCCTGCCTCAACCTCTCAAAGTGCTGGGATTACAGATGTGAGCCACTGTGCCCGGCCTGAAATGTATTCTTACTGGTGTCATAGCCATACACACACAAAAATCTCTAAATTGATGAAATTCACCAAGCTGAGCTTCCAGTATCTTATTGTCTGGGGGAGTCCAAATGTGCACGTGTGCAATCAGGTGACCAGTTGCTGGGTTTTCATCAGCAGAGGAAGGGACAGAGGTCAGATACTCATAGTCTCTCTGGATGGCCGGGAGCTCTTGGCTAATGAACCTCAGGCTTCCTCATCCATGAAATGAGGATGATTCTCTACTAGTCTAAAGTTCACCAACACGTGCTCAGCACAGGCCTGGCCTACAACCTGGCTGTTACTGTTTCTGTTATTTTAGTGGTGATTCCTAATCTATAACACGAGGGAGCATCTATAAGGCCTTTGAGTAGGTTTCAAAAGCTCTGCTTGAAAACTTTTTTTTTTTGAGAGGGAGCCTCACTCTGTTGTCCAGGCTAGAGTAGAGTGGTGCAGTCTCGGCTCACTATAACCTCTGCCTCCTGGGTTCAAGCAATTCTCCTGCCTCAGCCTCCGGAGTGGCTGAGATTACAGGTGTGCACCACCCCCTCCGCAGCTAATTTTTGTATTTTTAGTAGAGATGGGGTTTCACCATGTTGGCCAGGCTGGTCTCAAGCTCCTGGCCTGAAGTGACCCACCCTCCTCAGCCTCCCAAAGTGCTGGGATTACACGCGTAAGCCACTGCATCCAGCCAGGATACAGATTCTTTATTAGATATATAATTTGAAAGTATTTTCTCCCAGTCTGTGGCTTGTCTTTTCATTTTTTTTTTTTTTTTTTTTTTTTTTTTTGAGATGGAGTTTCACTCTTGTTGCCCAGGCTGGAGTGCAGTGGTGTGATCTCAGCTCACTGCAAAACCTCCGCCTCCTGGGTTCAGGCGATTCTTCTGCCTCTGCCTCCTGAATATCTGGGATTATAGGCACGCACCACCACACCCAGTTAATTTTGTATTTTTGGTAGAGATGGAGTTTCACCCTGTTGGTCAGGCTGGTCTCGAACTCCCAACCTCAGGTGATCCACCTGTCTCGGCCTCCCAAAGTGCTGGGATTACAGGTGCGAGCCACTGCCCCTGGCCTTCTTTTTTCTTTTTCTTTTTTTGAGACACAGTCTTGCTATGTCACCAGGCTGGAATGCAGTGATGCAATCTCGGCTCACTGCAGCCTATGCCTCCTTGGTTCAAGCGATTCTCCTGCCTCAGCCTCCCAAGTAGCTGGGACTACAGGTGCCTGCCACCACCCCCAGCTAATTTTGTTTGTATTTTTAGTAGAGATGGGGTTTCACCATATTGGCTAGGCTCGTCTGGGATTACAAGCGTGAACCACTGCGCCTGTCCCCGATTTCTTTTTTTATGGATTGTCCTTTTCGTGTGTAGCTAAGAATATTTTATCCAACCTAAGGTCATGAAGATTGCATCGTGTATTTTCTTCTAGAAGTTTTAGAGGTATAGCTCTTGTTGTGGCCTATAACCTGTTTGGACAGTGTTTGTAAGTGGTGTGCCATTTAGATTTAGGTTAATTCTTACCTATTTTGCAGAAAAGAGTTCACATATCAGGCCCAGAACTGCTCTCCTTAGAAAGCCCTGCTTGTAAGACTGGCCTTTGGCTGGTGTCTAGAAACTTCAATTTTAGAAGTGTTCTCATCATTCCCAGACTGATAAGATTGACTCACTATGCCTGAACTGTTTGTACAAATGGTATGGTTTATGTGGAACCACTTGCCTTCCTTCTGGGAATCCAGAATTTTGGAGCATGCTGGGCAGAGGTGCCTATGCTATCAGCCCCCAGTAAAAACCCTGGACATGGAGTCTCCGAGCTTCCCTGGTAGATGTCATTTTACATGTGTTGTCACAACTCCTTGCTGGGGGAGTTAAGCGCGGTCTGTGGGATTCCACTGAGAGAGGACCCCTAGAAGTCTGGGCCGGGCCTCCTCCCAATTTCACCCTATGTGCCTTTCCCTTTGCTCATTATGCTTTGTGTCTTTTGCTGTAGTAAACCATAGCCATGGCTTTTGCAAGTCCTAGATTAACATTGAACTTGGGGGTGGTTTTAGGGACCCTGACGTACCTATGGATGTCAGCCTGCTTTAGCACTATTTGTTGAAACAGTAATCTTTTCCACATTGAATTGATTTGGCACTTTTGTTCAAAATCAGTTATAAAGATTTACTTATGTAAATGTAAACATTTGTTCCTGGACTCTTACTCTGTTTCATTGCTTATCTTTATGTCGGTACCACGCTATTTTGATGGTTATGACTTGGCTTCTTAGTAAGTTTATTTTTTATTTATTTATTTTTAATTTTCTTTTTTTTGAGACGGAGTCTCGCTCTGTCACCCAGGCTGGAGTGCAGTGGCCGGATCTCAGCTCACTGCAAGCTCCGCCTCCCGGGTTCACGCCATTCTCCTGCCTCAGCCTCCCGAGTAGCTGGGACTACAGACGCCTGCCACCTTGTCCGGCTAGTTTTTTGTATTTTTCACCGTGTAAGCCAGGATGGTCTTGATCTCCTGACCTCGTGATCCGCCCATCTCGGCCTCCCAAAGTGCTGGGATTACAGGCTTGAGCCACCGTGCCCGGCTATTTTTTTTTTTTTTTTTGAGATGCAGTTTTGCTCTTGTTGCCCAGGCTAGAGTGCAGTGGCGTGATCTTGGCTCACTGCAATCTCTGCCTTCTGGGTTCAAGTGATTCTCTTGCCTCAGGCTCCCGAGTAGCTGGGATTACAGGCTCCCGCCACCACGCCTATCTAATTTTTTGTGTTTTTAGTAGAGATGGGGTTTCACCATGTTGGCCAGGCTGGTCTCGAACTCCTGACCTCAGGTGATCTACCCACCTCAGCCTCCCAAAGTGCTAGGATTACAGATGTGAGCCACTGTGCCCCGCCCAGCTTCTTAGTAAATTTTAAAATCAATATAAGTCTTCCAACTCCGTTCTTATTTTTCAAAATTGTTTTGCCTATTGTAGGTTTTTTTTTTTTTTTTTGTTTTTTTTTTTTTTTTTTTTTGCATTTCTGTATGAATTTTAGGATCAGCTAGTCGATTTCTATTAAAAAGGTTAGTGGGATTTTGATTGAGGTTGCAATGAATGAATGTACCAACTAAGGAGGCTTGACATGTTGACATTAATGAGCCTTCCTATAACATGGAATAGCTCTTCTTTTACTATATCTCCAGCATTGTTTTGTAGTTTTCAGTTTACATGTCTTGTGATTCTTTTGTTTATTCCTGAATATTTTATTCTTTTTGATGCTATTGTGAATGGAATGGTTTTCTCAATTTCAAGATTGTTCATTGCTAGTATATAGAAATAGAGTTGGCCAGGCACAGTGGCTCATGCCTGTAATCCCAGCACTTTAGGAGGCTGAGGCAGAAAGATTGCTTGAACCCAGGATTTCTGGACCAGCCTGGGCAACATAATGAGACTCCATCTCTACAAAAAAATACAAAAATTAGAGAGCATGGTGGTGTGCACCTGTAGTCCCAGCTCCTTGGGAGGCTGAGGCTGGAGGATGGCTTCAGCCTGGGAGGTTGAGGCTGTAGTAAGCCATAATGGTGACATTGCATTCCAGCCTAGGTGACAGAGTGAGACCTTGTCTAGAGAAAAAAATAAAAGAATTGATATTTGTATATTGATTATACCCTGTGACCTTGCTAAATTTATTAGTACTAATATTTGTTTTATGGATGCATTAGGATTTTCTATTTATAAGATAATGCCATCTGTGAATAAAGACAGTTTTGTTTGTTCCTTTCTAATCTGGATGCCTTTAATTTCTTTGTTTGCCTCATTGATTAGAAATAGCAAAAGCAGGCATCTTTGCCTTGTTCCTGATGAGAAGAGGAAAGCAGTCATTCAACATTAAGTGATATTAACTGTGGGGTTTTGTAGGTATCTTTTATCAGATTTCATGAATACTTTTTTATTCCTACTTTGTTGAGAAGTTTTATTATGAATCTGGGATGGATTTTGTGACGTAGTTTTTTCAATGTCTGTTGAAGTCACCATGTGTTTTGTCCTTTATTCTGTTAATATAATATATTAATTGATTTTCAGATGTTAAACCAACCTTGCATTCCTGGGATAAATCCCACTTGGTTATGGTGTATAATCCTATTTATATGTTTCTAGGTTTGGGTTGCTAATACTAGTCTCATAGAATGAATTGGGAAGTATTACTTCTCCCTTCATTTTCTCATTCATTTATTTTATTTTACTTTCTATCTTATATGTATATATTTTTATATTTTATTTCATTTTATCTTATTTTAGTTTTTAGAGACAGTGTCTTGCGCTGCCACCCAGGCTGGAGTGCAGTGGTGTGATCACAGCCCCCTGCAGTATTAACCTCCTGGGCTCAAGCAATCCTCCAGCCTGGGACTACAGGCATGCACCACCATGCCCAGCTAATTATCCATTTCTTTCTTTTTTTAAAACAAATTTTATATTTATTTATTTTGATTTCTCCTACCAAAAGGAATCATTCATTTCTTTTCAAGTGGATATCTTATGGTGTGTTAGGGCATAGCTGGGAGCAGTTTTGTTTTCTTTTTTCAAGGCTAATTTTTTGCAGGATGTCATACAGTGTCATTGCCTGTGTCCCCAGCTCCAGGTACTGGCAGGTGTGCTGCAAGCTGGGCAGGCTCCCTGTGTCCCTGGGATACCTTACCCGACACTCCTGACCCTCCTCTGCAAGCCGTGCTGTGATCCTCCCTGCAGGGACTGGGGATTGGGTCTGCTCACCCAGAAGCTGGGATACCTAGCTGAGGGCACTTCTCTCCCTCTTCTGTTTGAACAGAGTGGCCACGAACCCAAAGGTGCGGGAACAAGTGCGGCTGGAGCTGAGCTTCGTCAACTCAGACCTGCAGATGCTCAAGGAAGAGCTGGAGGGGCTGAACATCTCGGTGGGCGTCTATCAGAACACAGAGTAAGTGGGAGCAGCACACCTTCCAGAAGCCTCTGAGCCAGAGATCCTACGTGCATCCAGGGTGCTGCACAAAGAGGCCAGATAGGGTTCTAGACTAGGTGTGGCAGCTCCCACTTTGAGAAGTGAGAGAACCATCAGGTTTGGGGTTCAGCGAGGTGCTAGACTGGAAGGGATGAGTCCATTTGTTGGAACATACCTGCAGTGTTGGACAAAAAGGCATTTGTGAGGCCAGGCACGGTGGCTCACTCCTGTAATCCCAACACTTTGGGAGGCCGAGGAGGGTAGATCACCTGAGGTCAGGAGTTCGAGACCAGCCTGGCCAACATGGTGGAACCCTGTCTCTACTAAAAATGAAAAAAATAGCCGGACGTGGTGGTGCACGCCTATAATCCTGGCTTCTCAGAGGCTAAGGCAGAATTGCTTGAACCCGGGAGTCAGAAGTTTCAGTAGCTGAGATCACACCACTGCAACTCCAGCCTGGCCGACAGAGCGAGACGGTGTCTCAAGACAAACAAACAAAAAATGAAGACAGTATAAAATCTAATATAAATATATGTGATGAACCAAGATAAGTTTAAAAGTTAGATGCCTTTGATTTTATAGTTAATTTTCAGCAATTCTGTGTCGTCACATTTCATAGACAGGCAAACATTAACAAGATATGTTATTAAATTCAACTGAACAGACATTGAGCAAGGATATTTTAGTGAGTCACCATAATTTTCCTAAGAAACATTAAAGGGACATTGTTAGGACAATACCTTTCCAATGTTAGCTAATTATTTCCTCATTTATTTGCCAAGGAACAAAAAGTATACACAAATACTTTGTGGGATTAAGGCCAAAATCGACCCTGTAAGGGGAAGCCACTATGCACACACAGAGATCCTGTGCACTGTACTTACGTTGGACTGCGGTCTGTTTCCTAGCTGGAGGTGACAAACTGAAACAGAAAAATCCATATTAAAACAAAGCAATATACCAGTCTCCTTTTAAGGTTGTATTTCCCTTTTTTTTTTTTTTTTTGGACACAGAGTCTCCTTCTCTCACCCAGGTTGGAGTGCAGTGGCGCGATCTCAGCTCACTGCAATCTCTACCTCGTGGGTTCAAGCGATTCTTGTGCCTCAGCCATCTGAGTAGCTGAGATTACAGGCGTGCACCATCACACTTGGCTAATTTTTGCGTTTTTTTTTTTTTAAAGTAGAGACAGGGTTTCATCATGTTGACCAGGCTGGTCTTGAACTCCTGGTCTCAAGTAATCTGCTCGCCTTGGCCTCCCAAAGTGCTGGAATTACAGATGTGAGCCACCGCGCCTGGCCCCTAGGCCAATTTTGAAGGCACTCTATCGTATCATTCTCCATAACTCAATTTTAGAATTGATTTCTTCAAGATGAAAGCCAACAACACCATCCCTCAGAATTGCAATACATCTCCAAAAATGGAGATCCAACTATGAAATAAGTGCCCCTCTTGCCTCATGCCTGTAATCCCAGCTCTTCAGGAGGCTGAGGTGGGGGATCGCTTGAGCCCAGGAGTTCAAGGCCAGCCTGGGCAACATAGTGAAACCCCATCTCTACAAAAAATAGGAAAATTAGCCAGGCATGGTGGTGCACACCTGTAGTCCCAGCTACTCAGAAGGCTGAGGTGGGAAGATCACTTGAGCCAGGGAGGTCGAGACTGCAATAAGGGCAACAGAAAGAAGTCCTGTCTCAAAACACACAAAAACAAAACAAAATGCTAAGTGAAATGCTTCTTTTTAAGGAGAAATAACTTTGAGACAGTTCCGAGAAGGATTTACATGCCTTTTCAGTGCGGTCATGAGACTGCTCAAAAAGTAGGTGGGCCCCAGGGGAAACTCAGTCGGAAAATAGCTCCCTGGATTTGGGAACCTTGAGTCACCTATGGAACGTGTGTTTCCTGGTGCTGGTTCTCCGCAGGGCACCAGGGTGGTTTCCGAGCTGGAGGGGAAGCGTCAGTGTGTGAAACCTCGCTGGCTCTTCCCTTTGTGACGCCCCATGCCTGGCTTACCTGTGGGCTCCTATACAGTTTTTATTGTTTGTTTGTTTTATATTTATATATATATATATATATTTTGAGATGGAGTCTCGCTTTGTTGCCCAGGCTGGAGTGCAGTGGTGGGATCTCAGCTCACAGCAACCTCTGCCTCCCAGGTTCAAGCAATTCTCCTGCCTCAGCGTCCTGAGTAGCTGGGACTACAGGCACAAGCCACCACGCCTGGCTAATTTTTTGTATTTTTAGTAGAGACGGGGTTTCACCATGTTAGCCAGGCTGGTCTCGAACTCCTGACCTCGTGATCCGCCTGTCTCGGCTTCCCAAAGTGCTGGGATTACAGGCATGAGCCATCGTGCCCGGCCCCGTTTTATTTTATTTTTTTGAAATGGAGTCTCTCTCTGTCATCCAGGCTGGAGTGTAGTGGCACGATCTCAGCTCACCACAACCTTGCCTCCCATGTTCAAGCGATTCTTCTGCCTCAGCCTCTTGAGTAGTTGGGACTACAGGTGCGTGCCACCATGCCCAGCTAATTTTTTGTATTTTTAGTAGAGACAGGGTTTCACCATGTTGGCCAGGGTGGTCTTGACAGAAGCAGGGTCCTGAGTCAACATCGCAGGGAGGTCTCCTGGAGGATGCAGGTGGANGCCTGTCTCGGCTTCCCAAAGTGCTGGGATTACAGGCATGAGCCATCGTGCCCGGCCCCGTTTTATTTTATTTTTTTGAAATGGAGTCTCTCTCTGTCATCCAGGCTGGAGTGTAGTGGCACGATCTCAGCTCACCACAACCTTGCCTCCCATGTTCAAGCGATTCTTCTGCCTCAGCCTCTTGAGTAGTTGGGACTACAGGTGCGTGCCACCATGCCCAGCTAATTTTTTGTATTTTAGTAGAGACAGGGTTTCACCATGTTGGCCAGGGTGGTCTTGACAGAAGCAGGGTCCTGAGTCAACATCGCAGGGAGGTCTCCTGGAGGATGCAGGTGGAATTGCTCCCGTGATAGACTGTGCTATCCAGGGCCATGGGCTCCTTGTCTCTGCTGTCCCCCAGCACACCATTCCTCGGCTTCTCAGGAAACAGGCCGGGGTCCACAAGATGGTCCTGCAAACACAGAGCCAAAGGGGTGGAACTGGTGAAGATGAGCCACCACACCTGGCCTCCTGTGCAGTTTTGAACGCCTGGTCAATATGACAGCTAATGGAAGGTTCTCCCAGCCTATGCTCTGGTGGTCAATTCCAGTGTTTTGTCCAAAAAGTTCAAGTTCTGGAGGAGGCAAGATGGATCCAAGCTTTGGTAATAAATGTTGGCTGTTCCATACTCGCATTTGCTGTGCCGAAGAACAGGGACATGCAACAAAGGGCTTCCCACAGAGTGAACCGAAGGCCCCTGGGGTGGTCCCTGGGCTCTAGAGTGGCCAGTCACTGCCTTGTGTCATTGGGAAGAGGGAGAGCTGTGCAGATTCAACACGACACCATGCATTTGGGTCCTGCGCTCTTCTGTTTTCAAAGTAGATTGTTTCTTTCTTGGCATGGTTGATTTTTTTTTTTTTTCCCCCGGAGATGGAGTCTTGCTCTGTCACCCAGGCCTGGAGTGCAGTGGTGTGATCTTGGCTCACTGCTACCTCCACCTCCTGGTTGAAGCAATACTCCTGCCTCAGCCTCTTGAGTAGCTGGGATTACAGGTGCACACCACCATGCCCAGGTAGTTTTTGTATTTTTAGTAGAGACGGGGTTTTACCATATTGGCCAGGCTGGTCTGGAACTCCTGACCTCAGGTGATCTGTCCACTTCAGCCTCCCAAAGTGATGGGATTATAGGTGTGAGCCACCACACCCGGCCTGCACTAATCTGTTTTCAAAGCAGATTGTTTCTTTCTTAGCACGGTTGATCTTTACAGTCTTCTAGGAGGTAGGCGGGAAAGAAAGAACCTTATGGTGCAGATGAAAAACTCAGGGAGGCCTGAGGTCACCTAGAGGGCGCTGTCAGTGCCATATTGGGGCTGGGGTGCCCTGGAGCTTGGGTCAGGACACTCACTCCTCCTCTTCTTGTTGCCTGGACAGCCGCAAACCTGGCTTCCCGCCCTGCATAGCTTGGAGGAGCCTTCAGCAGGATCCGAATTTCCATGCCTCCGGGATGGGTCTCACCTGCTGTAGCACAGCTGTGCCACAGAGCGAGGTTCAGCTTGCAAAACGAGGTTCAGCTTACAGCTGCATTGTCCCCTCGCCCTGCCCAGCCTTCCTGGCCTTCTTGTGGGGCTGGGCTGAGCAGCCCAAGGAGGTCTCCTGTTACAGGTCAGGGAGCTAAATCCCTGTTTGCAAAACACAGCCTGAGCTCCGTTCACTTCCTGCTGGCCCTGCCCCTAGGAATGCAGGCTCAGGGAGCACTCCCCGGGTGACCTGTGGTTACCGAGTGGTCAGCTGGGGGAGAGGAGGTGGAGGGTGTCTGGTCCTGGGCTGGGAGGCAGGTGCACTCTGTCAGATGGGGCTCCTGCCCTGACAGCATCTCCTGTGCTGGTGGTGGGACACCTCGATACTACGAAGAAGAGGCCCCTGCGAACCCAGAGTTGCGAATGGGAGGGTGCTGGAGAGCTGCCACAGCCGTAGGGCCCGCTGAGGGGAGCAGAGGAGGAGGGGGTGACGAGCTGACAAAAGAAGCGCAGGGCAGCAGGGTGGTACACCCAGGTGGGAGCAGCAAGTGCACTGGGCACAGACCCTGGCACAGGATAGACTCTCAGCACAGCTGCCTCAAAGAAGCATTGAGACTGGGCTGGACGCAGAGGCTCGTGCCTGTCATTCCAGCACATTGAGAGGCTAAGGTGGGCAGATCACTTGAGGTCGGGAGTTTGAGACCAGCCTGGCCAACATGGCGAAACCCCATCACTACTAAAAAAATAGACAAAAATTAGCCAGTTGTGGTGTCACGTGCCTGTAATCCCAGCTACTCCGGGGGCTGAGGCAGGAGAATTCCTTGAACCCAGGAAGAGGAGGTTGCAGTGAGCTGAGATTGCACCATTGCACTCTAGCCTGGACAACAAGAGCAAAACGCTGTCTCAAAAAAAAAAAAAAAAAGAAGCATTGAGGTGTTGAGACTGGAAGATAAATCAGTGTCAAGATACCAGGGGCATGATGTGTTAGGCGGGGTGGTCCAGCAGTGTTAGGGAGCTGGGGTCAGTTTTAGAGCAGAGGGTGGGGCATGACCAGAGTCATCCTTATGGAAAATGAGCCCATCAGCCAGGTGAGTATTGGATGGGGCAAAGAGAGGGCGCACACCTGAGCTGGGGTGCTGGGGACAAGGCCGTGGGATACCCAGGGGTCCGGTTTGGGGTGTTGATACATACCTTGTTGTGTTCCTCATAGGGAGGCATTTACAATTCCCCTGATTCCTCTTGGCCTGAAGGAAACGAAAGACGTCGACTTTTCAGTTGTCCTCAAGGTAAATCTCAAAGCCATGGGCACCGGACTCAGTATTTAAAATGGAAATAGACCATTTACAGTGGCGCATGCCTGTAGTCCCGGTTACTTGGGAGGCTGAGGCAAGAGGATCACTTGAGCCCAGGAGTTGGAGGCCGCAGTGAGTTGTGATCATACCACTGCACTCCAGCCTGGGCAACAGAATGAGACCCTGTCTCCAAAAAAAGAAAAAAAATGGAGATAGAGAATATGTATCTCTTGCAATGGCCTTAGGCTCAACAGGCAGAGTCAGTTGATATCTACGGAGTGACCTGAGGCCTTTCTCAGCCAGCTACGTGCATAATTTGTGCCTTTATTCCTGCCAGATTTTTGTTGTTGCCTTTAATGACTTCTGAAGCTCCTCCTGGGTGTTAGACAAGGCAGGTTGGAAACCCAGGCCGGCCTTCCCCAAGAGGCCAAGTCAAAGAGGGTCTGTAGTGGATATGCTTTGAAATTTAAAACTTATATCCTCTTTTATTAATAGTATTTTTTTTTTCTTAAATCATGTAACCAGTTTAGGTTATGTTTTTGGAAGAATAGCTAAAGTTTTTTTCTCTAAGATTTTATTATAAAAGTTTCCAAACTTCTCAAAAAATTCTAAGAATTTTATAGCAAACCCCTGTGTACTCACTTCCTCCAGGAACACACTGCCAGCATTGCTTCCTCACATATTTGTCCATCTGTGCATTTTTCTGTCTGTTAGGTTGGTTCAAAGGTAATTGCAGTTTTTGCCATTGAAAGTAATGGCTGGCCGGGCGCGGTGGCTCAAGCCTGTAATCCCAACACTTTGGGAGGCTGAGGCGGGTGGATCATGACGTCAGGAGTTCGAGACCAGCCTGGCCGAAATGGTGAAACCCCGTCTCTAATAAAAAATACAAAAATTAGCCGGGCACAGTGGTGGGCGTCTGTAATCCCAGCTACTCGGGAGGTTGAGGCAGAATTGCTTGAACCCAGGAGACGGTGAGATTACACCACTGCACTCTAGCCTGGGCGACAGAGCAAGACTCCGTCTCAGAAAAAAAAAAAAAAAGAAGAAGAAAGTAATGGCTAAAGGCGTGTAATCTCAGCACTTTGGGAGGCTGAAGCAGTCGGATCACTTGAGCTCAGGAGTTCAAGACCAGTCTGGCCAATATGGTAAAACCCCTGTCTCTACTAAACGTACAGAAATTAGCTGGATGTGGTGGTGTACACCTGTAATCCCAGTTACTTGAGAGGCTGAGGCAGGTGAATTGTTCGAACCCAGGAGGTGGAGGCAGAGATTGCAGGGAGCTGAGATCACGCCACTGCCCTCCAGCCTGGGCGACAGAGCAAGATCCCGTCTCAAAAAAAAAAAAAAAAAAATTAGCTGGACATAGTGGCATATGCCTATAATCCCAGTTACTCGGGACACTGAGGCACGAGAGAATCGCTTGAACCCAGGAGGCGGAGGATGCAGTGAGCTGAGATTGTGCCACTGTACTCCAGCCTGGGAAACAGTGAAATTGCGTCTCAAAAAACAAACAAAAAAAGAAAATGAAGGTAATGGCTAATATCATCAGTCTGTCTTATTTATGATGCAATTTTAAAGGAAATCAAAGACATCAATTCATTCCCCTTAAATATTTGAATAACCAGAGTCTTTGCTTGTATGCTCCCCTGCCACATTCCTGGGTATCTGGACTCCTCTCCTGTTTGGCAGATCCTCATAAGCCCACCTGTGTCTGGCACTGTGTTGGGTGCCGGAGGTCACAGCCCTGCCTGCGGGGCCCTTGGGTCTGTGGGGGATTCAAATGGGAAGTGGGCCGGGCGCGGTGGCTCACGCCTGTAATCCCAGCACTTTGGGAGGCCGAGGTGGGCGGATCACGAGGTCAGGAGATCGAGACCATCCTGGCTAACACAGTGAAACCCTATCTCTACTAAAATACAAAAAAATTAGCCGGGCGTAGCGGCGGGCGCCTGTAGTCCCAGCTACTCGGGAGGCTGAGGCAGGAGAATGGCGTGAACCCGGGAGGCGGAGCTTGCAGCCAGCCGAGATCGCGTCACTGCACTCCAGCCTGGGGGCAGAGCGAGACTCCGTCTC
>NW_016816687.1:1112380-1120013 GCF_001698545.2 Rhinopithecus bieti
AAAAAAAAAAAAAAAAAAAAGTGGGAAGTGGAAGAGGTGCTTCAATGGAGAACACAGGAGAGACCGTGCCACCAGGCTGGGGCCGGGAGACCATCCGGTGCCTGGATTACGCTCCTCTTCCTTCCCTCTTCAACTCCATCAGTTTGAGTTTTTAACCAGTCGCCTCCAAATTCCATCAAGGAGGGGAAAGGGGATGAGGTGCAGGGTGGCCCAAGTTTGCGCAAAAATAGATGTGACTTGCCACTGGTCTGTGGGACTCAAAACAATCCGCGTGTCTGGAAATGTCTGTTGCTGCTATTGTAGAAGTTTCTGTCTGTTGCTTGGTGCTGGGCTACAAGAATGTAAGCTATTTTTTTGAGATGGAGTTTCACTCTTGTTGCCCAAGCTGGGGTCCAATGGTGCGATCTCAGCTCACTGCAACCTCCGCCTCCTAGGTTCAAGCAATTCTCCTGCTTCAGCCTCCCAAGTAGCTGGGATTAGCATGTGCCACCACACCCAGCTACTTTTTATTAGTAGAGATATGGGTGTCACCGTGTTGGCCAGGCTGGTTTTTTTTTTTTTTTTTTTTTTTTTTTTTTTTTTTTTTTTTTTTTTTGAGACGGAGTCTGGCTCTGTTGCTCAGGCTGGAGTGCAGTGGTCGGATCTCAGCTCACTGCAAGCTCCGCCTCCCGGGTTTACGCCATTCTTCTGCCTCAGCCTCCCGAGTAGCTGGGACGACAGGCGCCCGCCACCTCGCCTGGCTAGTTTTTTGTATTTTTTTAGTAGAGACGTGGTTTCACCGTGTTAGCCAGGATGGTCTCGATCTCCTGACCTCGTGATCCGCCCATCTCGGCCTCCCAAAGTGCTGGGATTACAGGCTTGAGCCACCGCGCCCGGCCAGGCTGGTCTTGAACTCCTGACCTCAGATGATCCGCCCCTCAGCCTCCCAAGATACTGGGATTACAGGTGTGAGCCACTGCATCTGGCCAAGAATGCAAGCATTTTAAAGGGAGAGTCTCTTGGAGAAACTTAGGAATTTTATAGGCATTTTTAAGGATTCAATTGGGTCATGTGCTGAATTCCACATTAAAGCAAATGAAAATACTCACATGTTGTGGACATGGCCAACTGCCATTTGGCACAGGCTTCCAACCATGTCATTTTAGCCTAAAAGAGTCTCTACAAATGTCAGTCATATGAAAATGAGAACGTTGGAGGGACTTTCTGTTGTATTTTTTCTCTTTCAGATTTGAGAGAAACACAGGTACTGCAGAAGTGGTTCAGCAGACTGAATTAGGGCAATTCCATTTCAAATCTGACCTGGGTGTCCATGTGATATTTTATAATCAGTGAAGCTTCACAGTGTGATTTTGTTTTATTTTATTTTATTTTATTTTATTTATTTATTTATTTATTTAGAGAGGGAGTCTCGCTCTCTCACCCAGGCTGGAGTGCAGTGGTGCAATCTTAGTTCACTCCAACCTCCGCCTCCCGGGTTCAAGCGATTCTCCTGCTTCAGCGTCCTGAGTAGCTGGGACTACAGGCGCCCGCCACCACACCCAGCTAATTTTTATATTTTTAGTAGAGACAGGGTTTCACTATGTTGGCCAGGCTGGTCTCGAACTCCTGACCTCAAGTGATCCCCCCGCCTTGGCTTCCCAAAATGTTGGGATTACAGGCATGAGCCACTGCACCCGGCCAATTTTGTTTTATTTTAAAGAAATAGGGCCAGGCGCAGTGGCTCACACCTTTAGTCCCAGCTACTGGGTAGGCTGAGGTGGGGGGACTGCTTGAGCCCAAGAGGTCGAGGCTGCAGTCAGCTATGATTGAGCACCTGCACTCCATCCTGGAAAACAGAATAATACTTGTCTCAAAAAAAAAAAATAAATAAATAAATAAAAGTTTTTTTTTCAAATCAGTGAAAGAAAATGAAATAACATCTGTCCTTCAGTAAAGTTTAATAGTTTTCTACTTAATTATATTAATTTTATCGCTAGAAATGTACTTTTGTTGCTATTGTGAAAGGTATTGTTTCTCTGTTAGGGTTTTTTTTTTTTTTTTTTTTCTTAGGCAGTCTCATTGTGTTGCCCAGGCTGGAGTGCAGTGGTGCAATCTTGGCTCACTGCACCCTCTGTCCCCCAGGTCCAAGTGATTCTCCTGCCTCAGCCTCCTGGGTCTCTGGGATTACAGGCACCTGCCACCATACCCATCTAATTTTTTTGTATTTTTAGTAGAGACAGGGTTTTACCATGTTGACCAGGCTGGTCTCAAACTCCTGACCTCAAATGTTCTGCCAGCCTCAGCCTTGAAAACTGCTGGGATTACAGATGTGAGCCACCGCACCCGACTGTCTGTTAAGTTTTTCTAATTAGTTATTGCTTATATAAGAAAGGAAGAATATTGACTTTTCTTTTTTACTATTGACTTTTATATGTTAACTTCTTTGCCACTTTATTGAATTCTTATTCATAATGTTTCAGTTGATGCTGTTGGGTTTTATAAACATGCTGTTATGTTGCAAAAAGTTATTTTGATTGTTCCTTTCAAATATTTTATGTCTCTTATTTTTCTTAATGTGTGGGCTAGAGAATGTTTGGAATTAGGCTAAGTAATAACAGTGATGGTGGAAATTCTCATTTTGTCCCTAATGTTTACAGTGGGTTTCAGTTAGGATTTTTGTTTTTTTTTGTTTTTGAGACGAAGTTTCACTCTGTCGTCCAAGCTGGAGTGCAATGGCTCAATCTCAGCTCACTGCAACCTCCGCCTCCTGGGCTCAAGTGAATTTTCCTGCGGCAGCCTCCTGAGTAGCTGGGATTACAGGCACCTGCCAGCATGCCCGGCTAATTTTTGTATTTTTAGTAGAGACGGGATTTCACCATGTTAGCCAGGATGGTCTCGATCTCCTGACCTCGTGATCCGCCCGTCTCGGAGTTTCACCATGTTGGCCAGGCTGGTCTGGAACTCCTGACCTCAAGTGATCTACCTGCCTCAGCTTCCCAAAGTGCTGGGATTACAGGCATGAGCCACCATACCCAGCCCATGGCCATGTTTAAAGAAAAGAAGCATAGTCAGCTGGGTGTGGTGGCTCATGCCTGTGATCCCAACACTTTGAGAAGCTGAGGTGGGAGGATCACTTGAGGCCAGGAGTCCGAGACCATCCTAGGCCACATAGGAAGACTCTGTCTTTATGAAAAATAACAATATTAGCTGAGTGTGGTGGTGCACAGAGTCCCATCTACTGGAGAAGCTGAAGTGGGAGGATGACTTGAGCCCGGGAGTTTGAGGCTGCAGTGGCAATGATTGCACCATTGCACTCCACCCTGGGCAACAGAGTGAGACCCTCATCTCTTAAAAAAATAAAAAGGAAAAGAAGGCACAGCGTAGTTGTATATTTAGTACAAATCCATTTTTGTAGGACAAGTGTTTGTCTGTTTGTGTCTGCGTTGAACACACAAAAACAGGAGGAGCTTTAATGTAGAAGTTGTGTAAAGAGGTTACTCACAGTCATTGGGAAGACATAATTGAGCAATCTATGTGATCACCTTTCTTGCAGCTTGGGGGAGCCAGCGCTTGTAGGGGCGGGGCGACAGGGCAAAACCCCATCTCTATTAAAAAATACAAAAATGAAGGCCAGGCGCGGTGGCTCAAGCCTGTAATCCCAGCACTTTGGGAGGCCAAGATGGGCGGATCACGAGGTCAGGAGATCGAGACCATCCTGGCTAACACGGTGAAACCCCGTCTCTACTAAAAAAATACAAAAAAAAAAAAACTAGCTGGGCGATGTGGCGGGCGCCTGTAGTCCCAGTTACTCGGGAGGCTGAGGCAGGAGAATGGCGTAAAGCCGGGAGGCGGAGCTTGCAGTGAGCCGAGATCGCGCCACTGTACTCCAGCCTGGGCGACAGAGCGAGACTCCGTCTCAAAAAAAAAAATACAAAAATGAAATTAGCTGGGTGTGCTGGCACATGCTTGTGGTCCCAGCTACTTGGGAGGCTGAAGTAGGAGGATTGCTTGAGCCCGGAGAAGTCGAATCTGCAGTGAGCCAAGATCACGCCGCTGCACTCCAGTCTAGGTGACAAACTGAGATCCTGCCTCAAAGATAAAATAAAATAAAATGCCTTTATAACATGGTTAAGGGTCTTCTTGGCAAAGGAAATCCATGTCTGGGGACTGTTATGACAATCCTACCCTCAGGGTCTGTGCTGGGAAACTTGTCCAGGTCCTGAGGGAGGCCCGGAATTGCAAGTCTGAGCCCCTGAATATCTGTGGTGTTTGCAGTATAGTTGAATGTATAGG
Source organism: Rhinopithecus bieti (assembly GCF_001698545.2). Taxonomy (NCBI): domain Eukaryota; kingdom Metazoa; phylum Chordata; class Mammalia; order Primates; family Cercopithecidae; genus Rhinopithecus; species Rhinopithecus bieti. The sequence continues at coordinate 1,116,653 of NW_016816687.1, forward strand.
TCACAGGCTGGTCTCGAACTCCTGGGCTCAAGTGATTTACCTGTCTGGTCTTCCCAAAGTGCTGGGATTACAGATGTGAACCACGGTGCCAGGGCACAAAGACATTTTTAAGCAAAAAATTAACTTCAACTCTTCATTTTTACTGAAGCAACACAACATTTAAAAACATTGGTGTGGAGTGCAGTGGCTCACACCTGTAATCCTAGCACTTTGGGAGGCTGAGGCAGATGGATTGCTTGAGCCCAGGAGTTCAAGACCAGCCTGGGCAATGTGGTGAAACCCCGTCTCTACCAAAAATTAGCTGGGCGTGGGGGCGCATGCCCATAATCCCAGCTACTCGGGAGGCTGAGGCACGAGAATCACTTGAGCCTGGGAGGTGGAGCCTGGGCAACAGGAGTAAAACCCTGGTAAAAAAAAAAAAAAAAAAAAAATTAAAAAATTAAAAAAGTAAATCTATGGCCTGGCACGGTGGCTGATACCTTATAATCCCAGCACTTTGGGAGGCCAAGGTGGATGGATCACCTGAGGTCAGAAGTTTGAGACCAGCCTGGCCAACATGGTGAAACTCTGTCTCTACTAAAAATACAACAATTAGCCGGGTGTTGTGGTAGGTGCCTGTAATCCCAGCTAGTTGGGAGGCTGAGGCAGGAGAATCGCATGAACCCGGGAGGCGGAGGTTGTAGTGAGCCGAGATTGTGCCACTGCACTCCAGCCTGGGTGACCAAAAAAACTACATAAAATTAAGGAAACAAATGCCCCCACTTTGAAAATCACTATAGTGTTCTGTCTCCTATAAGTTTTCTTTATTCTGCCTTTTAAAACGGGTTCATAATTGACATGTTACTGTTATGCACATAAACGGTTTTCAATCACATTTTATAGTATCTGACCTCATTTTTCTTAAAGGATTTTATCCTGGAACATTACAGTGAAGATGGCTATTTATATGAAGATGAAATTGCAGATCTTATGGATCTGAGACAAGTAAGTTTTTGTGTGCAGCAGAGAGGGGAGGGTGGCTTTTCCGAGTCTTTAGGGTACCCCATGATTGCATGCTTGTGGTCTTAACAGAATTGCGGGTGGATGGAGGTGATGGTTTGGGGGTTGCTGGATCACCCATGCCACTTGCTGCGTAAGAAAACCGGAGAAGGAGGCCGGGTGCGGTGGCTCACGCCTATGTAATCCCAGCACTTCACTTTGGGAGGTTGAGGCGGGCGGATCACCTGAGGTCAGGAGTTCCAGACCAGCCTGGCCAACATGGTGAAATCTCGTCTCTACTAAAAATACCAAAATTAGCTGGGCATGGTGGTGCATGCCTGTAATTCCAGCACTTTGGGAGGCTGAAGCGGGTGGATCACCTGAGGTCAGAAGTTTGAGACCAGACTGGCCAACATGGCAAAACCCCGTTTCTACTAAAAATACAAAAACGAGCCAGGCATGATGCTACATGCCTGTCATCTCAGCTACTTGGGAGGCTGAGGCAGGAGAATCACTTGAACCCGGTAGGTGGAGGTTGCAGTGAGCCAAGATCGCACCACTGCATTCCAGCTTGGGTGACAGAACAAGATTCCGTCTCAAAAAAAAAAAAAAAGGAAAACCATAGAAGGGGAGAGACCTGCCTCCCGGATTCCAGGATTTCTGACTTCCTCCCAGGTTCTTTCTACCCCTCCTAGAGTTTACAGTGCCAGCAGTGAGGTCATCATACTGCAGAAATAGTTACAGGTTACCTGCTGGTGTGTGCAGGGCACCTTCCAGGAAGGTCCGTCAGCTGTGTCCTCCTCTGCCTATGCCCTCTGGGGTTCTTTTCTTTGTAGGCTTGTCGGACGCCCAGCCGGGATGAGGCCGGGGTGGAACTGCTGATGACATACTTCATCCAACTGGGCTTTGTCGAGAGTCGATTCTTCCCACCCACGCGGCAGATGGGACTCCTGTTCACCTGGTAAGTGCCTGAGGTCTGTGCTGAGGCTTCACGTGCCACGGAGCCTCAGCATCACAGACGCCCCTCTGTGGGCGCCCCTGTGCACCTCAGCCCCCTTTCCTATCTTGCATTTATCTGGGGAAGTCTAAAAATATGTCAATACATTGGTATTTATTTATGAAGGTGGTCTGTGGGGAGATGGCTCCAACAGACTGTGGCCTCTTGCTTCTCAGAACAAGCGAGCCAAGGAGAAGAGACATTTTTCTTGCTTGTTGTATCACTGGGGAAGCACGGGGCTCTGAAGTGGAATTAGCCAGAAACAAGATTCTTGTCTCAGATTGGATAGGGGGGGCATGCATGTGTATGTGTGAGTGAGAGAGAGAGAGGGAACTAGAAAGAGAAAATCAGGTGTTGTCCAGTGAGACAAAAGCACCAACAGAAATAGATCAGGTTTCTTTTGAAACGGGGTCTAGCTATGTTGCCCAGGCTAGTCTTGAATTCCTGGGCTCAGGTGATATTTCTGCCTCAGCCTCCTGAGTAGCTGGGACTATAGGCATGAGCTACTCACTCAGCTTAGATCAGATTTAAAAAATGGAAGTGGAACACTTGATTCTTCTCCACAATTGGTATTTTCAGACAAGATCAGGCACGTCAGGGTGGTATGACCATAGACCCAATTGGTATTTTCAAAGATTAGTATAGTTTAAATACTTGGGAGGCCGGGTACAGTGGCTTACGCCTATAATACCAACACTTTGGGAGGCTGAGGCAGGCATATCACTTGAGCCCAGGAATTTGAGACCAGCCTGGGCAACATGACAAAACCCCCTATCTACAAACAGTACAAAAATTTGCTGGATATGATGGTATGCACCTGTAGTCCCAGCTACTTGTGAGGCTGAGGCGGGAGAGTCACTTGAGCCCGAGAGGAAGAGGTTGCAGTGAGCCGAGATCGCACCACCACACTCCAGCCTGGGTGATAGGAGTGAAACCCTGTTTCAAACAAGAAAAAAAAGCCTGGGCGCGGTGGTTCACACCTGTAATCCCAGCACTTTGGGAGGCTGAGGCAGGCAGATCACGAGGTCATGAGTTCGAGACCAGCCTGTCCAATATAGTGAAACTCTGCTTCTACTAAAAAATACAAAAATTAGCCGGGCATGGTTGCACATGCCTGTAGTCCCAGCTACTTGGGAGGCTGAGGCAGGAGAATCGCTTGAACCCGGGAGGCAGAGGTTGCAGTGAGCCAAGATCACGCCATTGTACTCCGGCCAGGTTGAGAGAGTGAGACCTGTCAAAAAAAAAAAAAAAAACAACCACACCTAAAGTACTTTGGAAATGCTACACCCCTTCTCTGAGTGTCATTAGGAGTGTCAGTGAAAGGAGAACACATTCTAGAAGGTCAGGGGTGTATCAGAATCAAATCTTTCTTTTTTTTTTTTTTTT
>NW_016816687.1:1121164-1124326 GCF_001698545.2 Rhinopithecus bieti
AATATAAATAAATAAATAAATTAAATAAATAAATAAATAAATAAATAAATAAATAAAACAAGTCCTAGACTGGGTGTGGTGGCTCACATCCGGAATTCTAGCATGCTGGGAGGCCAAGGTGGGTGGATCACTTGAGCCCAGGAGTTTGAGACCAGTCTAGGCAACACAGTGAGACCCCATCTCTCCAAAACAATTAGAGAAAATTGGCCAGGCGTGGGTGGTGCATGCCTCTAGTCCCATTTACTTGGGAGGTTCAGATGAGAGAATCACCTAAGCCCAGGAGGTCGAGGCTGCAGTGAGTCATGATCATGCCACTGTACTCCAGCCTAGGCAATGGAGTGAGACTTTGAAAAAATAAAAAAGTAAAACAAATTAAAACAAATCCTGAGTTTTTAGATTTCAGAAAGAATTATGAGGGGTTAGTAATTGCCATATTTCATTTAGGAGAAGCCATATATATACGCATATATACACACACACACATGTATATATGTGTGTGTGTATATATACACACCTTTTTTTTTTTGAGACGGAGTCTCACTGTGTCACCCAGGCTGGAGTGTAGTGGTGTGATCTCAGCTCACTTCAACGTCTGCCTCTCAGTATCAAGCCATCTTCCCACCTCAGCCTCCCAAGTAGCTGGGATTAAAGGCACATGCTACCACCATGTATTTTTGGTAGAGACAGGGTTTCACTATGTTGCCCAGGCTGGTCTCAAACTCCTGAGCTCAAGGCATCCATCAGCCTTGGCTTCTAAAGTGCTGGAATTACAGGTGTGAGCCACCATACCTGGCCCAAATTTTTTTTTAAAGATAGGCTTTATTATTTAGAGTGGCACATTTTTTTCCCTTACAAAGACCGGGTCTTATTGTGTTGCTCAGGCTGGTCTCCAACTCCTGGACTCAAGCTGTCTGCCCACCTCAGCCTCCCAAAGTGCTAGGATTGCAGGCATGAGCCACTGTACCAGCCTGTTACTTTTGTTTTTTGAGACAGAGTCTTGCTCTGTCGCCCAGGCTGGAGTGCAGTGGCGCGATCTTGGCTCACTGCAACTTCCGCCTCCTGATTTCAAGTGATTGTTCTGCCTCAGCCTCCTGAGTAGCTGGGACTACAGATGTGCCCCACCATGCCTGGCTAATTTTTGTATTTTTAGTAGAGAAGGGGTTTCACCATGTTGGCCAGGCTGGTCTCAATCCCTGGCCTCATGATCTCCCTGCCTCGGCCTCCCAAAGTTCTGGGATTACAGGTGTGAGCCACTGCACCTGGCCCTTTTTTTTTTTTTTTTTTTTTTTTTTTTTTTTTTTTTATAATCGAGGAACTTACCTGGCACATGATTATCACCCAGAGTCCATAGTTTCCATTAGGGTTCATTCTTGCACTTGTGTATTCTGTGGCTTTTGGCCAACATAGAATGACAGTGATCCACCTTTGCAGTGTCATACAGAAGAGTTTCACTGCTGGAAAAATCCCCTGTGCTCTGCCTGTTCCTTCCTCCCTCCCCCTAAGTCCTGGCAACCCCGATCTTTCTTCTGTCTCCAGGGTTTTGGCTTTTCAGAACATTGGAATCATACAGTGTGCTGTGCAGTAGGTAGCAATGTTCAGGTTGGCTCTTTCACTTAGTAATGTATCCTCTGCATCTCCTCATGGCTTGCTGGTGCATTTCTCCATTTTTAGTGCTGAGTAATATTCCATTGTCTGGATGTCTCATGGTGTGTTTATCCAGTTACCCTGTCAGATATTTTTGTGTGTGGCTGTGGTGGTCAGTGTGATTAGTGCTGTCATCTTGCTTGGAAACAAAAGCCTCAGTGCATGTGCATTCTTGAATTTTATTGAAGAAATGAGTTTTGTTGTTGTTGTTGCTACCCAGGTTGGAGCACAGTGGTGCCATCTCGGCTCACTGCAACCTCCACCTCTTGTGTTCAAGCGATTCTCCCACCTCAGTCTTCTGAGTAGCTGGGATTACAGGCGCCCGCCACCATGCCTGGCTAATTTTTGTATTTTTAGTGGAGATTGGGTTTCACCATGTTGGCCAGGCAGGTCTCGAACTCCTGATCTCAGGTGATCCACTTGCCTTGGCCTCCCAAAGTGCTGGGATTACAGGTGTGAGCTACCGCGCCTGGCCAACCCAGGGGTTTGACAGCGGTTTGGGTAACATAGTAAGACCTCATCTCTACAAAAATTCAAAAAAAAAAAATAGGCACGTATGGTGGCATGCACCTATAATCCCAGCTATTCTTGTGAGACTGGGGTGAGAGGATCAATTGAGCCCTAAAGTTGGAGGCTACAGTAAGCTGTGATGACACCACTGCACTCCAGCCTGGGCAACAGAGTGAGATCCTGACTCTTAAAAAAAAAAATGTTTTCCACTTGCATCCAAAAGTAACATTAACTAGCCAAGTAATGTGTATTCTCAGAATGCATTTCTTTCACATAGGTATGACTCCCTCACTGGGGTTCCGGTCAGCCAGCAGAACCTGCTGCTGGAGAAGGCCAGTGTCCTGTTCAACACTGGGGCCCTCTACACCCAGATTGGGACCCGGTGTGATCGGCAGACGCAGGCTGGGCTGGAGAGTGCCATAGACGCCTTTCAGAGAGCTGCGGGTAGGTCTCCTCCAGGGCTGACCAGACAGAGCCTTGGCCCCGCCCAGTGACACCCGGGGACCCCTTACTGAAGAGGGTCTACAGGTCATCCCCCGCAAGGGCCAGACCAGTCTCCAGCTCTGGTGTAACTTCCCATTAAGAAACTTGCTCGGTGGTTCAGACCTCAGTCTGGGATGGCTGATGTACATGGTGAATCCTGTGGCTGATGATTAATCTTTTCCAGACAAGTGGCCCCTGGGATGGCAGTGCATAACTGTTTCTTTCAACACTGTCATGAAGAGCGGAGTAACTTTCCCCAAATAGTGAAACTGTAGGCGTCTTTTTCTTGTATCAGGTGTACCTTATCAGCGTGTATTACTCTCCGTGCCTTTATTTATTTATTTATTTATTTATTTATTTGATGGAGTTTCGCTCTTGTCACCCAGGCTGGAGTGCAGTGGTGTGATCTCAGCTCACTGCAACCTCTACCTCCCAGTTTCACGTGATTCTCCTGCCTCAGCCTACTGATTTTTTTAATTAAATTTAATTTTTTTATTTAATTTTTTTTTTTTTTTTTTTTTTTTT
>NW_016816687.1:1124412-1127462 GCF_001698545.2 Rhinopithecus bieti
GCCACCGCGCCCGGCCCCTTAATTTTTTTTTAATTAAAAAAATAGGCCAGGCACGGTGGCTCATGCCTGTAATCCCAGCACTTTAGGAGGTTGAGGTGGGTGGATTGCTGGAGCCCAGGAATTTGAGATCAGCCTGGGCAACAAGGCGAAACTCAGTATCTACAAAAGTACAAAATTAGCTGGGCCTCCTGAGTAGCTGGGATTACAGGCACTCACCACCATGGCTGGCTAATTTTTGTATTTTTAGTAGAGACAGGGTTTCGCCATGCTGGCCAGGCTGGTCTCGAACACCTGACCTCAGGTGATCTGCCCGCCTCAGCCTCTCAAAATGCTGGGATTACAGGTGTGAGCCACTGTGCCTGGCCCCTCCGTGCCTTTATATCACTTGCATTCTGCCAACTTCTCCAGCATGAAGTGGGTGTTCTCAACCCTTTGTCAAGTGATGTATTCAAAGGATGTCTCATAGCTCAGTTCCCTTCTTCTGGGAACTGTCTTTTGTTATTTTATTTTATTTATTTATTTATTTTTGAGACAGAGTCTTGCTCTTGTCACCCAGGCTGGAGTGCAGTGCACAATCTCTGCTCACTCCAACTTCTGCCTACTGGGTTCAAGTGATTCTTCTACCTCAGCCTCCCAAGTAGCTGGGATTACAAGCGCCTGCCACCATGCCTGGCTAATTTTTGTAGTTTTAGTAGAGATGAGGTTTTGCCATGTTGGCCAGGGTGGTCTCAAACTCCTCACCTCAGGTAATCTTAGTGTGAGAACGAGGTACGGGGTCAAGGAGAAAAGCAGCCTAGTGCTTACACCTATAGAGGACCAGGGTCACCAGACCCAGTGCTGTGAGTGAGGCTGGCGCAGCTCACACATGCCTGCGGGTTCTGCCTTGCTGCCCCATAGCAGGGCCTGTATCTGGGTCAGACTACGCGTGGGGATGGATGCAAGAGCAGGGCACAGTGTAGACTGCAGTGTGGTCCCCAGGCTAGCTCTATAGTGTGTTGCCTTCTGGGCTGATCATGGACTTTCTGCTTTGGGGTGTGATCCCTATCCATCTGTATGGATCATTGTTTGATATCACTTTGCCCTGCAAGCTCGTGAAGAACCATAGCTTTGCCACTTTGACTCATTGTGAAATTTCTGATGTTACAATGGTTGGTCCTACCAACCTGGGCCACACAGGAAGACCCTGTCTCTACAAAATATTTAAAAATTAGCCAGGCATGGTGGTGTCCATTCATAGTTCCATCTACTCCAGAGGCTAAGATGGAAGGATCACTTAAGCCCAGGAGTTTGAGGTTGCAGTGAGCTATGATTGCATCACTGCACTCTAGCCTGGGTGACAGAGTAAGACTCCGTCCCTAAAAAGAATTTTTTTTTTTTTTAAATTAAAAATATAGGCTGGGCACGGTGGGTCATGCCTGTAGTCCCAGCACTTTAGGAAGCTGAGGTGGGTGGATTGCTGGAGTCCAGGAATTTGAGATCAACCTGGGCAACGAGGCGAAACTCAGTATCTACAAAAGTACAAAATTAGCTGGGCCTGGTGGTGCATGCCTGTAGTCTCAGCTACTTGGGAGGCTGAGATGGAAGGATCAGCCGAGGTTGTGATAAGCCAAGATCACGCCATTGCACTCCAGCCTGGGCGACAGAGCAAGACCCTGTCTCAAAAAATAATGAATTAATTAAAAAAATAAAAGATTGGTCTTTTGGGATGAAGCGATATGCTAAGATTCCAAGTACGAGTTGATTTCTTTTGCTGTAAATCTTTTTTCTGGACTCATCTTTCTGAGGAATCTTGGGCAGGCACGCTGTGTCCTGTCTCTGAGATTACAGCAATGGAGACAAACTATAGACAAAATGAAGCAAGCGGGAGAACGGTGGGAAGTGTGAGGGAACCCCCAGGGAGCTCACAGCTCAAAACAGCAGGTGCCATCCCTCTGCAGGGTGGTTTTTTTTTTTTTGCTCAGCAACAAAACCAGAGGAATCAGTTGGATGGGACTCATATCAGAGGTTCTATTTCACTTCCAGATTGATTGTCAATTAGTGCTTTGGACAGTTAATTTACTAAACTATGGAGAAGTCAGTGGAGGGCTGCAGCATGAAAATTTCCATTGGAGCAGAGGGATTGAGTTTTTTTTGTTTTGTTTTGTTTTGAGGCAGAATCTCACTCTGTCACCCAGGCTGGAGTACAGTGGTGAGATCTTGGCTCACTGCAACCTCTGCCTCTCCGGCTCGAGCGATTCTCCTACCTCAGCCTCCTGAGTAGCTGGGATTATAGGTGTGTACCATCGTGGCTGGCTAATTTTTATGATTTTAGTAGAGACAGGGTTTTGCCACGTTGGCCAGGCTGGTCTCGAACTCCTGACCTCAGGTGATCCGCCCGCCTCGGCCTCCCAAAATGCTGGGATTACAGGCATAAACCGCCGCGCCTGGCCAGAATAGATCTTCTTGAGGTCCAGGGGAAAAGCCCTGGACTGCTGAATGACTCAGATCTTATGTGTGAGCCTGGCCCCCTGTGAGCCCCTCAGTCCTTCTGCCTGCTCTCTGCTTTCACCTCCATGACTGTTGTGATGGAATTTTGTCCCAGGTGACACGAGTTGTGGGGAGCAGGCTGGTTTCTTTACTCAATAGAGATGCAAGTGTTTTGGAAGATAATCCAGTTTTTTAAAAATTGGGTTAAAAGGCTGGATGGGGTGGCTAACGCCTGTTATCCCAGCACTTTGGGTGGCTGAAGCAGGCAGATCACCTGAGGTCAGGAGTTCAAGACCAACCTGGCCAACATGGTGAAACGCTGTCTGTACTAAAAATACAAAAATTAGCCAGGTGTGGTGTTGGGCACCTGTAATCCCCGCTACTTGGGTGGCTGAGGCAGAAGGATCGCTTGAACCTGGGAGGTGGAGGTTGCAGTGAGTCAAAATCATGCCATTGCACTCCAGCCTGGGCATTAGAGTGAGACTACGTCTCAAATAAATAAATAAATAAATAATAAATAAATTGTGTTAAAATATACATATATAACTTAAAATGTACTTTTTTTTTTTTTTTTTTTTTTTTTT
>NW_016816687.1:1131044-1133815 GCF_001698545.2 Rhinopithecus bieti
TTTATTTTAATTTTATTTTATTTTATTTTATTTTATTTATTTTTAGAGATGGGGCTGGAGTGCAGCAGTATGATCATGGCTCACTGCCTTCTTGAACTCCTGGGCTCAAGTGATCCTCCCACTTCAGCCTCCTGAGTAGCTGGGACTACAGGCACATGCCACTACAGCAGTTAATTAAAAAAAGAAATTTTTTTTTGGTAGAGATGGAGTCTCACTATGTTGCCTAGGTTGGTTTCAAACTCCTGGCCTCAAGCAATTGTCCTGCCTTGGCCTCCCCAAAGTATTGGGATTACAGGCATGAGCCACGGTGCCTGGCCAGGGATTTTTGATGTAATGAATACTAATCCAGGCAGCCTCCTGAGGATTAAAAAGACAGCCTCTGGAGCCAGACTTCCTGGGTTCATATCTCAGCTCTGCCATGAATGAGCTGTATGACCTTTGGCAAGTTACTTAACTGTCTTCTACCTCGATTTTCTCATCTGTAAAATGGGTATATGGAGAGAACCTACCTCACAGGCTGTCATGAAAATGAAGGGCCTGTGTGCAAAGCTCAATAATGCTTTGTATACTGTAGGTTCTCTGAAAGTGTGAGCTGCCACTCCTAGTACTATGTAGTCTATTAGGCGAGATAAGATGTGGAAACAAATAGAAATACCATATAGTGCTTCGGTGATTGCTACAGAAACACAAATGCGGCAGCAGGTGGACTCCGTGGTGCAGTCATGGATGGCTTCTCAGAGGTGGTGACATTTGAGTTCAACTTTTCCATCTGCACAGGAGGGAAGGGTCAGCCTAGAGGGAGGAAAGTGAGCACAGGAACAGAGGCTGAGGGTGCTGGGGAAGTGGAGAGTGGTTTTGTGAGGTTTGAGAGCAGGATGCGCACCAGGGAGGGTACGGTTGAAGCAGGAAGGGGCTCTGCTGCTGGTGTGCAGGCCTGCAGAGGGGTGCAGGCCAGGCATGGCAGGGTCTGGGCTACACTAGGAGGTTCTGTGTGGTGGGTGAGTCGGAGGAGGTAGTGTGTTGGGGCTCAGGGTCAAATTATGAACATCGCTGGGCATGGTGGCTCACGCCTATAATCCCAGCACTTTGGGAGGCCGAGACGGGTGGATCATGAGGTCAGGAGTTCGAGACTAGCCTGGCCAAGATGCTGAAACCTCGTTTCTACTAAAAATACAAAATTTAGCCAGGCTTGGAGGCACGCACCTGTAATCCCAGCTACTCGGGAGGTTGAGACAGAATTGCTTGAACCCAGGAGGTGGAGATTGCAGTGAGCCGAGGTCACATCTCTGTACCCCAGCCTGGGTGACAGAGCAAGACTCCATCTCAAAAAATAAAAAATTATAACGTTATGAACCTCTGGAGTCTGGCTGGTCCCAATGAGCAAGAGCTTTGGGGTAGCCGGGCATGGTGGCTCACACATTTGATCCCAGCACTTTGGGAGGCTGAAGCAGGAGGATCGCTTGAACCCAGGGGTTTGAGACCAGCCTGGGCAACACAGCAAGTTTACAAACCTTTACAAAAAATTTTAAAAATTAGCCTGGCATGTAGTGGTGCATGTCTGTAGTCCTAGCTACTCAGGAAGCTGAGGTGGGAGGATCACTTGAGCCCAGGAGTTCAAGGCTGCAGTGAACTATGATTGCGCCATTGCACTCTGGCCTGGGTGACGGAGTGAGACCACACGCCACCCTGAGTGACAGAGTGAGACTGTCTCAAAGGAAGAAAAGGCTGGAGGGCCAGACTGCCTGGGGTGTGGCCAGGGGCAGAAAGGAGACCCATGATCCCAAATGCCTTGTGAAACTGCAGAAGAAAGGAAGCAGGAGATGTGGTGGAAAGAGAAATCTCTATGTGGGTTTGGGGCCAGGTCCATGAGAGGGGATTTAACCTGTGGTTCTCTTTGCAGTGAAGCCAGGCACGGATCTGGACCACCAGGAGAAGTGCCTGTCCCAGCTCTACGACTACATGCCAGAGGGGCTGACACCCTTGGCCACACTGAAGAACGATCAGCAGCGCCGACAGCTGGGTGCGTGTCCCCCTGCATCCAGACCTGGGCCCCACTCAGTGCCCAGCTGGCCCTGCTCACAGACAGCCACGGAGAGGTCCTGAAGAGGGCCCGGGAGAGGGCGGTGTTCCGAGTCACTGTGGCCACTTCGGGTTCAGAAGTCATGAGGCGCAGTCCCGAGCCTCAGAGGGCTTCCCAGGCTGTGTTCTCACAGGTTCCATAGCACCCAGGCCTCCCACTGTGGAGCCAGGACTTTAACCATCTCCCTTGGGGCCCACGGGGTGGCCTGCACCATGCTAATGGGGAAGGAGACATTTGTTGATTTCCTTATGCATGGCTTAATTACCAAGAATACCTAATGACTGGTAATGAAGTGTCCTGGTTTGGTCTCTGCCGTGTCTCAGTGTGAATATCTCTTCCCATGTGCAGACCTCACCTTCACCACCCTAACCTGCCCCACCACGCACCACTCATACACACATATGCGGCTTCCCCGTCTCAGTGATGGCAACTCCCACCCCTCTAGGTGCTCAGGCCAGAAACCTTGGACTTACTCTCCACTCTTCTTTTTCCTCCCCTTTCCCCTCCCCTCCCCTCCCCTTCTGTCACCTCCTCTCTCCTCCTCCCTCCTTTCCCCTTCTCTCCCCTCCCCTCCCCTCCCCTTTTCTCCCTTCCCTTCTTCTCTCCTCCCTCCTTTCCCCTTCTCTTCCCTCCCCTCCTCCCTGTCCTCCCCTCCCTTCCCCTTTTCCCCTCCCCTCCTCTCCCCTCCCCT
>NW_016816687.1:1134344-1140751 GCF_001698545.2 Rhinopithecus bieti
CTCCTCCCCTCCCCTCTCCTCTCATCCTTCCTCTCTTCCCCTCACCCTTCCCCTCTCCCCTTCTCCCCTCCCCTCCCCTCTCCTTTCCTTGTTCCTTGTTGCTTTCCTTTTCTTCCCTTTCCTTTCTCTCCTTCATTCTTTCCTTCTTTCCTTTCTCTCTCTCTCTCCTCCCTATCTATGCTTCCTCCCTCCTTTCCTCTTTCCTTTTCTTTCATTTGCTTTGACAGCCTCTTGCTGTCCCCCAGGCTGCAGTGCAGTGATGCAATCACAGCTCAGTGCAGCCTTGAACTCCGGGCTTCAAGTGATCCTCCTGAGTAGCTGGGACTACAGGCATGCACCACCACGCCCGGCTAATATTGTAAAAAGGTTTTTGTAGAGACGTGGTCTGGCTATGTTGCCCAGGCTGTTTTTGAACTCCTGGCCTCCAGCGATCCTGCTGCCTCTGTCTCCCAAAGTGCTGGTTTTACAGGCACGAGCCACCACACCTAACCTCTTGTCTTACTTTCTCACCCTACATTTGATTAGCAAATCCCTTTGGCTGTACCTAGAAAACGCATCTCAAATCTGGCCACTTTAACCCTGCTGCCCTGGTGGAAGCTACACGTGTACAGTGCTTATGTAACAAACATTCACTCACTGAAACCCCACACAACACTATGAGGTGGGTCTCGTGGCATCTCCGTTTTACAGCTGAGGAAACAGAGACCCAGAGAGGTCACGTGGCTTGCCCTGCTCATAGCTGGTTTTCCTGGCGCCCCGTCAGAGTCTGGTCACACAGATCGTATCACATCAGCCCTCTGCTCACACCCTAATGGGCTCCCACATCACGCAGAACAGGAGTGAGAGCCCTCATCTCACACGCGTGAGGTCCGCCATGATCTGGTCCTCCTCCTTCCCTGCACTCATTCTCTCCCCTTCTCCCGCCCTCCCTGCCTCCAGGCACACCCTAGCTCCTCCTTGCCCTTGAACACCTGCGTGTGCCCCTGCCCCAGGGCCCTCGCACCTGCTGCTCCTTCACATCCATCAGGGTTCTGCTCAAAAAGGACCATATCACAAAGGCTTCCTTGGCCAGGTGTGGTGGCTCACGTGAGGCCTGCAATCCCAGCCCTTTGGGAGGCCAAGGTGGGAGGACAGCTTGAAGTCAGGAGTTTGAGACCAGCCTGGGCAACATGGAGAAACCCAGTCTCTACCAAAAATACAAAAACGTAGCCAGATGTGATGGCACATGCCTCTAGTCCCAGCTACTCGGGAGGCTGAGGTGGGAGAATCGCTCAAACCTGGGAGGCGGAGGTTGCAGTGAGCCAAGATCGTGCCACTGCACTCCAGTCTGGGTGACAGAGCAAGACTCCGTCTTAAGAAAAAAAAAAAGCCTTCCTCGGTCACCCGTCATAGGACAACCCCATTCCCAGTCTTCTCTCACCATCTCCGCTTACCCTGCTTTATTTTTCTCCATAACCTTATCACCACCCATCCATTACATATTTCTTGGCTTGTTAGTTACCTGTCTTCAGCCCTTACATATAAACTCCATGAATGTGGGGGCAGTTTGGTTAGTCATTGCTTTATCTCTAGTGCCCAGCACATTTGGTAAATATTTGTTGAACATCTTATGGACACAAGTGAGCTTATTACATATGCATTTAAGGGAGGCTTGGGCTGGGTGCAGTGACTCACGCCTGTCATCCCAGCACTCTGGGAGGCCAAGGCAGGCGGATTGCCTGAGGCCAGGAGTTTGAGACCAGCCTGGGCAACACAGCAATGATAATGAAATAATAATAATGAAAACATTATCCAAGTGTGGTGGTGCATGCCTGTGGCCCCAGCTACTCACGAGTCGGAAGCGGGAGGTTCAGTTGAGCCCAGGAGTTTGAGGCTGCAGTAAGCCATGATTGCACCACTGTACTCCAGTGTGCGAAACAAAGCGAGACCCTGTCTCTAAATATAAAATATAAAAATGAAATAAAATACTATTTTAATAAAAGGCTTGTTGTAACCAAGTGAGTAACAGAGAAACGCCACACTTTGAGACTAATTCAGGAGTCCTTTATTAGCCGGCGACCAATAGATGGCTAATGCTCGAAATTCTCTTGGCCCCGGAGAAGGGGCTAGCTTTTCTTTTATACTAAGGTCTAAATAGGGGACGGGGGTTTAACTGAAGCAATTTTACAGAAGCAGAATAGGCAAAAAAGTTAAAAAATTAATTGGTTGGCGTGAACCCGGGGGGCGGAGCTTGCAGTGAGCCGAGATCACGCCACTGCACTCCGCCACTGACTCCGTCTCAAAAAAAAAAAAAATTAATTGGTTATAGAAGCAGTTACAAAAAATAAACAGTTCCAGGTGCAGAGGCTTAAACTATCACTAAGAGATAAATGCAGGGGCTTTAAGTACCTTCCACTGAGCACATCCCTAGGAGCTGCTGGTACAGCCTGCCTCAGTATCTTATCAGCAGTTTGCATTCCTGGATGTGCTTGGAGTCAGCCTTGCACTAGTTATTCCCTTAAGGGGGATAAAGGGGCTGCAAGTGAAGAAACTAAAAGGGAGTCTGTCCGGCTCTCTCTGCTAGGAGAGAGGCACTCAGGCACTCAGGTTAAAACAAGGTAGGGTATCAGAGGCTCTAGCTATCCAGGCAGATCCTTTAGAAAAGAGAACGTCCAACCTCTTGGGCTGCCCCTTGGGCCCTTATGCTCTGCTTGGTGGATCTGCAAGTCACGTGGGTGCTGGCTTCCGTCTTCAGGGAAGTCCCACCTGCGCAGAGCCATGACTCATCACGAGGAGTCGGTGAGGGAGGCCAGCCTGTGCAAGAAGCTGCGGAGCATTGAGGTGCTACAGAAGGTGCTGTGTGCGGCACAGGAACGCTCCCGGCTCACGTACGCCCAGCACCAGGAGGACGATGACCTGCTGAACCTGATCGACGCCCCCAGTGTTGTTGGTGAGTAACCTAGACTGTGTGCCTTCTGCGGGGGTGCCTGTGCCGTGGAAAGAGCACGCCTGGCCTGTGGGGGTTGAGCAAGCCCTTGCTGTGTGCTTGGCACTGGGAGGGCAGCACCGGGCAGGGACCGAGGTGCTGCTTTTGCCCTGGAGTTCTCTTTTCTTTTTGAGACGGAGTCTCATTCTGTTGCCCAGGCTGGACTGCAGTGGCGTGATCTCGGCTCACTGTAACCTCTGCTTCCCGGGTTCGAGTGATTCTTCTGCCTCAGCCTCCTGAGTAGCTGGGATTACAAGCGCCCACCACCACACCCAGCTAATTTTGTATTTTAGTAGAGATGGGGGTTTCACCATGTTGGCCAGGCTGGTCTCGAACTCCTGACCTCAAGTGATCTGCCTGTCTTGGCCTCCCAAAGTGCTGGGATTACCAGGGTAAGCCACCACACCTGGCCTAGATACACTTTTTATGCTGTTGTTCTCATGTAGAATCGGTCTGCCCTGGGATCCTTTGTTAGAAATTGACCAGCCTTATGTTAAGGGTAGTCTGAGCCTGCTGTGAAAGATGCTGGTGGGGGTATGTAGCTGTCTATGGTCATTATTTGCCAAACCTCCTTTTCACTGGGAAATCTTCATACCACGTTAATAATGAAAAGGTCAAGCACAGTGGCTCAAACCTGTAATCGCAGTACTTTTGGAGGCTGAGGCAGGAGGATTACTTGAGCTCAGGAGTTTGAGACCAGCCTGGGCAAGGTAGTGAGAACCCATCTCTACAAAAAGTTAAAAAAAAAAAATCATCAGGTGTGATGCATACCTATAGTTCCAGCTACTGGGGAGGCTAAGGCAGGAGAATCATTTAAGTCCAGGAGGTCAAGCTGCAAGAGAGCTGTAATCGCACCACTGCACTCCAGCTTGGGCAACAGAGCGATACCCTGTCTCAAAATAGTAATAATGATGAAAACAGAAAGCACAGTATCCCAGGACTGTGTACAGTGAGGCATGGAACTTCCATAACAACACTTGAAACATAGATGACTTCTCAATAGGTTTTTTGTTTGTTTGTTTGTTTTTGAGAGGTCGTTTCGCTCTTGTCACCCAGGCTGGAGTGCAATGGCGTGATCTCAGCTCACTGCAACCTCTGCCTCCCTGGTTCAAGCCTCAGCCTCCCAAGTAGCTGAGACTATAGGCGCGTGCCACCATACCTGGCTAATTTTTTGTATTTTTAGTAGAGATGGGGTTTCATCATGTTGGCCAGGCTGGTCTTGAACTCTTGACCTTAGATGATCCTCCCACCTCAGCCTCCCAAGGTGCTGGGATTACAAGCGTGAGCCACTGTGCCCGGCATCCTCAGTAGAGTTTTATGAGTGCCAGAGAAGCCCACTAAGCCCCTTACGTATCAGGAAACCCCATCAGTGGGGAATGTGTCTGGTTATCACTCCCTGGTCCCAGCTCAGGAATGAGTTATACCTCCTGTGGCTCACAGGAGGTACCTAAATGGAAGATAGAGTTCACCCTAGGTCGGGGGTTGAGCTGTGTTCCATCTTCTCGTACTACTTGTCTAAACCGAGGGGAAGGATGCGTGACTAAGAGAAAGTTCTGTACCGTCTCCTTCCCAAGGATCACTTTCTATTCTTTTCTTTTTTTTCCGGAGTCTTCCTCTGTCACTCAGGCTGCAGTGCAGTGGCGTGAACTCACTGCAACCTCTGCCTCCTGGGTTCAAGCGATTCTCCTGCCTCAGCCTCCCAAGTAACTCGGATTACGGTCACCTGCCACCATACCTGGCTAATTCTTGTATTGTTAATAGAGATGGGGTTTCACCATGCTGGCCAGGCTAGTCTTGAACTTCTGGCCTCAAGTGATCCACCTGCCTCGGCCTCCCAAAGTGCTGGGATTACAGGCGTGAGCCACAACACCGGGCTATAAGGATCACTTTCAATTACAGAAACATTTATGCTCCCATTTCTAATGCTCTTTTCTAGCTAAAACTGAGCAAGAGGTTGACATCATATTGCCCCAGTTCTCCAAGCTGACAGTCACAGACTTCTTCCAGAAGCTGGTATGTTGAATGCTCTCTACATGAATGACCTAAGGGGACAGCTCTTCACTTTGGCGAGTATGGTGTCTTAGTCCATGTGGGCTGCTATAACAAAATGCCTCCAATTAGGTGGCTTATGAGTAGCAGAAATATATTTCTCAGTTCTGGAGGCTGGGAAGTCCAAGACCAAGGTGTGGGTAGATTCGGTATCTGCTGAAGGCCCATGTTCTGGTTTATAGGTGGGGCCTTCTACCTGTGTCCTCATGGCAGAAAAGGTGATGAGCTCCCTTGGGCCTGTTTTAAAAGCATATATTCCATTCTTGAAGGTTCCGCCCCAAGACTGAATCACCTCTTGAGAGGCCCCACTTCCTAATAATTACACTGATGATTAGGTTTTAATACACAAACTTTGGGAGGGTACAGACATTCAGACTATAGCATATTTTCTTTTATTCATTTATTTTTATTTATTTGTTTTTTGAGACAGAGTTTCACTCTGTCGCCCAGGCTGGGGTGCAGTGGTGCAATCTTGGCTCACTGTAGCCTCCGCCTCACAGGTTCGAGCGATTCTCCAGCTTCAGCCTCCCAAGTGGCTGGGATTACAGGCCGGTGCCACTACACTCAGCTAATTTTGTATTTTTAGTAGATATGGGGTTTCACCGTGTTTGGCCAGGCTGGTCTTGACTTCCTGGGTTCCAGTGATCCGCTCACCTTGGCCTCCCAAAGTGCTGGGATTATAGGCCTGAGCCACTGTGCCCAGCCCCATAGCATATTTTAAAAGTAGTTTTTAGGTATTGTCTATTAAAAATTTTTTTATATCTTTTAATTTTTTTAGAGACATGGTTTCACTCTGTCACCCAGGATGGAGTACAATGGCATGATCATAGCTCACTGCAGCCTTGACCTTCTGGGCTCGAGCGATCCTCTTGCCTTAGCCACCCTAGTAGATAGGACTACAGGCGCACACTGCCACGTCCAGCTAATTTTTATTTCTTGTAGAGATGTCTTGCTATGTTGCCTAGGCTGGTCTCAAACTCCTGGGCTCAAACATTCCTCTTGCCTAGGCCTCACAGAGTGCTGCAATTACAGGTATGAGCCACTGTGCCCAGGCCTGAGATTTTTTTTTTCCTTTTTTTTTTTTTTGAGACAGAGTCTTGATCTGTCGCCCAGGCTGGAGTGCAGTGGCCGGATCTCAGCTCACTGCAAGCTCCGCCTCCCGGGTTTACGCCATTCTCCTGCCTCAGCCTCCCGAGTAGCTGGGACTATAGGCGCCCGCCACCTCGCCCAGCTAGTTTTTTGTACTTTTTAGTAGAGACGGGGTTTCATCGTGTTAACCAGGATGGTCTCGATCTCCTGACCTCGTGATCCGCCCGTCTCAGCCTCCCAAAGTGCTGGGATTACAGGCTTGAGCCACCACTCCCAGCCTTCCTTTTTTTTTTTTTTTTTTTTT
>NW_016816687.1:1140861-1148234 GCF_001698545.2 Rhinopithecus bieti
TTTTTTTTTAAGACAGGGTCTAACTCTGTTTTCACCCAGGCTGGAGTGCAGTGGCACAATCATAGTTTACTGCAGCCTGAAACTCCTGGGCTCAAGAAGTCCTCCTGCCTCAGCAGCCTGAGTAGATGGGACCATAGGCATGTACCACCTTGCCTGGCTAATTCTTTTATGTTTTTAGTAGAGAGTGGTTCTCACTATGTTGCCCAGGTTGGCCTCAAACCCCTGGCCTCAAGTGATCCTTCTGCCTTGGCCATGCAAAGTGCTTAGGATTACAGGCATGACATGCCTGGTCTTAAATTTTTTATGTTAGAGATTTTATTTAAGATAATTTTGGCTGGGTGTGGTGACTCAGGCCTTCAATCCCAGCACTTTGGGAGGCTGAGGCGGGCGGATCACCTGAGGTCAGGAGTTTGAGACCAGCCTGGCCAACATGGTGAAACCCCATCTCTGCTAAAATACAAAATTAGCTGGGCGTGGTGGTTCGCACCTGTAATTCCAGCTACTCAGGACAATTGCTTGAACCCAGGAGGCAGAGGCTGCAGTGAGCCAAGATCACACCACCACACTCCAGCCTGTGCGATAGAGCGAGAGGATGTCTCAAAAAAAAAAAAAGGTAATTTAAATTAATACAATGTCTAAAAGATAATTTTATTGAAAACATATTGGGTATGTTTGAGAAGATGGCATTCCGGATTCTCGCATGACTGCTATAGCATGTATGCCCCAGATGTGTCATTTGTCCCTGAACAAGGCCAAGTGAGATCTTCAAGGACAGCAGGCGAAATTCCCTTTAGCTTTGAAGTGTCTGATCCAGCCTTCAAATCCTATACCTAACGATGCTCTCTTCCAAAGGGCCCCTTATCTGTGTTTTCGGCTAACAAGCGGTGGACGCCTCCTCGAAGTATCCACTTCACTGCAGAAGAAGGGGACTTAGGGTTCACCTTGAGAGGGAACGCCCCCGTTCAGGTTCACTTCCTGGATCCTTACTGCTCTGCCTCGGTAAGCACATGCTTTTCTGGGCTGGCAGCAAACATAGATATCTGGGTGATTGAATTTAGGGTGGATTCACCCACGTCAAAGTCCTGCCTTTATGTGAAAGGCCTTATGGGTGCTACATTCCCTAAAAGAAAAGGATTAATTTTTACTGTCTCTTTTTTGTTTGTTTTTTGTTAGACCTTGGGAAGTGGAGGCTGCAGTGAGTCGCGATCATGCAGAACTCAGGGCTCACTGCAGCTTCTGCCTCCTGGGTTCAAGTGATTCTCCTGTCTCAGCCTCCTAAGTAGCTGGGATTACAGGCATGTGCCAACACACTCAGCTAATTTTAGTTTTAGTTGTTTTTTGTTTGTTTGTTTGTTTGTTTTTTTGAGATAGAGTCTCACTCTGTCACCCAGGCTGGAGTGCAGTGGTGCGATCTTGGCTCACTGCAACCTCCACCTCCTGGGTTTAAGTAATTCTGCTGCCTAAGCCTCCCGAGTAGCTGGGATTACAGGTGCGTGCCACCATGCCCAGCTAATTTTTTGTGTGTTTTTAGTAGAGATGGGGTTTCACCGTGTTAGCCAGGATGGTCTCGATCTCCCAACCTTGTGATCCACCCACCTCGGCCTCCCAAAGTGCTGGGATTACAGGTGTGAGCCACTGGGCCCGGCCTAATTTTTGTATTTTTAGTAGAGATGGGGTTTTGCCATCTTGGCCAGCTGGTCTCAAACTCCTGGCCTCAAGTGTTCTGTGTGCCTTGGCCTCCCAGAGTGCTAGGATTACAGGTGTGAGCCACTTTGGCCAATTTTGGCTTTTTTTTTAAACTGCACCCAAGCTGGAGGGCAGTGGCATGATCTCGGCTTACTGCAATGTCTGCCTCCCGAGTTCAGGTAATTCTTCTGCCTCAGCCTCCTGAGTAGCTAGGATTACAGGTGCCTACCACCACACCTGGCTGACTTTTGTATTTTTAGTGGAGATGGGTTTCACCATGTTGTCCAGGCTGGTCTCTAACTACTGACCTCAAGTGATCTACCCATCTCGGCCACCCAAAGTGAATTTTTGCTTTCTTGATGTGAATTTATGCAAATACCTATTTTGTTAATGGGGCTTGATTAAAGGATTTAAGTGAACAAAACGTTGACTTATTTTCAGCAATACTTTTTCAGGTGGCAGGAGCCCGGGAAGGAGATTATATTGTCTCCATTCAACTTGTGGATTGTAAGTGGCTGACGGTGAGTGAGGTCATGAAGCTGCTGAAGAGCTTTGGCGAGGACGAGATCGAGATGAAAGTCGTGAGCCTCCTGGACTCCACATCATCCATGGTGAGCGCTGACACCTCCCCGGGCAGTCAGTAGTGGCGTGGAGTGAAATCTGCATGAGTTCAGCCTCACAGGTGTTTACCCGACCCTCTGTCTCCTGCCTGTGTAACATGGTAGAAATGACTGGACTCCCAGGTTTGTAATCACTGGAATGTGCTAACCTTGGGTCAAAGAGAAAATTGGCAAACTTTTTTTTTTAAAGACAGGGTCTTGCCCTATTGCCCAGGCTGGTTTGCAGTGGTATGATCACCGCTCACTGCAGCCTCTATCTCCTGGGTTCAAGTGATCCTCCCACCTCAGCCACACGAGTAGCTGGAATTATAGGCACCCACTACCACCCCTGGCTCATTCTTTACGTATGTATGTATGTATTTATTTTTTTGAGATGGAGTCTTGCTCTGTCGCCCAGGCTGGTGTGCAGTGGCACAATCTCAGCTCACTGCAAGCTCTACCTCCTGGGTTTACGCCATTCTCCTACCTCAGCCTCCCGAGTAACTGGGCTTAAGGTGCCCGCCAACACGCCCGGCTAATTTTTTGTATTTTTAGTACAGACAGGGTCCCACCACCGTGTTAGCCAGGATGGTCTCGATCTCTTGACCTTGTGATCTGCCCACCTCGGCCTCCCAAAGTTCTGGGATTACAGGCGTGAGCCACCGTGCCCGGCCCATTCTTTATTTTTTTTTTTGAGACAGGTTCTTGCTATGTTGCCCAGGCTGGTCTTGAACTCCTGGGCTCAAGCCATCCTCTCACCTTGGCCTCCCAAAGTGCTGGGATTACAGGCATGAGACACTGCAGCCTGCTAGCAAACTTATAAAAATATCCTGTGGATAAAATCATCAACTGATGTATTTTTCTGATCAAATTGTTTAATTACAAAAGTGGCCGGGCGCGGTGGCTCAAGCCTGTAATCCCAGCACTTTGGGAGGCCGAGACGGGCGGATCACAAGGTCAGGAGATCGAGACCATCCTGGCTAACATGGTGAAACCCCGTCTCTACTAAAAAATACAAAAAACTAGCTGGGCAAGGTGGCGGCCGCCTGTAGTCCCAGCTACTCGGGAGGCTGAGGCAGGAGAATGGCGTAAAAAACCCGGGAGGCGGAGCTTGCAGTGAGCTGAGATCCAGCCACTGCAGTCCAGCCTGGGCGACAGAGCGAGACTCTGTCTCAAAAAACAAAACAAACAAACAAACAAAAAAAAACAAAAAAACAAAAGTAATACATACTCATAGTGAAAAAAACAAAAAACAAAAAAAAATTCCAATGGTACAGAAGAGCTTAAGACAACCTGTAAAAGTTAAGACAGTCCCTCTCTACGCCCTAGAGACAGTGTCAGCCGTGTCTTGAGAGATTTGGGAAGCGTTTGAGTCTCTTCAAGTTCACCTGCACAATTATCACCTTTAATTTTCCCCACATGAGGCTGGGCACGGTGCTCATGCCTGTAATCTGAGTACTTTTGGAGGCCAAGGTGGGCGGATTGCTTGAGGCCAGGAGTTCAAGACCAGCCTGGCCAACGAGGCAAACCCTGTCTCTACTGAAAATATAAAAATTAGCTGGGCGTGGTGGTGTGCGCATGTAATCACAGCTACTCTGGAGGCTGAGGCAGGAGAAGCGTTTGAACCCAGGAGGCAGAGGTTGCAGTGAGCAGAGATCGCACCACTGCACTCCAGCCTGGGCAACAGAGTGAGACTCTGCCTGCAAAAAACTCTTAAAATTTTCCCCAAGTGCTAGGATTCATGCCACACTTAATGACGTTCTCCTCTGCACTTTGCCACACTTAATGACGTACACTTGACCTTCCCTGTGTAACAACACTCATTTATTCATTCAACAAATATTGATTGAGGATCAATTAGGTGCCACACACTCTCCTAGGTGTCAGAGCTCTAGCTTACATTACACAGATAAGGTCCCTGCTCCCCCCCCCCCCCCCCCCCCACCCCCCCACGAAGCTGGCACTAAGTCAGCAAATAAATGGTCAGGATTTTGATAAGTGCTGTAAAGGAAAAAAGACCTGTAACAGGGTGGAATGACTGGGGAGGGGGCGAGGCTCTATCTAGGCAGGGCTGGAACAGACATGAGAGTGACCAGGAAGTTCAGGCCAGTTGCAGAGGGACAAGAAAGGCCTTCTGGGCAGAGGCACCTACAGGTACAGAGTCCCTGCAGCAGAATAAGCTTCTCCTACCAGAGAGGCAAAAAGAATGCCTTTTGGCAAGAGCACCAGGACAAGGAGGGAGCCATGGGAAGTGAGGTGGGAAGGAGGCCTTGGTGGCAGTGGGAGCTTGGAAGCCACTGGGCCTTTTCAGAAGGGGAACAGTGTGGTGTGATGTTTGTTTTAGAAGGGTGTCTGCTGCCGGAGGCTGGCCATGGCAGTTGTCCAGGCTGGTGACGTTAGTGGCTGAGGTGATGGGGGTGGCTGTAGAGTTGGAAAGACAGGAGTGTCCCTGGGACATAGTTTGGAGATAGAGCTGATGGGGAATTTGTGGATGCTTTGTGTAAAGGAGATGGTGGACAGGGAGGTGAGGTCCCAGTTTTTGGCTTGATCAATCACGTGCGTAGTGGTTGTTTTTCTACCTTTAAATTTCTTTTTTTTTTTTTTTTTTTTTTTTGAGATAGGGTCTCACTCTGTTGCTCGGGCTGGAGTGCAGTGGTGCAATCACAGCTCACTGTAGCCTTGACTTCCTGGGCTCAGGCAATCCTCTTCTGCCTCCCAAGTAGCTGGGACTACAGGTGTGTACCACTATACCTGGCTAATTTGTTTATTTATTGTAAATTTTTTTTGGTAGAGATGGGGCCTTGATATATTGCCAAGGTTGGCCTCAAACTCCTGGCCTTAAGCAATCCTCCCACCTCTGGCCTCCCAAAGTGTTGGGATTACAGGCATGAGCCACCGTGCCTGGCCTGTTTATTTTTCATAATGATGGGTAATGGGTGTGAGGGAGGTGAAGGAGAGAGGAATCAAGAGTCATGTTTTGAATGTTTCAGATGCTATTAGCGGTCAGATGTAAACATAAAGGAGGAGATTGGATGTGAAGTCTTCAGTTCAAGGAAGAAATCAGAGCTAGAAATAAATATTTGAGAATCATTGAATGGGGATGATATTTGAGGCTGTGAGACAAAATGCAGCTCCCTGCAAGGGGGCGAGGGCTGAGGGCTAAACATTTAGAGGTCAGTTGGAAGAGAAGCAAGTGCAAAGAAAATAGAGGAGAGTTCAGAGATGTCAGAGAAAAGGAGCTTCTCAAATTAAGAGGAGAAAGCTTTGCAGAGAGCGATGGGTTGCATTGAATGCAGTTGAGAGGTGGAGAATGAGGGCGGCTTAGCTGTGCCTATCGTATTTGGCAGCAGGATGAAAAGACACTTTGGTGGAGAGGTGGCAACAGAAGTCAGTTGACAGAGGGCCAGAGAGCCAATGGATTTTGAACATATCCATGAAATGTTCAGCATAGGCAAATCCAGAGACAGAAAGTCGATGGTGCTGGGGCTGGGCAATGGGAGTGGGGAGAGACTGCAGAATGATTATAAGGTAGAAGGTTTCTTTTTGGGGGCGATGGAAATGTTCTGAAATTAGGTGGTAGTGATGGTCACCCAACTTTGTGAATATACTAAAAGTCACTGATGTCGTGGCACGGTGGCTCACACCTGTAATTCCAGCACTTTGAGAGGCTGACGCAGGATGTTTGCTTGAGCCCAGGAGTTCAAGACCAGCCTGGGCAACATGGCGAGACCTAGTGTCTACAAAAAAATTTTAAAAATTAGCCAGGCATGGTGGCACACGCCTGTAGTCCCAGTTACTTGGGAGGCTGAGGCAGGAGGATCACTTGAGCCCAGGGAGGTTGAGGCTGCAGTGAGCTATGATTGTACCACTGCACTAGCCGGAGTGCAGTGGCGCGATCTTCTTTTGTTGTTGTTTTTTGTTTTGTTTTGTTTGTTTTGAGACAGGGTCTCACTCAGTTGCCCAGGCTGGAGTGCAATAGTACAATCATAGCTCACTACAGCCTCGACTTCCAGGCCTCAAAAGATCCTCCCTTCTCATCACCTGAGGTCAGGAGTTCGAGACCAGCCTGGTCAACATGGTGAAACCCTGTCTCTACTAAAAATAAGCTGGGCGTGGTGGCACATGCCTGTAGTCCCAGCTACTTGGGAGGCCAAGGCAGGAGAATCACTTGAACCCAGGAGGCAGAGGTTACAGTGAGCCGAGATCGTGCCACTGCACTCCAGCCTGGGCAAGAGAGGGAGACTCCATCTCAAAAAAAAAAAAAAAAAAAAAAAAAAACAACCAAAGATCCTCCCAAGTAGCTGGGACTACAGGCGTGTACCGCTATACCCAGCTAATTTAAAAATTTTTTGTAGTGACAATCTCATTTTGTTGCCCATTCTGGTCCCAAATTCCTGGGCTTAAGCAGTCTTCCTGCCTCCACCTCCCAAAGTGTTAGGATTACAGGAATGAACCAGACCAAAAGTAATTTCCTTTTGTCTTTTATTTAATTAATTTTGTAGTAACAGGGTTGGACTAAGTTATCCAAACTGATCTTGAATTTCCTAGCCTCAGGAGACCCTCTCGAATCAGCCTCCTGAATAGTTGGGATTACAGGCGTGAGCCACTGTACCTGGCTCTTTTTTTTTTTTTTTCTTTTTTTTCTTTTTTTTTGGAGATAGAGTCTTGCTCTTGTCATCCAGGCTGGAGTGCAGTGTTGCAATCTTGGCTCACTGCAACCTCTGCCTCCCGGGTTCAAGCGATTCTTCTGCCTCAGCCTCCTGAGTAGCTGGGATTACAGGCACCCGCCACGATGCCTGGCTCATTTTTATATTTTTAATGGAGATGGGGTTTCACCATATTGGCCAGGCTGATCTTGAACTCCTGGCCTCTGGTGGTCGGCCTGCCTTGGCCTCTCAGAAGTGCTGGGATTACAGGAGTGAGCCACCATGCCCAGCCCCTGGCTTTTTAAAAATAATTTTTAAAAAATAATTTATTTTTGTCTATTAATTTTTATGATAAGGATTTTAGATAATGATAGTCAAGCACTGTTTTTAGCGACTGAGACTTTCTTTTTTTTTTTTTTTTTTTTTTTTTTTTTTTTTTTTT
>NW_016816687.1:1150302-1160888 GCF_001698545.2 Rhinopithecus bieti
AAAAAAAAAAAAAAAAAAAAAAAAAAGAAAATCAGGTGTAGAATAGTGTAGTATATTCCTTTTAAGAAAATGAATGGTAATATACTTACGCACATACAGAAATAACTTGTACATGCACATCATCTTTAGAAGTGTAACATGGAGGGCCTAGAAGCCCAGGTGACAGGGAGACCTATTGCTCACTGCATATTCTTTTTTTTTTTCCTTCCCTTCCCCTCTTCCCTTCCTCTCTCCTCTTCCCTTTCCTTCTCCTCTTTCCTTTCTTTCCCCTCTTCCCTTCCCCCCAACTCCCCCCCCCTTTTTTTTTTTTTGAGACAGAGGTCTCACTCTGTTGCCCAGGCTGGAGTACAGTGGCACAATCACAGCTCACTATAGCCTCAGCCTCCTGGGCTCAAGCAATCTTCCCCTCTAAGCCTCCCAGGCAGCTGGGACTCTAGTCGTGAGCCACCGTGCCCCACCCTGTATTTTCATATTCATGACCATTAGTATTACTACTTTCTCAAATATAAGAAGAACCTTAAAATGGGAGTTGTGGCTCTTAAGCTTAAATTATTACTATTGAGTACATTCCTTAAAAATTATCCTTGTTGGACCTGATGGCGCATGCCTAGAGCCCCAGCTACTCAGGCCAAAGCAGGAAGATCACTTGAACCAGGAGTTCAAGAGCAGCCTGGGCAACATAGCAAGACCCTGTCTCAAAAAAGAAAAGAAGTTTGTCCTTGTTTTAAGAACCTAATTCTATATAAGCATTGGTCACGTGAGTTTCCGAATTATATCTGTTTAATTTAATTTATTTTTTGGAGACAATCCTGCTCTGTCGTCCAGGCTGGAGTGCAGTGGTGCGATCTTGGCTCACTGCAACCTCCACCTCCTGGGTTCAAGTGATTCTCATGCCTCAGCCTCCCAACCCCATCTGGGACTACAGACATCCACCACCACACCTGGTTAACTTTTGTATTTTAGTAGAGATGGGGTTTCGCCATGTTGGCCAGGCTGGTCTTGAACCCCTGACCTCAAGTGATCTGCCTTCCTCGACCTCCCAAAGTGTTGGGATTACAGGTGTGAGCCACCTCGCCTGGCCAGACTTCATAGTTTTTATAATCTATCTTGATAATACCTAACATCCTTTTTCTTACTTTTCTATGTGCAGCATAATAAGAGTGCCACATACTCTGTGGGAATGCAGAAAACGTACTCCATGATCTGCTTAGCCATTGATGATGATGACAAAACTGATAAAACCAAGAAAATCTCCAAGAAGCTTTCCTTCCTGAGCTGGGGCACCAACAAGAACAGACAGAAGTCAGCCAGCACCTTGTGCCTCCCGTCGGTCGGGGTTGCACGGCCTCAGGTCAAGAAGAAGCTGCCCTCCCCTTTCAGCCTTCTCAACTCAGACAGTTCTTTGTACTAATGTGAGGAAACCAACACGTTCAGGCCCTGAACATTTCCAGTGCTGACTCGGCCTTAAATGTTTGTGCCATGACGGAAAATATCTATCTAGTCTCAAATCCTGTTTTTCTCATTGTATAAACTCACATTTGATGTGTTTTTATGAAGGAAAGTAACCAAGAAACCTCTAGAAATTAGTGAAAAAAGAACTTTTTTGAGGCGTGTCACTATACTGCTGTAAGTTATTTATTATATAAAGTATTGTAAATAGAATAGTGTTGAAGATATGACATACAGCTATTTTTAATGGTGACAGTTAT
The DNA here is from genome assembly GCF_001698545.2 of Rhinopithecus bieti. NCBI lineage: Eukaryota > Metazoa > Chordata > Mammalia > Primates > Cercopithecidae > Rhinopithecus > Rhinopithecus bieti. Next base: position 1,152,012 of record NW_016816687.1, read on the forward strand.
GACTTCCAGTCACTATTAAATTGGGGTTACCTATATTAGTACAATTTCTAGTTGTTTCCAGGTTTGGCTAATAATCATTCCTTAACCTAGAATTCAGATGATCCTGGAATTAAGGCAGGTCACAGGACTATAATGATAGAATTAAATTAGTGTCACTAAAAATTGTTCCAAAGTGCTGCTTCCTAATAGGAATTCATTATCCTAAAACAAGATGTTTCTATTATATCGATATAATATGAATGCTATTTCTAGAAAAAGTATAGTGCCAAATTTGTCTTGACTTATTAAATAAAAACAATGTAGGAGCAGCTTTTCTTCTAGTTTGATGTCATTTAAGAATTGCTAACACAGTGGCAGTGTTAGATGAAGATGCTGTCTACAAGGTAGATAATATACTGTTTGATACTCAAAACATTTTTCATTTTGTTTAAAGTAGAAGTTACATAATTCTATATTTTAGGTCAGGTTAAAAAGTAGTTTTACATTTTATAAGATAATGATGTAAATGATTCAAGTTTAAAGCTCTATTTGACCTTTTTTTTTTTTTTGAGATAGAGTCTTGCTCTGTTGCCCAGGCTGGAGTGCAGTGGCACGATCTCAGCTCAGTGCAACCTCCGCCCACTGGGATCAAGCGATTCTCCTACCTCAGCCTCCCAAGTAGCTGGGACTGTAAGTGCCCACCACCATGCCTGGCTAATTTTTGTATTTTTAATAGAGGCGGTGTTTCACCATGTTGGTCAGGCTGGTTTTGAAATCCTGACCTCAAATGATCCACCCACCTCAGCCTCCCAAAATGCTGGGATTATAGGCATGAGCCACCGCACCCATCCCACTATTTCACTTTTTAAAATGACATTCCTACCGATTGATTTTTATCTTGCTATAAGTTGGATGACACCGTGAATCTAGTAAGGTTCACTGTTGACACAGTACAAGGTACATAGCTAAAATACATAGCATTGAAGATTAATTTTAAGGATTAACAAGACTTTATTTTCTGTTGTGCAATATCTTAAAGGAAGGAACCACCTTTGGAAAAGTGTATCTGCTGCTCCTGGGGCCATGTTTGTATACATATTTAAATAAACATATTCATTTACCTGAGTTAATATTTCTTTGTACTTTTATTTCACTTTCATTCCCTCCTCTTTCAAATTGTTTCTCCTCTAATGCACACAACAGTTTTTAATGTTCTGATTTGTTTTAGTTACTAACATTTCACAAAGCAGAACTTAAAGAGCTGTCAAGTTATCTTAACTATTTTCGAAGACAGATGCCATCTTTGTGCTTATTTTTTGTTTTTGTCTGTTTTTCGAGACAGGGTCTCACTTTGTTGCCCAGGCGGGAGGACAGTGGCGCAATCATGGCTCACTGCAGCGTCAACCTCCAAGGCTCAAGCAGTCCTCCCATCTCACCCTCCTGAGTAGCTGGGACTACAGGCATGAGCTGCCATGCCTGGCTAATTTTTTAATTTTTTGTAGAGATGGGGTCTTGCCATGTTGCCCAGGCTGATCTCGAAATCCTGGACTCAAAGCAGTTCTCCCACCTCAGCCTCCCAAAGTGCTGGGACTACAGGTGTGAGCCACTGTGTCTGGTCTGTGTCTATTTTTTGAACGGGCAATTATGTACCTTTTGATCCCCAGCCCCTGGTTCCCTCATTGGGTGTAGCTGCTGCCATAATTTCTTGTATCCTCCCATTGTTGGGCCTTCCACGTACAAACACATCCTGTTCTGCCTCATGCGCATTGAGTTTTCAACTTTAAATTTTTTTTTTTTTGAGATGGAATCTCACTCTGTCGCCCAGGCTGGAGTGCAGTGGTGCAATCTCGGCTCACTGCAACCTCCACCTCCTGGGTTCAAGGGATTCTCGTGCCTCAGCCTCCTGAGTAGCTGGGATTACAGGTGTGTGCCACCACACCCTGCTAATTTTTGTATTTTTAGTAAAGACGGGGCTTCACCATGTTGGCCAGGATGGTCTGGATCTCCTGACCTTGTGATTCACCCTCCGTGGCCTCCCAAAGTGCTGGGATTACAGGCATGAGTCACTGTGCCCGGCCATCGAGTTTTCAACTTTAAATGGGAACTTCAGACTCCATATTTTCTGTGTGCAGAAGACATACGCAGTGTATAAACAAACTGTACATCTGCCAAAAAAAAAAAAAAAAGGTCGGGGAGAGAGGCAGGAACAAAGGAAAGGAGGAAGGAACTGTTGCACAGTTACTTATTTACATTGGAAACAGCCCTGGCAGTACAGACCTGAAGAACAGCAGCTCTCACTCCAAGAACACGGGGCTTAGCATATGCACTGCTTCCTTGTACATTTGTTTCCTTCAGATGGTCACACCCACCACTGAAGCTTTTTAGAAAGCGCTTTCCATGACAGATGCAGGTCAAGGTCGCACATTAAAATCGGCCCTAACTGGCTTTCTGCTGAGTGTGAGTCCCTGATTCTCTTGCGAAGATCTCATCAGCCCTTTTCATCTTAGCAGAATGAAGGCAGTGCCCTCTGCGGCCCACTAACTTCACAAGCTGAACTCAGACGCCAACGCAGCATGATCCACAGGCTCCATTCAGGCCTCGCCTCATCTTTCACTAGCTGCTGCTAGAGGAAATCCTTTTTCTTGTTTTTTTTTTTTTTTTTTGGAGACAGTGTCTCGCTCTGTCGCCCAAGCTGCAGTGCAGTGGCGCGATCTGGACTCACCGCAATCTCCACCTCCCGGGTTCACGCCATCATCCTGCCTCAGCCTCCCGAGTAGCTGGGACTACAGGCGCCCGCCACCACGCCCAGTGAATTTTTTGTATTTTTAGTAGAGACGGGGTTTCACCGTGTTAGCCAGGATGGTCTCGATCTCCCGACCTCGTGATCCACCCACCTCAGCCTCCCAAAGTGCTGGGATCAGGCTGGAGTGCAGTGGTAGGATCTCGGCTCACTGCAACCTCCGCCTCCTGGGTTCAAGTGATTCCCGTGCCTCGGCCTCCCAAGTAGCTGGGATTACAGGCGCCTGTCACCATGCCTGGCTAATTTTGTCTATTTTTAGTAGAGACAGGTTTCTCCATGTTGGCCAGGCTGCTCTTGAACTCCCGACCTCAGGTGATCTGCTGGCTTCGGCCTCCCAAAGTGCTGAGATTACAGGCAAGAGCCACCGTGCCTGGCCCATTCTCTTGCTTTTTAAAGCTGAAAACAAGATCCTGGTGTTTGTGGTCTCGGGAGAAGACACTGTGGCCCTGAGGCCAACCATCACCTGGGCTGTGTGAAGAAGGCATGGATCTGCTTTGCCACTGCTTGTCCGACCACCTGCTCCAGTTCCCAAATGGAAGCATTACTCAGTTGCTGGATGCTTGGAAACTTCTGTAGGAGAAGGGGAGCTTTAACTTTTCCAACTCCTGGGATCTGCTGCACGGTTCGAAGGAGCGATGGCTCAGACAGCAGCAGGGCCCGTTTCTTCCTGAGAAGAGGGTTCTTACTGGGCTCTTTGGTTTGCTCTTGAACCTGAACCGCAAATGAAAGGAACAGCACGTGAGCGCCCTCTGGAGGACTGGCCGTTTTCTTAAAATTTGTTTTGTGGAAATACCGTTTTTCCATTTGGTTCAGCTTCACTTAAGGGAACAAATGTTTTCATATACCATGAATATAATTTCTCAGACATCAGTGAAATTATTGAAAGGTGAGCCACACAAAGGAGTAAGATATTAATAATTTACAAAAACGTACGTTTTCAGAATGTTTAGAAAAACACACTGAGAAATTCAAACACTTTCTGATGGTCCATTAAGAAACATTTCAATTGTGCAGGATTAAATGATGGCTACACCTAAACTAGACCTACTTCACGCAGGTCCTGCAGGAAGCCTGCCTCAAAGGAGAAACCTGGTCTGCAGTTAGTGGTGGTTATACTAAGGCAGACAATAGCATTATATCAAGGAAAGTTAGGAACAGTGATGCAAGGGATTTGGCAGAGAGGGATCTGTGAACCATTTGTGGCTGCCTGCATCTCCAATGTGGCTCTCAACTCTTAGCTCCACATCAGAGGGGGAGATTTAAAAACAACACACACATAACAAAGAAAACAAAAGTGAAAGAAACAAACACACACACACACACACACACAGAGCTGATGTTCCCCATGCTGAGATTAGAGGCGTAAGCCACTAAACTGATTTTAAAAATAAGTGTTGGTGGCCGGGCTCGGTGGCTCACGCCTATAATCCCAGCACTTTGAGAGGCCGAGGCGGGCGCATCACCTGAGGTCGGGAGTTTGAGACCAGCCTGACCAACATGGAGAAACCCCATCTCTACTAAAAATACAAATTAGCTGGGCATGGTGGCAGGCGCCTGTAATTCCAGCTACTTGGGAGGCTGAGGCAGGAGAATCACTTGAACTCAGGAGGTGGAGGTTGCAGTGAGCCGAGATTGTATCACTGCACTCCAGCCTGGGCAACAAGAGTGAAACTCCATCTCCAAAAAAAAAAAGTGTTGGTTGGGTGCTGTGGCCCAGCACTTTGGGAGGCTGAGGCAGGCAGATTACCTGAGGTCAGGAGTTTGAGACCAGCCACGGCCAACATGGTGAAACTCTTGTCTCTACTAAAAATACAAAAATTAGCCAGGCATGGTAGTGGGTGTCTGTAATCCCAGCTACTAGGGAGGCTGAGGCAGGAGAATCGCTTGAACCCAGGAGGCAAAGGTTGCAGTGAGCCAAGATTACACCACTGCACTCCAGCCTGAATGACAGAGCAAGACCCTATCTTAAAAAACAAACAAACAAACAAAAAACTAGCCAGGTGTGGTGGCTCATACCTGTAATCCCAGCACTTTGGGAGGCCAAGGTGGGCAGATCACAGGGTCAGGAGTTTGAGACCAGCCTGGCCAACATAGTGAAACCCTGTCTCTACTAAAAATACAAAAATTAGCCGGGTGTGGTGGCACGTGCCTGTAGTCCCAGCTACTCGGGATGCTGAGGCAGAAGAATGGCTTGAACCCGGGAGGCAGAGGTTGCAGTGAGCCAAGATTGTGCCACTGCACTCTGGCCTGCGGGATAGAGCGAGACTGCGTCTCAAAAACAACAACAACAACAACAACAACAAAATTGCACAAGGTGCTGATGCTTAAAAACACAGGATGAGATAAACAGCTTCTAGTTGACATTTTCTTTCTTTTTTTTTTTTTTTTTGAGACAGAGTTTCGCTCTCGTTGCTCAGGCGGGAGTGCAATGGTGCGATCTCCACTCACTGTAACCTCCGCCTCTTGGGTTCAGGTGATTCTCCTGCCTCAGCCTCCCGAGTAGCTGGGATTACAGGTGCTCGCCACCACACCCAGCTAATTTTTGTATTTTTAGTAGAGACGGGGTTTTGCCATGTTGGCCAGGCTGGTCTCGAACTCCTGGTTTCCAGTGATCCACCCGCCTCGGCCTCCCAAAGTGCTGGGACTACAAGCGTGAGCCACCACACCTGGCCTCTAGTTGACATTTTCACCAGCGAAAGGGCAGGATAATGACTGATAGAGTCATCACACCCTGAGAATCTAAAATCAGGTGTCCAACTTGTATACTTTATGATACACTTGCCTACAGTGGGTGACAAGCTGAGCTGGCTGCTGGGGCAACTTCCATATTTAAATTCTTCGAAGAGACTTTATAAACCAACTCAGAGTATGACATAGATTGGATTGATGGTTGCTTCTGGAGGGCAGCTGAGTGTCCATGAGGACAGGACTACCATGAAGGTGTAGGAATCGGCACTCACCAACTGGATAATGAGGCAGGATGCTTCCATCTGGCTGGCCACTGGAAGCAGCACCATTCCAAGGTCCAGCACAGTAAACTTCTGTAGGGCTGGGAAGTATTGTTCACTCATCCGGGTTTTTTCAACGACTACAATTCCTTGAAGATTACTGGACTTGAAAGGAAAAAAAGACAGTAAATCATTTTGCAACCAAATTACTTTTCAGGTTAAGAATGCTATCACTTCGTGCCTGGCCTGGCCAATGATTTTAAATAAGGGATGGAGGGAAGGTTGGGGTGAGACAAATCAATGTTTAATTTCAGTTTCTTTAATACAATACTTACATTTCTTTTTTTGTTTTTGTTTTTTGTTTTTTGAGATGGAGTCTCACTCTGTCACTCAGGCTAGAGTGCAGTGGCGTGATCTCAGCTCACTACAGTCTCTGCCTCCCAGGCTCAAGCAATTCTCTTGTCTCAGCCTCCCGAGTAGCTGGGATTATAGGCGTGCACCACCATACTCAGCTAATTTTTGTATTTTTAGTAGAGACAGGGTTTCGCCATGTTGGCCAGGCTGGTCTCCAACTCCTGACCTCAGGTGATCCACCTGCCCTGGCCTCCCAAAGTGCTGGGATTACAACCGTGAGCCATGGCACCCGGCCTAATACTTACATTTCTAACCCGAACAAGCCTCTTTCTGTAGCCATTTCCTGCCACCAAATCAGCTTCGGTGACATAAAGAACGCAGCATCTGTTCGACAGATAAAAGTCTGGTGTCAAGCCATCCTCGAAAATGAGCTTAATTTTCCCTTAAAATACAGAGAAGAAAATGAGTTCCATGAACTTTGGATGAAAAGATGGCAGTAATAGGCAGTTTTTTTTTTTTTTTTAAATATGTTAGGGGAGGAAAGGGCTGGGAGAGGGCAGCCCACCGACCTTGCATCTCCTGCGCCAGCTGTGACCCGCGCCATTTCTCATTGGCCACAATATGCCCCAAAGGCACGTGCACGGGGCTCGTATCATCATGGGGGTTCTTTTCCATGGATGGTCTCCACCTAAGGAGGGAAAAGTCAGGCGGCACTTGCGCAGGCTCTCCCGCACATGGCCCTGCATTCCACTGCAAGCCAGGGGCCTCTGGGGCAGGATCCCCTCCTGAAGACTGAATTGTCAAAAAACTGTCAAATAAGATTCCCTTTTAAATTACTAATAAGAAAACACAAAGGCCTGAACGAAGGACAGGGTGGCTGGAGAGGGGGTGTTGGGGTGGAGGTGCTAATGGCATTGGGTTCCAATAATGGCAGGCGCACGATCAGATTCAACTTTTAAAAGAATCCTGGGCTGGGCACAGTAGCTCACGTCTGTAATCCCAACAACGGGGGAGGCTGAGGCGGGAGGATCGCTTGAGCCCAGGTGTTCGAGACCCGCCTGGGCAATACAGCGAGATCCCGTTTGCCAATTATTTGTGGCGAAATAAATTCTCTAAGAACCAGGAGATTCCTGTCCTGGTGTCCGCGTCCTTCATTTTCATCACGTGCCTAGCCCCTGATACCCCAGGTGGATCCGCACCGTGGCTCCTCAGTCCAGTCGTAGGCCCGAACACAGCCGGCAGGAACCCCACGGTCCCAGTCTAGAGATCACGTTACTGGCGGCCGTGCCACTTCCGGGTTCAAGCCCTCGGTGCTCGCCCAGTCCTTTATCCAGCCCGCCCTGCGCCTGCCGCAGCGCCGGATAGGCTGTGGCGTCAGAAATGGACGTCTAATCTGACCAATAAGAGAACGGATAGGGCGGACGAGTCCGCCCTGGTGGGGATTTGAACGGGAACCATTAGTTGCCAAGAACGACCGGTGTGGAAGTAACCTTAGCTCTGATTGGTCGAGGTCCGAGCTGAGCCAATGGCCGACGTGGTTACTGCAAAGTCCATTGCGAAGAGAAAGCTTGAGGGGCTGGGCCTGCGGCGGGCTTTAGGGAGTGGTCCCTGGCTGTGGAGAGATCTGCTGATGAGTCCAGCCCCCGGCCCGGTCTCCTCGAGCTGCAAGGATGCTCCTGGGGTTTCGGAGAGGCCGCAGGAGCCAGTTCGTAAGTAGATGCCCGCCTGCCGCACGCGGAGCTCTGTGGGGCCGGGGTTAGGGGTAAAGGGTTGGGGCGGGTTGGGGTTTGGCCTGAGATCCAGTCAAGGCGGTGGCACAAGAGAAAATGGTTTTCAGTTTAAGAAGCCTTGATTTTTCGTGTTCTAAACTTTTTTTTTTCTTTTAAGAAACAGGGTCTCGCTCTGTCGCCCAGGCTGGAGTGCAGTTTTGCGATCATAGCTCACTGCATCCTCGAACTCCTGGGCTCAAGCGATCTTCCCACCTCAGCCTCCCGAGTAGCTGAGACTACAGGCACGCGCCACCACTCCTGGCTAATTGTTCAGTATTTTTGTGGAGACAGGGATCTTGTTATGTTCCCAGGGTGGTCTTGAACTCCTCAACCTCCCAAAGAGTTGGTATCACAGGCGTGAGCCACTATGCCCGGTCTTAACAATCTTCTGCCCCAGGGTCGGCCACAGTTGGAGAGGAGCACCCAGCCTCACCTGTTGAATTCGTCCCCGTGCCCTGAGTTAACTCCTCGCCGACGTGCACCTGCTGCACTGCTGGATATCGTGATCCTTCATTCTTCCCTCTGCCACCCACCATGTACATCCCATTAGCAAGTCCCATCCGATCTACCCACGACATACATCTGCCAGCTGTTCCCATCTCCACCCACACCCCGGCCTCCAGCATCTACCTGGACTGCTGCGGCAGACCCCCACTGGTTTCTCTGCTTCCACTCTTGCCCTTCCCCTAGGTCAATTCTCCACATAGCAGCCAAGAGGATTCTTGTATTTACTTATTATTTAATTTAGTTTTAGAGACAGGGTCTTGTCCTGATGCCCAGGCTGGAGTGCAGTGGCACGATCTTAGCTCACTGTGGCTTCAACCTCCTGGTCTCAAGTGGTCCTCCTGCCTCAGCCTCCTGAGTAGCTGGGACTACAGGTGTGTACCACCACACCTAGCTACTTTTTATTTATTTTATTTTTTGCCTCACGCGTTGCCAAGTCTCAATGCCTGGCTAATTTAAAAAATTATTTTGCGGCCGGGCGCGGTGGCTCAAGCCTGTAATCCCAGCACTTTGGGAGGCCGAG
>NW_016816688.1:0-15214 GCF_001698545.2 Rhinopithecus bieti
ACTCATATTTGGTAATAGCCATTTTTTTCTAACTAGAGTAAGGGAGGTGGGAATGGGAGGTAGAAACAAGGACACGGATGTATAAAAAATCATAGCACAAAACTGCATTGAGTTCTGAGAATGGGTCTGTGATCCGTGCTTCAGTTTTAGAGGTTCATGTGTCCCTTATAAGAAAGGACAGGAAAGCCAGGAGGTCAGGAGTGTGTTTGGGCCTGTGCCTGTGCTTCCACCACAGAAGTCAGCAGCTCTACCTTTCTCTTTTCTCCTCTTTATCTAATAATTGTCTCCTCTTCAAATTTGGGAAATGAGCTTAATCAAAGGTTTGTTGTGTTATTGTTTGTTTGTTTTTGAAATGTGGCCTCAGTGTGTTGCCCAGGCTGGTCTTAAACTCCTGGGCTCAAGTGATCCTCCCTCTCAGCCTCCTGAGTAACTGGGACTACAGGCGTGCACCACCACACCCAGCTAAGTTAATGCTGACGTATAGTTTATCTGCTTCAGTTTTGAAGGGCAGGATATATGTAGTTCTGTGTGTGTGGGTAGGGAGGGGGGTAGTGTGTGTGTGTATTTATATATTACTAGTCCATCTAGTCCATTGCTGCTACTACAAACTACCACCATGTGAGGACATAAAACAAACTGATTACACTCCTGTATGTCAGAGTCTGATGTGGATCTCCCTGGGCTAAAATCTAGGTGTTGGAAAGGCTACCTTCATCTCTAGAGGGTCTAGGGGAGAATCTTTTTTCTTGCGTTTTCCACATTCTGGAGTCCGCCTGCATTTTTTGGCTTTGGGCTCTTCTCCACTCTCACCATTAGCAACCTTGCATCTCATGGACCCTTATTCTATGGCCACGTGTCTCTGTGGCTCTTTCCTTCCCCCTTCCTTCCACTGTTAAGGACTTATGTGCTTACTTAGTTCTGAATGGAGACGCCATCATCATCCACATGAGCCCACTGTCCTAATCCATACAGGCTGCTACAAGGAAATGCACTAGACCGGGAAGCATATAAATAACAGAACTAGGCCGGGCGCGGTGGCTCAAGCCTGTAATCCCAGCACTTTGGGAGGCCGAGGCGGGTGGATCACAAGGTCAGGAGATCGAGACCATCCTGGCTAACATGGTGAAACCCCGTCTCTACTAAAAAATACAAAAAACTAGCCGGGCGAGGTGGCAGGCGCCTATAGTCCCAGCTACTCGGGAGGCTGAGGCAGGAGAATGGCGTGAACCCGGGAGGCAGAGCTTGCAGTGAGCTGAGATCTGGCCAGTGCACTCCAGCTTGGGTGACAGAGCGAGACTCCGTCTCAAAAAAATAACAGAACTTTGTTTCCCACAGTCCTGGAGGCTGAGAAGTGCAAGATCAAGGGGCCTGCAGTGTTGGTGTCTGGAGAAGGTCTGCTTTCTCATGGAGGCTTCCTTCTTGCTGTGTCTTCACATGATGAGAGGAACAAACAAGCTCCCTTGTGCCTTTAATAAGGGTGCTAATCCCAGTCATGAGGGCAGAGTCTCCTGTAAGGCTTAACCTCCTAATTAATAACCCATCCACCTCGAGGGTTTAGATTTAGCACAGGAACATTGGACAGAACATAACCATTCCCTTATCCCCATAGCAGACCAGGAGGGTAGTTTCCTCCTGTCAATGTCTTTACCCTTAATCACATTGCATGATGTACCCGTTTTCATGTAAGGTTCTAGGAATCTGTGGACATCTTTGGGCCATTTTTTTTGCCTGACCACATTATACATATAATATACTATATATAAGTATAACCGTCTAGGACCACGTAATGAAAACAAGCCACTGTCGCACTATCTTTATGTAGTGTTGGACGTATATCAGCCATAAGTACTTTTAAAAAAGTTATAGGCACAAATATACCCATTTAAAAAAACATTTTTTGCTATTTTACTTCATACTGCCATCTTATTTTTCCTGAAACTGCTTCAACCCTGGAATTCTTTATCGCTATTAGTTTTATTTTATTGAAATATTCATGAATGAGCATATGCTTGTATGTGGATTTAAAATTCACAGTAATTTTCTCATGAATTCATCTGTGAATAACATTTTATAGACAAAATGTCTGCACTAGGATGAGGACAAGAGGAAGATGTATAATTCCCTTGTTTTAAGGTACCGCCATTCATTATTATTATTTTAAAATATGAGTGTCGACTGATGTTAAAACACAAAAAGGGAGTGGTGGCTCCCGCCTGTAATCCCAACACGTTGGGAGGCTGAGGTGGGTGGATCACCTGAGGTCAGGAGTTTGACACCAGCCTGGCTAACATGGTGAAACCCTGTCTCTACTAAAAATACAAAAATTAGCTGGGCATGTGGTGTGTGCGTGTAATCTTAGCTACCTAGGAGGCTGAGTCAGGAGAATCGCTGGAACCTGGGAGGCAGAGGCTGCAGTGAGCCGAGACCACGCCACTACACTCCAGCCTGGGTGACAAGCGAGGCTGTTCTTGCCCTGCTCCCCGCCAAAAAAAACGACACATATACACAAAGGGATGATTGGCCGGGCACAGTGGCTCACACCTGTAATCCCAGCACTTTGGGAGGCCAAGGCGGATGGATCACATGAGGCCGGGAGTTCGAGACCAGTCTGACCAACATGGAGAAGCCCTACCTCTACTACAAATACAAAAATTAGCTGGGCATAGTGGCACATGCCTGTAATCCCAGCTGCTTAGGAGGCCGAGGCAGAATAATCACTTGAACCTGGGAGGTGGAGGTTGCAGTGAGCTGAGATCATACCATTACACTCCAGCCTTGGCAACAAGAGCAAAACTCCATCTCAACAACAACAACAACAACAAAGCAGATTTATAACTGGGCAGTGGAATTGAAAATTGTTTTAACAAATACTCAAAATACCTAAGGAATTTGTATAAATAAATAGGAAAAAAAAAAAAAGAAAAGAAAACCATCAAGAAGCCCCCAAAAAGCAGATTTGTAAATGGGCAATGGATTTGAATAGACATTTAGCCAAAGAAGCCATCCAGCTGGTGAAAAGGCATATGGGAAAGGCACTCAACATCACTGATTACCAGGAAAATGAAAATCAAAACTGCCACAAGTGGCTTAGACCATAGCGGCGTGCATGAAAGTTTTCAGGCCTCCAGTTGGGAGTGGCTGAGGAGAGTGGGGAGCTTTTGTCTGTAGTTGGAAGAGTAGAGTCTCAACAGGAACCAGTGTATTCTGGACATGTGTGGGCCCTGGAGTGTGCATGGCTGGATGCCTTGTCTACCTGTGCCTTAGGGAGTGACACCATTGTGCTGTGGTCGATCAGAGGGGCAGGTGGCTTTCACAGGGAGTGGGAAGTGGCGGGGGTTGGTTTGTTTGCCTGTGGATGGTAGCAAAAGTGGGTTAGCTTCCCAAGAACTTTTAATAGTAGCCTGTTTTGCTGCAATTCTAGATCCAGACTGGGGTCCCAAGGCATCTTGGTAGTCCACAGCTTCTTAGCAAGTGCATGTTCAGTTGGATCCCCCAGCCCAGCCTGGGTCATCCCCACCTTCTGCCTCCTGGGCCACACATAGCTCGGCTCTGCACTGAGCCGTCATCCTGTGGTGAGCAAGACCGCATTCTTCGGCTTCAGTCTCCCTCCCTGCAGCATGTAGTCAAGGTGGTGGCTGGAAGGGGCCAAGGAGCCACATCTCACAATGCCCTGCTGCCTGAACAAGGACCAGAGGCCTGTGGAACACACGGCTCTCAAGTTTCTTCTATTCGATGACTCATCAGCTGCCCCCACATGGCTTTCTAGCTCACAGCAGATCTAGCCTTCTCTGAGCAGTGAAGATGGGATGTTTTATGGTCATTTTCCCTGGTGTACAGAGCCCAAGTGGAGTTCTTTAGCACACCCTAGTCCATCCCCTCTCTAACCCCCGACCTGTCCAGTCTTACCTCCCTTCATATCAAAAGCCCACAGTTAACCCAGAGGGCTTCAGCCCTGCCCTGCCTGACTTTCTAGGAAAACCCCCTCTCCACCCACCCTAATCAGGACACTCTCTGAAACTCCCTCATTATTTTAAAAGGAGGAGGAATTTTTCTGACACAGAGGTTCTGGTGAAGTGGCCAGCTCCCACATCACAGGGTGATAGCAGTTTGGGCTGGACCAGGATAAAACAGTCCTGTCCCGGAGCTGGCCATCTGATAAGGAGCTCCAGAAAGTGCAGTGATGGATCCCTGGGAGGCTTTCTGCTCTCCTGATGGCAGGTTTTTGGTGAGAGGACCTATTGGCCACTAGGCTGTCTGTGTGTGTGTGTGTGTGTGTGTGTGTGTGTGTGTGTGTGTGTGTGTGATATTTTCTTGGATTGACTTCTTTCAGCATGAAGCCTACTGTTTTGCTGAATGTATCTCACTGTTTCCTGAAATTTAGTACATTCAGCTGGCTTAAGGGTCCTGGGACCTCGCTGTGTCATATTTGCACAAGCCTAGTGTCTGTGCAGACTGTACACTGGAGTTCAGTTGTAAGACCCTTTGATCCCTTATTCTGTCCCTGTAATAGAAAAGCCATTTCATTCAATGGACTAGAAACCCAGATATAATGGAGAGATGTTCTAATCTGCCACCACTGGGGCAGTGGCCAGTGATTTGGACTTTGTGGCATAGACGGAAATTTCCAGGTTCTCTAGGTGGTGGGCAGAAGCCTCACTTTTTAAGAAACTTCCCCCACTCCACCCCTGCCAATGAGGTCGTTGCTTGGAGATATTTCCATCAGTGTTAAGTAGAAGAGATCATTTCCTGATGTTGAATTTCAGGTAAGGATGCCAGCTTCTGTATATCAGGGTGGTGGTGCTCGGTCTGAGACAGGCCTAGACAGCACTGTCTGAAAGGGGACTCAAGGAAGTAGCTATGAAAGGTCCCTGGGATGTTTTCTGCTCCACTCTCTACAAGTCGCCTGGAGGGAGATCCTGTTAGTCACTATGGGGTGTGTGTCTGTGTGTGTGTGTGTGTGTGTGTTCATCACTTGTTGCTGGGGGTGAGAAGAGACAACAAAAGCCTACAGAATCTATCGTTCTCAGTTCATCTCCCATCCTAGTCCAGTCATGGCCTAACATCCTTAGCTCCTGATCGCAGAGGAGACTCTGCGCATTTGTGTTCATGTGGCCTTGGATGTTGGCAGATTCAGATTGGTGCCCCAGGCATCTGTGCCTGTAATGCAGTTTCAGCAGGCTCAAGACCAGGCTAAAGGGCCTCTAAGCTTCCTCCAGTGTCCTGGTGCATGCATGTGCAATATACTCCCCTGGCCTGGGTCTTTCCTGCCTCTTGCCAGTTGGGTCAGAACTAGCTTATGAATCAGTGTTTTCTGAGCTTTAATAGAATTGGCTCCGAGCAGTTGGATACTTGAAAAGGGCTATGTGATATAGATTTTTAAAGATATATTATTTTAGAGTAGTTTTGAGTATACAGCAAAATGGAGTGCAGAGTCCAGAGATCTCATATGCCCTCAATTCCTGTACACGCTTGGGTCACTCCACGAACAACCTCCTCCAGCAGAGTAGAATAATTATTATAGTCAGTGAACTTACATTGACACATCATCATCACCCAGAGTGATACTCTTGGTGGCTCACATTCTAAGGGTTTGGAGAAATGTATAATGAGAATGAAATGTTTAATGAATGTATCATTATAGCTGTTATGATATCCTGCAGTATATTTTCACTACTGTAATAATCTCATGCTCTATTTATTTAGCCTTTCTTTTCCTAACCACTGGAAGCCACCCATCTTTTCAGTCTCCATAGTTTTACATTTTTCTGAATGTTGTGTTCTTGGAATCACAGAGTAAATAACTCTCCAGATTGGCTTCTTTCAGTTAGTAATATGCATTTAAGATTCCTCAGTGTCTTCTCATGGCTCAATAGCTCATTTCTTTTCAGAGGTGATTAATATTTCATTTTCTAAATATACCACAGTTGTATTTATCAGTTAAGCTATGGAAGGACATCTTGATTCCTCCTAAGTTTTGGCAGCTATTTTAAAAGCTGCTATAAACATCTGTGTGTAGGTTTTCATGTGGACATAAGCATTTGGGTCATGTGGATAAAGACCTAGGGAGTGCAATAGCTGGATCACGTAATAGGAGTATGTATAGTTTTATAAGAAACTGCCCATATTTGGAGAGTCTTTACGATGGTAGAGGAGAATGTGTTCTCACACTGAAGAATCAATCCAATGAAGGAGGTAGAACTTGAGGATCCAGAAACAATGACATAGTCATGAGAGCTGTTAAAAGATACAATTAGACACTTTGAAACATTAGAAAATATATTTGAGCACTCAGAAATGTATATACTACCCAGCCCCAGACTTCAAGCAGCTCAAAGGTCCAACAGAGAGGCTTAGGGAGGGTGGGAGAAAACTTGTGTATGGTGAATGTGGAAGAAAAGGAAAATGCTTGATTGGGTGAAGTGGAGCAGTGGCCTCATTTGAAACACTACAGTGGAAACCCTGTAGTTAGATGTTAGTTGTTGATTTCTGATTGGTTAAGCTTAGGTTTCCTTTTATTATTTACACTGAGTCAAGTTTTGGTTTGTTTATGGAGGAATTGGGTGCACTGTAGCCACCTCGGCTTCAGGGCCACTTGTTTATTTGATTATTTTTAACAGAGAAGATCCTTTTAAAAATAGCTGTTGCCCTGGCTGGAGTGCAGTGGTGTTATCATGGCTCACTGCAGCCACAACCTTCCAGGCTCAGGTGATCGTCCCACCTCAGTGCTCCCCACCCTGAGTAGCTGGGACTACAGGCACGTGCCACCACACCACCATGCTAGGCTAATTGTATTTGTTTGAGAGATGCAGTTTCCCTAAGTTACTTAGGCTTCTTTCAGACTCTTAGACTCAAATAATCTGTCTGCATTGGTCTCCCCAAATGCTGGAATCACAGGCCATCTAAATCTTTTATCTCAGATTTGCCTTGTGACAAAAGGAGGGATACTTTTTCTGACATGATGAGCAGAGAAAGGGGAGGTGGGTGCATCCTGTGCATATTCTTTTCTCAGGTGATGGGAATATGGTCGGTTCTTGCCTAATGGGATATATTTTCTCCTTGAATGATTTGGCAAGATATCAGATGAGAGAAGTTGAATAAACGTTAGAAGAACATAGAAAAGATAGGTTATACATGTTGGGTTTCTGAAGAAATGGTGTCATCGGAGAAACAAAACTTTTACTGATTTCTGGAAACATTTACAGCCAATTTTTTGTGTAAGTAATTTGAGTGTATGATGATATCTCTTACCACTTTTTGATATTTTTTCTGGTTCAGCTGAGTGGTGCCATTGAGGAAACACAAAGTGGGGCTCATCCAGGGATTCGATTTTGCCAGAGAAAGGACAAGCAGCAAGTCAGGGAGCTTAAGGTAATTATGAGAAAGTGACTATGTAAAATTACTTAGGTAGAAGGAGACGGATTGGATTTTTGTGTGTTTGGTATTTGGGGTAAGAGGGGTATGCGTGTGTACGTGAGATATGTTGTTTATTCACTCTCTCTCTTTTTCTTTTCTTTTTTTTTGAGAAGGAGTGTCGCTCTGTCACCCAGGCTGGAGTGCTGTGGCACAATCTTGGCTCACTGCAACTTCCACATCCCAGGTTCAAGCGATTCTCCTGCCTCAGCCTCCCAAGTAGCTGGGATTACAGGTACCCACTACCACACCTGGCTAATTTTGTGTGTGTGTGTGTGTGTGTGTGTGTGTGTGTGTGTGTGTTTTAAATTTTTTTTTCTTAGTAGAGATGAGGTTTCAGTATGTAGGTGAAGCTGGTCTCAAACTCCTGACTTCAAATGATCCGCCTGCCTCGGGTTCCCAAAGTGCTGGGATTGCAGTCGTGAGCCACCGCGCCCAGCCTGTTTATTCTCTTAAGAGAGAAAATGAAGGGATTGATGGACTGTAGTTCTGCACAACGTGGAAAACTCTTAAAGTGGAAGTACTGGGGCAAGTGCTCTGACAGGCTAGGATGGTGCAGTCAGTCCCTTCACCCAGAAATCAGTAGAATGTTAGCAGTTCAGACTCAAACCTTGTGAAAACAGGTGGTGGAAAGGAAGTCCCTTGCAGCAACTGTCACCATAATCAAGACAGAATGTTTGCAGAATAAATGGAGTTACCTGCTTTCAGCCCCAGGTGGTAGCTATTGTCTGCCCTGGCGATAGGTAATATTAATTTGTGATCCTGTTGTCTTAAAATGGGGTCACACATCTCCGGTAGAATTAAGTCCACAGTGAAGTTGTCCCCTCATCCCCAAAGAGATAAACATATATGAATGAACTGAAGTGATAAGATAACAACTACTGCTGCCTGGGATCATGAGAGACCTGAAATGAACTGATAGGAAGTGAAAGGTGGCTGAGATAATGAGAATAGACCCATCTGCAGAGGATCATAAAACCAGCAAATACAAGGTCTTGTGTAAGTTGCCTTCAGAAGCTCTGTCCATGAGAACTCTAAGGACTTCTCCAGACCTGGTGGCTGCTGCTGTGATCTCTGCCCAAAAGGAGCCTCCGACCAGCATCCAAAGGGCTTCTGGACCCACTGGACTCTTCTGGAGGTACACTGGTCTCCTGAGCCATGGCTGTGACTTTTTACTCCCTTTATTACTGCCTGTGTGTAGAATGATAATTGCGTAATTGATAGTGTGAAGACCTCTTGATAAATGGTAAATCTGAACATCTGTATTTGGCTGACGTGTCATTGTGAAACCTCACAGCTTCAGTCAATGTCATTACAGCTAGGGAGTTTGTACCTAATGCACATATCACTGGGCATAGTCTACAGGCACCTAATAACTCAGGTACCTTAACAGTCACTAATGAGTGTATCTCCAAGGACTAGTCCAACAACACATGACTGGCCTGACTCAAGGTAACTACATGTCCAATCCAGGGTCATAGTGAGTGGACATCTGCCAACCAGGGGTCATTCCCCTGCCTGCCATTGAGCAGTTCAGAAGTGACTGGTGTAAGCAGACATGAGTGAGCTCAGTTCACTATTTGCCTCTTTCGAGGGGATCATACCCAGGGTCTAGGTCATTGTGCCTTATCAGAGTCCTACACATTTCACTTGCAAATTATATTTGAAAATTAAATGACCATGTTGCAAGTCATTCACAAGATATTTTTTAAAATTGCATTCCAGAACCCATATTAACATCCAATGACCTGTAGAAAGCAATAGAGAAATGTATTAGGCAAAAAGTTCTGGCAAAGACCAGTCTGATACTGGCCTGATTATCCAACCTCAGGAATTGGTCACATCAACTCGAAGAGCGAAGAAAAATAAAAAGTACCAGCCTTCTTACTCAAGACATTAGGAATTATCCATTTAGATAGATAAAAGATTTTAGCTAACTAAATATTACAGTGTCATCCTGAAGAATATGTCCCTGTTCCAGAGAACCCAGGAGGTTATGGTGACCTCTGGGAAGCCAGACCAGCAATAACAGTGCAAGTTACATAGGTGCATGAGTGCAGAAATACAATCTCTACTGAAAGTAAGTTTCATACTAGGCAAGAATTACAGGATATACATAGAACTTTTGCTCACAAAGTCAGATGTACAAATTCAATATGGTTTAGGAGTTAATGGTGGCAAATGCATCATGTTTACGGGAAGTGAAGTAGGACAAATGACTGGAATAGCAAATAACTCCAGGATTAATGATGAATTAACTGCTAGAGCAGAAAATATCCAAGACCTTCCTGACTTATGATGGGGATGGGTAAAGAAGTTGGGTGAGATGATACCCAAACATGATTCCCAGGTTTACCTAAACTAAACAATGGAAGACTGTAGAAGATGCCATTAAGCTATCACAAGAATATGGAAGATTATTATTCACTTCTGATGGGACAGGACTTTATAGGGCACCTGAAAAAATTCCCATGAAAAATCACTTTTACAAAATGTCAAGTTATGATATCCAAGATGAAACCAATGAGTCACAACATTCACATAATACACTGTGCAACCCTGATCTCCTGACTGTCATAAAATGTTTCTTACCTCTAAACCAAAGGTTCATTTTATAATTTAATTTTCTCATGTTTTCTGTTCTCTTAGCTTAAAAAAAGATCATTACAAACTTTTGTATGTTTTTCATATATGCTTGCAAAGGGTTGTAAAACTTTATTGTGATTATTGTTGCTTTAAGCTGAAATTTCCCTAATCTTTCTTTAGAGATTGTGGCATAGCATGCTAGTTTCCTTTCCATATCCAATTGTTTTCTGTAATGAATACAGAAATACAGGCACTATTTTGTTACTTTAAATAGACATCATCTCAAGTCTACAAGAATTATCCAAAATGGGTCGGGCAGGTGGCTCAAACCTGTAATCCCAGCACTTTAGGAGACTCAGGTGGGCAGATCACAAGATCAGGAGCTCGAGACCATCCCGGCTAACACGGTGAAACCCCGTCTCTACTAAAAAATACAAAAAATTAGCCGGGGGTGGTGATGGGCCACTGTAGTCCCAGCTACTCGGGAGGCTGAGGCAGGAGAATAGCGTGAACCTGGGAGGCGGAGCTTGCAGTGAGCTGAGATCCGGCCACTGCACTCCAGCCTGGGCGACAGAGCCAGACTCCGTCTCTAAATAAATAAATAAATAAATAAAATAAAAAGAATTATCCAAAATGATATCTAATGACCTTCGTAGGTCTTCAGACACTATTAACGCAGATTGTAGCCTCTAGGTCCTGAAGATTTTACTAGATACTGGTTACTGAAACTGAGTTTTCTTGAGTTCTTTTTCCTTCCACTCTGGTTTCCCGCATTTCAACATATCACCTATTTTTGTCCTCAAACGTTACTTAAATATTTTCCACAGAATTAAATTAAATATGAATCATTCCTCCTTCTCTGATTTTTGAAATGCCCCTTTGCTTCCTATGATAATGATTCTTCTGGTCCGTTTTGTAGTTATATATTAGAGTTTGTAAATATTCACAGATTTTGCAATTGCATATAATTTTCTTATTAATTATTTTCTCCTCTTCCTCTAAAGTTGCTGTTATTTCTTTTAACCTTTTGTGGGAAACAAAACCATCTTTCACTTTGTTGATATATTTATTTATAATTGAACTCCTTGATTTTTGGTCAAATTGCTTTTCAAGTTACCCACTTTTAGGGAAGACATTATTTGGGTTTTGTTTAGTGTATCAGGCTTTTTTTAGTTAGTTGTGTCAAGAAGTGTAGACTTTTCTATACATAATATCCTTTTTCCCACAGTAGTTTTTTTTTTTGTTTTTTTTAAGTGTGTTAAAATAAAGGTCATCAAAAGATGTTTTCTTAAACCTTTCCTTTGCCAAAAATATCTCTAGAGTCACATGGTCCTTTCTCCCTTCTTGCTTTTGTGGGAGTCCAAAGCTAATCTAAACGATTTCATTGGGCAACAAGAGCAAAACTTCATCTCAAAAAATGATAATGATAATTTACAGTGTCACTTCCCGTCCAAGCTTGACTTCTACCTTTACTTTCTGATACGGTTTGGCCATGTCCCCACCCAAATCTCATCATGAATTATAATCCCCATAATCCTCAAGTGTTGAGGGAGGGGCCTGGGAGGAGGTGATTGGATCATGGGGACAGTTTTCCTCATATTGCTCTTGTGATATTCAGTAAGTCCTCATGAGATCTTACAGGGTTTGGTCTTGTTTTGTTTTGTTTTGTTTTTTGAGGATGGAGTCTTGCTCTGTTGCACAGGCTGGAGTGCCATGGCACGATCTTGGCTCATTGCAGCCTCTGCCTCCTGGGTTCCAGCGATTTTCCTGCCTCAGCCTCCTGAGTAGCTGGGATTACAGGCGTGCACCACCACACCCAGCTAATTTTTCTGTTTTTAGTAGAGACAGGATTTCACTATGTTAGCTAGGCTGGTCTCAAACTCCTGACCTCAGTTGATCCACCTGCCTTGGCCTCCCAAAGTGCTAGGGTTACAGGTGTGAGCCACCGTGCTCAGCTGAGATCTGATGGTTTTATACATGTTTGACAGTTGCTCCTTCACATATTCACACTCTGTGCTGCCACCATGTAAGTCAGACCTGGTTCTCCTTCTGCCATTATTGTAAGTTTCCTGGGGCCTCCCCAGCCATGTGAAACTGTGAGTTAATTAAACCTCGTTCCTTTATAAATTACCCAACCTCAGGTATTTATTTATATCAGTGTGAAAACAGACTGATACACTTTCTGATAACCATGCTTGAGGAATTGGGGAATTCCGACTACCTGGGATCAAATTGTGCCCCACCCTTAGCAGTCATGTGACCTTGGGGAGGTTACTTACCTTCTCCATCTCAACTCCTATAAAATCTGTAAATGAGATTGTTTCTGAGGGTTAAATGAGCATAACACAGTGGGGACACTGTCAGGCACATACTACTTGCCAGATGTCAAGTATTCATCTTTATTGAATTAGGACTCTGGTAACCCACTTTAGACTGCGGTAACCCACTTTATGGCTCTCGATTTTGTGTGACGGAATTATACTTAGTGCTTTGTTAGTAAAAGAAAGAAAATCTGAAAGTCCCTGCAATGGAAGGAAGAAATAGCGGGAAGAAAAGGGAGTTGGTAAGTTTCAGCATTTCAGAGCCTGGAGGGACACGTTAGTTTTCTATTTTATGGAGAAGGAGGTGGAGGCAGGATGGGTCCTAAGGTGTCATTCAAGACACACAGCCGTAACTCTTTACTGAGAGTAGAGCTAGGGCCCCAGGGATTGCTGTGGTCAAGTTGCAGACAAAAACAACCACTCATTGGAAGACAGGAGAGGAGTGTTTAGTTACAAAAGCAGTCAACCATTCAGGTGTATCTATATTCGGTCAGCAAATAAAAGTTGTTCAACTTGGTTGCTAATGGGACTCACTCTACTGAGGCTTTGTATAGAACTCATAGAGGAAGATGGCTTCAAGTAACGAACTACCCTATGCTTTTCTTAGGTCTAAAAAGCTCAGGAAGCTGGTGATGAATGAAAACCTTAGTCCCACTGACACTTTACGAGGGGCCAGGAGAGCAGCAGCATCATAAGCCACAGGGTGGGGCAGCCCAGGCAGGGGCATTCTGAGCTGTTGGGGAGGGGTGGCAGCCAGGGTGGGGCACTGTGAGCTGTCGGGGAGGGCATTGTGAAGTGTGGGGTGGGGCATTGTGTGCTATATGCCTGGGCTCCCACCTGGGCCAGTGGGCTTCAGTCTGTAGGTGACTACAGAAGGAGGAGGAGCTCTGTCTGTTCTCTCTTCAGGCAGTTGTTGTGTCTCTCAGCGCTTGTTGGGTTCACAACCTATTAAATAAGGCAACTGGTCTTCACCCTCCCAGACAAGTCAACTCAGGGGAGGCGGCAGGGTGTGGGCCTTGGTCCGCAGCCCTAGCTGGGGCTGGGGCCTGGCTGTGAGGTGGGCAGGAGAGCAGCAGGCAAGACCATCTCTGCAAGTGCAGCATAGCCTCGGCCTAGGACAGCGGGAGTGCGTGGCCAAAGCTGTGAGCAGAGGCACAGGTGGTGGCAGACAATAGAGACGCCCCATGGGGAACATACTGACCTGTTGTGTGTGCCCCAGGGACAGCCACGAGTTTGACCAGCAACAGGGGTCAGTGTACCCCTCTGAGTCCGAGATCCATGAGGCAGGATCTGGGGACAGGATGGCAGGAGCGCCCATGGCTGCTGCTGTACAGCCTGCTGAGATGACTGTTGAAGTTGGTGAAGACCTCCACATGCACCACATCCATGACCGGGAGATGCCTGAAGGTAAGGAGGTGACGGGTGCCATCTGCCTTCTGCTTGCCTCTGGCTGCTGCTGTCCCCAAGGTTCCCTTTGAGGCATCGCCCACTTCAAGCTCCTTTCTGCCTGTAGTCAGCTTTCCCAGGGCTGCCCAGGAGCACAAGCTGGCTCTGCCTTGCATTCCCACCCCTTAGTCTTTCCCCACCAAATCCAGCAGTTTCTTTTCGCCTCCCCTCCCAGTCGCTCAGTTCTTGCTCTCTCATCTCATTCTCCCAGGCTGGCATGGGACTATTTATTTATGGCTCTTCTTGTCGAATAAGCAGCAGTTGAATAAATGAGTTGATAAATTTTTATAAATGGTTACATCTTCTTTTCTTTTCTCCCTCTATACATATAGCTTTGGAGTTTAACCCTTCTGCCAATCCAGAGGCAAGCACAATATTCCACGGGAACTGTCAAACAGATGGTGAGACAACATTGTCTGTAGCTCTGTGTATTATCCTGTGGGACTTTGTTGAGGCTTCTTTGGACTATTCTCTTCCTTTTCTCAATAAAAACTCAAATATCTCAACTTTCCAGTACCCATCTTATTTTTTCTTTGTACCTATCCAGATGGTACCTAAGTGAAGGAACCAGGTAAGTGCCTAATTGTTTCCTTTGTTAAAGTAGCTGAATCTCAGGACAATTCATATTCAGATATTTGGGGGTTTCTTGTTTAAAATCAGAATGGAGGTTGCCATGGGAGAGGCTATATGGTACTCTTAATGGGCTGCTGTAAGTTACCTTGATAGAAGCTGCTTAGTTTCTTCTGACTGTAATTTGAACGCAGAAGGAAAAAGAAAAAAGAAGAGTGCTTAAAATAATTGTGAAACAGTGTGAAATGTCCTGGTCAGGGCTGCAGAAAAATGGCTGTGTGTGTGTGTTTGGGGTTTCTCAAAGGAGTTTACCTATGAGGCTCTGATTACTTTAAAATTCTTACTTTAACATAAAATGTGTCTTCCAGATTTATTCCGGTGACTTAACAGACTTTATTTACCTCCTTGTTCTAAAAGATGTGGGGATTGGGTCATGGTCAAAACTTTCAAAAGACATGAAATGTCAATGTAGACTTTTCATGTGTAATCTAAAGATTGCAGGTTAAAGTCTCAGACCTTCCCTGTAAGAGTGTTTGTTGCTGTGGCTCCTGCTTTATCCTTTCCTTTCCTGATAATAGCATTTTGTTCAAACAGAAGAAAGTTGGAGTTTTGGCTGGGCATGGTGGCTCACGTCTGTAATCCCAGCACTTTGGGAGGCTGAAGTGAGCAGATCATCTGAGGTCAGGAGTTCAAGACCAGCCTGGCCAACAGGTGAAAACCCATCTCTACTAAAAAAAAATACAAAAATTAGCTGGACGTGGTGGCGCATGCTTGTAGTTCTAGCTATTCACGAGGCTGAGGCAGGAGAATTGCTTGAACCCAGGAGGCGGAGGTTGCAGTGAGCAGAGATTGCGCCAATGCACTCAACCTGGGTGACAGAG
>NW_016816688.1:17842-22220 GCF_001698545.2 Rhinopithecus bieti
TTTTTTTTTTTTTTTTTTGAAATGATGTCTCGCTCTGTTGCCCAGACTGGAATGCAATGGAGCGATCTCAGCTCACTACAACCTCCGCCTCCCAGGTTCAAGCAATTCTCTTGCCTCAGCCTCCCGAGTAGTTGGGACTATAGGCGGGCACCGTAACACCTGGCTGATTTTTGTATTTTTGGTAGAGATGGGGTTTCACCATGGTGGCCAGGCTGATCTCAAACTCCTGACCTCAGGTAATCTGTCTGCTTCAGCCTCCCAAAGTGCTGGGATTACAGGCTTGAGCCACTTCACCTGTCCAGTACCACGCTCTTTTAAACTACCATAATGAGAATTTGCTTATTACCATGGGAATGGGACCAAGCCATTCATAAGGAATCCCCCAAACACGTCCCACTAGGCCCTATCTCCAACATTAAGGGTCACATGTTAACATGAGATTTGGAGGGGGAACATATCCAAAACATATCAGAATTGTATTTCCCAGTTCCTTCCAGAGCCATTGGCTTCTCTCACCTAGAGAGCATGGAAGTGGTAAAAGAAAAGCTATTCCATGTCCCTCACTCTTCAGTGGTAGGAACTTTTACCTACAAGGCCCTTCCAGCATCAAAGGTAGAGGCAGTGTAGGAAACAAAGCATGGCCCAAATCCCGCTTGGGGCTTTTATCATTCAGGCTTTTTTCAGGAAAAATAAAAATATTTATTGTGCTGCAGACACCATGTCCAATTAAGTTTGTATACTCATTTTACAATTAAAATTTAGGCCAGGCTCTGTGGCTTATACCTGTAGTCCCAGCTCTTTGGGAGGCTGAGGTGGGTGGATCACAAGGTTAGGAGATCAAGACCATCCTGGCTAATGCAGTGTAACCTCCTCTCTGCTAAAAATACAAAAAAAATTAGCTAGGCATGGTGGCACGTGCCTGTAGTGCCAGCTAGTCAGGAGGCTAAGGCTGGAAAATCACTNCCTTTTCACATGTTCACTTGTCTTATTTTAACGTCTGATATACTTTCCTTTACTTGTTATCATGTTAGTGAAAACATGTAACCTTTTTGTTTATACATTTTGCCATCTTTTTATCAACACAATTAATGTGTCATGTGATGGAGGAGTCATGGATTTCTCTTTATAATTCTTGGATTTATCTTTATTTATAAGTCATGGATTTATCTTTATTTACAGTCCCTTTTCCCTTGCTCCAAAGAGTACATTTTAAAGATGAATGATAGAACTTAGGCTTCAGCTTGGTTTTCATTTAAACAAATTAAAAAACGTAGCTGTTTATCATCAGGGATTGAATATGTGATTTGGGCCTCCTCTCACACAGTCCTCTGACCACATTCATTTACCACATCCAAGTTCATACTACTCAAAACTTTTAGGTTACTAACCTTTTCATTTGATGTAATGTCAATTTAAACATGCCCTACACCTGCTTATTTTCCTCAATGTTATGTTAAATCCTCATTTATTTGCCAAAAAGCCATACACAGCCAAGTTTTCCAGTTGACTTAAACAGCAGGAATACAAGTGAGAGTCCTATAATAATATGTGAAGTAACGCAGCACAGTAAAACATGGGGGTTTGTAAACCTTTGTTTTTATAGTTTGAGTAGACTTTGCCCATCTTGAGTCAGTTATTTCTGATTAGAATTTGTGTTCATTTTTTACATTACTATAAAGAGATACCTAAGCCTGGATAATTTATAACAAAAAGAGGTTTAATTGGCTCATAGATCTTCAGGCTGTACAAACATGGTTTCAACATCTGCTTCTGGTGAGGGCCTCAGCAAGCTTACAATCATGATAGAAGGCAAAGGGAAAGCAGNAGGATCTGGGGACAGGATGGCAGGAGCGCCCATGGCTGCTGCTGTACAGCCTGCTGAGATGACTGTTGAAGTTGGTGAAGACCTCCACATGCACCACATCCATGACCGGGAGATGCCTGAAGGTAAGGAGGTGACGGGTGCCATCTGCCTTCTGCTTGCCTCTGGCTGCTGCTGTCCCCAAGGTTCCCTTTGAGGCATCGCCCACTTCAAGCTCCTTTCTGCCTGTAGTCAGCTTTCCCAGGGCTGCCCAGGAGCACAAGCTGGCTCTGCCTTGCATTCCCACCCCTTAGTCTTTCCCCACCAAATCCAGCAGTTTCTTTTCGCCTCCCCTCCCAGTCGCTCAGTTCTTGCTCTCTCATCTCATTCTCCCAGGCTGGCATGGGACTATTTATTTATGGCTCTTCTTGTCGAATAAGCAGCAGTTGAATAAATGAGTTGATAAATTTTATAAATGGTTACATCTTCTTTTCTTTTCTCCCTCTATACATATAGCTTTGGAGTTTAACCCTTCTGCCAATCCAGAGGCAAACACAATATTCCACGGGAACTGTCAAACAGATGGTGAGACAACATTGTCTGTATCTCTGTGTATTATCCTGTGGGACTTTGTTGAGGCTTCTTTGGACTATTCTCTTCCTTTTCTCAATAAAACTCAAATATCTCAACTTTCCAGTACCCATCTTATTTTTTCTTTGTACCTATCCAGATGGTACCTAAGTGAAGGAACCAGGTAAGTGCCTAATTGTTTCCTTTGTTAAAGTAGCTGAATCTCAGGACAATTCATATTCAGATATTTGGGGTTTCTTGTTTAAAATCAGAATGGAGGTTGCCATGGGAGAGGCTATATGGTACTCTTAATGGGCTGCTGTAAGTTACCTTGATAGAAGCTGCTTAGTTTCTTCTGACTGTAATTTGAACGCAGAAGGAAAAGAAAAAAGAAGAGTGCTTAAAATAATTGTGAAACAGTGTGAAATGTCCTGGTCAGGGCTGCAGAAAATGGCTGTGTGTGTGTGTTTGGGGTTTCTCAAAGGAGTTTACCTATGAGGCTCTGATTACTTTAAAATTCTTACTTTAACATAAAATGTGTCTTCCAGATTTATTCCGGTGACTTAACAGACTTTATTTACCTCCTTGTTCTAAAAGATGTGGGGATTGGGTCATGGTCAAAACTTTCAAAAGACATGAAATGTCAATGTAGACTTTTCATGTGTAATCTAAAGATTGCAGGTTAAAGTCTCAGACCTTCCCTGTAAGAGTGTTTGTTGCTGTGGCTCCTGCTTTATCCTTTCCTTTCCTGATAATAGCATTTTGTTCAAACAGAAGAAAGTTGGAGTTTTGGCTGGGCATGGTGGCTCACGTCTGTAATCCCAGCACTTTGGGAGGCTGAAGTGAGCAGATCATCTGAGGTCAGGAGTTCAAGACCAGCCTGGCCAACAGGTGAAAACCCATCTCTACTAAAAAAAAATACAAAATTAGCTGGACGTGGTGGCGCATGCTTGTAGTTCTAGCTATTCACGAGGCTGAGGCAGGAGAATTGCTTGAACCCAGGAGGCGGAGGTTGCAGTGAGCAGAGATTGCGCCAATGCACTCAACCTGGGTGACAGAGTGAGACCCCATCTCACCAAAAAAAAAAAAAAAAAAAAAGTTAGAGTTTTTCAGTCTCTACACTGCTGGGAGAGGCGGGGGATGGGAGGCGGTAGAAAATAGAAAACAGTTGATTTGCCTCCAAAATTTTGCAAAGAGATGAATCTAAGTAAAAGTTATTCTGGGTAATAATATAGTTCTTGAATAAAAACTAAAATTTTCAAAATAGAAAACGTTGCATCATAAAGATATTAAATCCAGTTGGCTTATTGGTTTCATTTAAATGCCAGAGATTCGTTACTGTAGAGGAAATGTCTTATAGTTCTTCTATCTAAACTTTGGTTGGGCTCTTAATTTTTTAAGAAGTAGAATAATTAAGACTCTTGATGAGTGTGACTTTGTAACTTGGAAGTACTATCCTCACTTTTCAAGATATTTAAGGATTGCTTTAGAACAAACAAATATATGAATTAATTGATTATACCTTTATACACAAAACATGTAAGTACTTGTGTAAACGTATAGTCTGCTTGGTGATGTAAGGAAAGGCTGATTGGTGTTACACACCAGTTAGTAGATGGGTAGTATTGGATGAGAGCCCAAAAATGGCTCTTTATTGTCATTCTTTAGGATTACAACACAGTTTATGTATGTCTCACTTGGCCCTTTCCAATACAAATAAGGCCTGTGTATGTTCTCCCTTTGTATTGCTAATGAAGAAATGAAGACTTAGAGATATCACATGACTATAGAAGACAGCTACTCAACAGAACTAAGGTTCTATGTCTCCGAATGATATGGAAGTGAAAGATATGCTGAATTTACTTTTAAAACTTTTTAAAACTCTAGAATACATCTTATACTTTGCCTATTAAATAGACCTGTCTTTTAAAACTTACTGCCATCTTGATTTATTTTATGCAAAGTTGATTTTACACAACTCAAAGCCAACATTTACCTCTTCTTCTT
>NW_016816688.1:24607-30695 GCF_001698545.2 Rhinopithecus bieti
AAATTATAAATTATTGAAAATAATTTTTTAAATGGAATTTTGTCTCATTTTACATAGGAGTAATCAGTAAGATGTTAACAACTACTTTTATTTTATGGTATTTGTATCAGAAGTGACCAGTTTTTTTATTCTTAGTTGTAGAAATAAGAAGAAGCAACTGTACAAACCATGTAAGTAAACAGTCAAATAGTTAAGAAATTGATAGTTTGACATCAAAGTAGTCTCTCTTGATTTCTTTAAATTACAATGTGGACCCACTGGCGATAGCATGGACCTCTTTTTGTGGATTTTCTAAATCTCTTCTATTTTCCTAAGTATTTATCCAGAAAAGTATTTAGCTTAGGGTGTCCACCTTTTAAAGATTTCTGACATTTAAGTTAAATTTCAATAGTCTGGTTCAAAAGATCTGCTTTAAGGCTGGGCGTGGTGGCTCATGGCTGTAATCTCAGCACTTTAGGAGGCTGAGGCGGGCAGATCATCTGAGGTCAGGAGTTTGAGACAACCCTGACCAAACATGGTGAAATTCTGTCTCTACTAAAAATAGAAAATTAGCCAGGTGTGGTGGCGCATATCTGTAATCTCAGCTACTTAGGAGGCTGAGGCAGGAGAATTACTTGAACCTGGGAGGCGGAGGTTGCATTGAGCCAAGATCGTGCCATTGCTCTCCAGCCTGGGCGACAGAGTGAAAAAAAATCTGCCTTAAATATTTAATCTTATTTTTAATGAAATAACAAAAATAGAATAGCTAAGTTAATTGCCAGCACTGTCTATTGACTTTCTATCACAGCAGGTAAAAGCATACCTTCCTCACTACACCAAGATCTTATTTTTCTCCCTCCTTTTCTTCCAATATTAGCATACTTTTTCATTAAATCAGTAATATTTACATAATTATGACTGCAAATATTATTCACTGCTAAGTCATATGGTATTTTCACTGTGTCTCTGCATTACATGTCCTTCATCCTGTCTCTGAAATATCCTGTCTCACATAACTGCTGTCTTGTGTGGCATCGCCTGAGTCCCTGATTCTGTGTTTCCTTCTGTCCTGTTATCCTCTCTAGTTGTACTTGAACACATTTTCCTGGGTGGAGATGTTTAGAGAGCTGGCCAGTCTTAAAATCCCTCCTCTTTGGTAGCGAATACATCTCTACGTTGAATCTAAATTTTATGGTTCTGAAGACATTTTACAGTTGTGCTGTCATTATAGTGTTGTTCTTGAATCTATTGCCAGTGTGTGGTACACTATTTACAACCAGGTTTTAGGTATCTGTGGAAACTTTTTAGGATCTTGTCTCACTCTGAGGTTCTGAAATTTTATAATAACAGCATGTTGGGGATCTTTTCATTTTGTTGAGGCTACTAAACCTGAGACTATCTCTTCTTGAGATTTTTTTTTTTTTTTTAATTTTCTCTGTTACTTTTTTACTGATAGTCTTGTTATTCAGATGCTAGGCTGCTGAGACCAGTACACCTGCATTGGTTTTAATTTTTTCAGTTTATCTTTTCAGTTTATCTTTTATTCTAGTTGTGGGATATTCTGTGACTTTATCTTCTACTATTTCTATTGAATTTTATATTTTGAGAGTGTTTTAAGATTTTTTGTTAACTTTTGCCCCTGGTTTTGACTGCTCCCATGAATTCCTTTTTTCTGCTGTTTTGATCTCTTTTGTTGGAGGCTTCCCTCCAATGTGTGGTGGTCCCTGGCCTGCTTTATTTGGAAGCAGAACTTCTGTTAACTGGTAGCACTCAGCGTGAGGTTTTGGAAGCCAAACTAGCTTTTCATCTGGGGGACCTCAGTGTATTATCTGGGGATCTTTACTTGAGACATTTCAGTTTCTTCTGAGAAGGATCTCCCAATTTCCTGCCTGGAAAGTAAAAGCATGACCACTTGCTTTCCAAAAGCAGAGTTAGCGAAGAAAGTTGGCGTTCCATTTTTGGTATACAGTTTTCTTTATATCTCAGGTTTAAGCCATGGTATCTCTGAGCCAGAAATACTCAGGTTTGATATATCCAGAGAACACACATCTAAGTTTCTTGTCAGATGGAAGTACAGGTGGACTTGGGGCTTTGGTTAGAGATTTTCAACTGACCTTGCTGGCTTTTGTTTTACATTTTACCTGACTTTCCAAAGTGCCATTTGCCTGTAAGTTCACAACCTGCCTTTAGTTCTGCAAGACTAACTGGCTCGCTTCGGTTCCAGTCATTTTCTGTAAGCATCAAAGTTGTGCTTCCGTGTTATTTACCAGTCCTTTTTCTACTTCTTATGTTTCAGCATTTATTAAAAATTATCTCTGTCAACCTTCTTTCCTGGTCATGTGTGTAACCTTTATTTTATGACTAATGAGACTTCCGGAGGGAGAGGAAATAAATTCGTGGTCAATCTGTTATATTTAATCCAAATTTAGGACCTATGTTTAAATCAAAGTCTAATTTTAGTGTAATTATGATTAACCCAGAGAATTTTTTAAATTAATGTATCTATAATAAGCATATTACACTTTTCTCCTAAGGCCTTGTTTAATATTTTCAAACTTTATCCACTGCCATATACTTCCCATTACTTCACAACAGAGATGGAGCTGTTTTCATGAACGCCCAAAGTGTTAGAAATATTTAAGTTAATTAAGATTTGTTCATTTTAGCCTGGTCAACATAACAAGACCTCACGTCTACAAAACGTTAAATAACAAATTAGCCAGGCCTGGTGGCATGTGCCTTTCGTTTTACCTACTCAGGAGGCTGAGGCAGAGGATCACTTGAGCTCAGGAGTTTGAGGCTGCAGTTAACTATAATTGCACCACTGCACTCCAGCCTGGGCAACAAAGGGAGACCCTGTCTCAGAAAAAGGAAAAAAGTTGTTAATTCTTTAAAAACATATCTAAAATTTGTCCTGCCCAAAAGGAGAGTGAAAAATGTAAACTTTAGTCTTTGTTTTATTTTATTTATGTTTGCTGAGAAAAATGCTGTACTTTATTTATGTATTATTTCCATGGGTTTTGGGGGGAACCGGTGGTATTTGGTTACATGACTAAGTTCTTTAGTAATGATTGAGTGAGATTTTGGTGCACCCATCACCTGAGCAGTATCCACTGAACCCAATTTGTAGTCTTTTATCCCTCACTCTCCTCCCAGTCTTTCCCCCGACTCCCCAAATTCCATTGTATCATTCTTATGGCTTTGCATCCTCATAGCTTAGCTCCCATGTATGAATGAGAACATACAATGTTTGGTTTTCCATGCCTGAGATACTTCACTTAGAATAATAGTCTTTACTTCTATCCAGGTTGCTGGGAATGCCATTAATTTATTCCTTATGATGGCTGAGTGGTATTCCTTATATATATATCTGTATGTATATCACAGTTTCCTTATCCACTCATTGACTGATGGGCATTTGAGCTGGTTCCATATTTTTGTAGTTGTAATTTGTTTGAGTTCCTCGTAGATTCTGGATCATAGCCCATTGTCCAATGTATAGACTGTGAAGATTCCCTCCCACTCTGTGGGTTGTCTGCTTACTCTGCTGATTGTTCCTTTTCCTGTGCAGAAGCTCTTTAGTTAAGTCTCACCTGTTTGCTTCTGTTGCAATTGCTTTTGTTACATTTGCTTCTGTGTTCTTGGTCATGAAGTCTTCGCCTAAGCCAGTGTTTAGATGGGTTTTTCCAGTGTTATCTTCTAGGATTTTTATGGTTTCAGGTCATAGATTTATGTCCTTGATCCATCTTGAGTTGATTTTTGTGTAAGGTGAGAGTTGAGGATCTAGTTTCATTCTCCTCATGTGGCTTGCCAATTATCCCAGCACCATTTGTTGAATAAGGTTTACTTTCTTCACCTTGTGTTTTAGTTGGCTTTGTTGAAAATCAGTTGGCTATAGGTATTTGAGTTTATTTCTGGGTTCTCTATTCTGTTCTATTGGTGTATGTGCCTATTTTTATACCAGTGCCATGCTATTTTGGTGACTATGGCCTTATAGTATAGTTTGAAATTAGGTAATGTGATGCTTCCAGATTTGTTGTTTTTGCTTAGTTTTGTTTTGGCTATGTGAGTTCTTGTTTGGAGGAGGGCCCTACTCTTATGGAGAGGCATACTCTCTCATGAGGGGAATACTCTGCAAGAATTAGCATCTTGTAAGCAGTGGTGAATTCGACTAATTAGTGTACAAAAAAACATTTTTTGGTGTGGCTGCCGACAGAGATCCAAGAGGGTAGATGGAGTCGAGCTTGCTGAAGCAAGGAAAGAGAAAAGCAATATTCTAGGCAGAGAGAGCAGGGGTAGAGCAGGAAAATGGTTAGGTGCAGGCCAGATTTATAGAATGAAATTAATCAAGTTTTGAAATTGGAAAGTATTCTCTGAGAGTGTCATTTGAGTCGTGTCATGGCAGTCTTATTTAAACATGAAGTGAAAGTTAGCTTTTTAAGTTGTCATCTGTTTTCAGGGTGTGAGAGAATATTTAAGTGATACTCTTTTTATCCTCCACATAAGAAAGTAGGACTAGAGAAACCTATGGCTTCCTCACTTGTTGGTGGCCTAGCAGCCCCGGCACGCCGTTCTCCTGCCTCAGCCTCCTGAATAGCTGGGACTACAGGCTCCCGCCACCACACCTGGCTAATTTTCTGTATTTTTAATAGAGACAGGGTTTCACCGTGTTAGCCAGGATGGTCTTGATCTCCTGACCTCGTGATCTGCCCTCCTCGGCCTCCCAAAGTGCTGGGTTTATAGGTGTGAGCCACTGCGCCCAGCAAAGTCAACTTTTCTCATGATTGTTAAAGGTAATTCGTAAAATCCTTGTTAGGTTTGATGACAGGTACCACATTAAGGGCAGCATTTTATAACCCATATCTTAGACAACGTCTCTGGAAGTTAAGAGCCTCCAATGGGTTTTCTGTAGAGTGCACATGATACCGCACTCAGGCAGTTCATGGAGTGTAAGAAGTATCTTAGTGGCCGGGCGCGGTGAGTTTCAGTCAACAATACAGCTCATGTTCGACAATATTCCTTGATGACAGCACAGCCAGCCATCCTTATCTTACAATGACAATAATATCGTGAGTACAACTATATTGCCAAGGGATAGATTCCTTTATTCTAAAATTATTTCAGCTATTTGGTTGTCCTCTTCAACAATCAGTTTAAGAAATTGGAGTCAACTATATATTGATATCCAGATTCTAAATATTAAGTATCAATTTATCTTTTAATCTTAGACACCATGGTGGAAGGAAAAATCAGTTAGCAGAGAAGCAATCCCAGAAAAAGTGTATCTTTTGATACCTTTATGCCTTTAGACAATGTTGAACACAGTGAGAAGGATAGGTTCCCTTTATTGAATGTTTTTTGTGAAAACCTAGTTTTTCAATGCATTGTAGACCTAAATCAGTGTGCACTACTTTCTTTGGACATTAGCCTTGGAAGAAGGAACAACTTTTTTTCTTCTGGCACCACAGTGTATCTGCATTTGAATTTCTCCCATTGTGCATGAGCACCTCATGGGCCACAAAGATGCACTTTGAGAGCACCCTGAGATGGAGTTTATTTTAAAAGGAACAACCAACACCAGCACCAGCTCCATAGGGGCTGTCCAGTGTACATTATTATCATCTCCTTGGGTCATGAGTGTTGAATTTTAGAACACAGTTTGGAAAGTGCTAATTTAGAATATTAATGTCTTTATCTTTAATTTTACTTTTCATTCTGTAAACATAATTAGCTTATAAACAATTTTGTTTCAAATGCACTAGCCTTTTTAGCGAATTCAATTGTCAGTAACTTTTATTTCAATGAAAAATGGCAAGTTTACACTCATAATAATGTCACTTTTCTCATTCCCTTTTTTTTTTTCACTTTTCTCATTCCCTTTTTTTTTTCTTTTTTTTTGAGATGGAGTCTCGCTGTGTCTCCCAGACTGGAGTGCAGTGGCATGACCTCGGCTCACTGCAAGCTCTACCTCCCAGGTTCATGCCATTCTCCTGTCTCAGCCTCCCGAGTAGCTGGGACTACAGGTGCCCACCACCACACCCAGCTAATTTTTTGTATTTTAGTAGAGACGGGGTTTCACCGTGTTAGCCAGGATGGTCTCGATCTCCTG
>NW_016816688.1:33367-36788 GCF_001698545.2 Rhinopithecus bieti
AAAAAAAAAAAAAAAAAAAAAGGCAGTAAGCTGGCCAGGCGCGGTGGTTCACACCTGTAATTCCAGCATTTTGGGAGGCCGAGGTGGGCAGATCACTTGAGGTCAGGAGTTTGAGACCAGCCCGACCAACATGGTGAAACCTGCCTCTACTGAAAGTACAAAAAATGACTGGGCGTGGTGGTGCATGCCTGTAGTCCCAGCTACGTGGGAGGCTGAGACTGGAGAATCGCGTGAACCTGGGATGCGGAGGTTGCAGTGAGCCGAGATCTCGCCATTGCACCCCAGCCTGGGCGACAGAGGGAGACTCTATCTCAAATATAGAAAAAAAGAAGCAATAAAGTGACCTAACCTCATGCAAATATGTAGTTGATAAAAGGTGTATTTTAAACTTTTCAGACAGTTGTGGGTATTCTTTAATACTAAATCAAAACTTCACAAGTGCTAGTTTCTTAAATTAGTTACAGTGGCATTTTCCATATTAATAAATTTGTTCCATCAGTACTCATTGATCTTTCTTGCACAGTAAATGGATCTTTCGCCCCATACTTGCATTTATAATATGCATTAGTTACTTGGAATGTATTAGTTTATGTTTTATTATGTCAAAAATCACTTTTAGTTTAACCACCAATCTTACTTTAAAACGCCTTTAAGTATTGAAAAGCTGCCAAGCCTACAGTAGAAGGAACAAGTTTTTCAAAGTCCTCAGGAAAGCTTAAATTTTATCATTGGAAACAAATACTTATTTTCCTTGAAGTGACAACGTCTCACTTCATTTATTTTTGAGAATGATAGTTGTATTTTTTTTTAGACCAAATCTCACTTTGTCACTTGGCTGGAGTGCGTTGGCATGATCTCAGCTCAAGCAATCCTCTCACCTCAGACTCCTATGTAGCTGGGACCACAAATGTGTGGCACCATGCCAGGCTAATTTTCTTGTTATTTTGGTAGAGACAGGGTTTCGTTATGTTGCCTAGGCTGGTCTCCTTGAGGTCTGAAGGAGCTCAAGCCATCTGCCAGCTTTGGCCTCCCAAAGTGCTGGGATTTTACAGGCGTGAGCCACTGCGCTGGCCCGGTTGTAATTTTAAATAAAAACGATGTTCTGTGAAAAAAGTGATTTTTCAGTTCACAATTAAATCATGAATTCTAAAAAACAAAAACCAACATACTGCAGTCAGCAAAGCACTTCTTGTTAACTTTCCACTTATTCAGAATATTAAAGAGACATGTCAAGGTTTAATAACATTAATTTTTACTGCTTCCTCAAAGACATTCTTAAGTAATTCAGGCTATGTTTTTTAACTGTAGGGGTCAGTAAAGAATAGAATGACTACTAATGTAATTGGTACCACTGCCTTGATTTATGCTGAAAAACTAGCATTTTTACCCACTTTTGCTTTTATACAATCGTGGTAAGTGTCAATGAAAAAGCAGGCAATGACTTTGTATTACTTTTACAAATTTTTAAATTTTTAATCAGCTTTCTCAGGTTTAATTAATATGATTCAGAACAGTGTTGGCCAGACACAGTGGCTCAGGCCTGTAATCACAGCACATTGGGAGGCCAAGGTGAGTGGATAACCTGAGGTCAGGAGTTCAATACCAGCCTGGACAACATGGTGAAACCACATCTCTACTAAAAATACAAAAATTAGCCAGGCATGGTAGCGGGCACCTGTAATCCCTGCTACTCGGGAGGCTGAGGTAGGAGAATCATTTGAACCCGGGAGGCGAAGGTTGCCATGAGCCGAGATCGCGCCGTTGCACTCCAGCCTGGGCAACAAGAGTGAAACTTGGTCTCAAAAAAAAAAAAAAAAAAAGAACAGTTTTGACCTCTTAAGCCTTCTGGAAAGGGTCTTGGGGATCCCGAGAGGTCCACAGAGCCCATTTGGAGAACCACTGGTTTATCACACAGGCAAAATGCATTAGTTTTTACAAAGTTTAAAGTTCATCAAAGACTAGCCTCTTAAGAAGGCAGATGAGTTTTTAATTCAAACAACAGAAAATACATAAATACTTCACGAAAGTGTACTACAGAGAACTAAAGAGGAAGGAAGCTAGGAAATCTGAATCACGTTTACATTTATTAAAGTCATCACTACTACTTTGTAAAACATTCTTGTGTTTCAATGTGTGGTTAGAAGAGTGAAAATATATTTGGTTTATTGCCATTGCCTGTTAGGGAGAGTCAATACTTACAGGCATTTTCTGACTGGTTATCGTATAAAAGACTTCACAGTACAGGACATGATGTGCTGAGGAAGAAGAAGTCAGGAAACCCTCTGCAAGTCAGCATCCAGAAGAATTCGTAAAAACTGCTTTGGTAAACACCAAAGCACACAGGAGGCATTATTTTGTAAACAAATGTTATAATAAGATACTAACAGTTTTTGAAGTAATGCACATTCTTATTTTATAGAGATGCAGATGGATCTTTGAGCATATTTGATGAACAGTTATACTCATTTATGTTAAGTGGCCTTTTATTGCAGTTGTATTTTCATCATACACTTGTATCTGTTTTAAAATCTTCCCCATTTCATGTTGCATTTAGCCATCTTAAGTGTTGTAAAAAGAATGTGCTGGAATAAGAACTGATCTGCAGTGGCCCAGAAAATGTATCTTTCTAAAAGGTAATTGTGAGCTGTCTATAGGACCCTGCAAGTCACTACCCAGTTCTTGAAGCCGGGATTACAGGTGTGAGCCACCATGCCTGGCCCAGAAAATGTATCTTTCTAAAAGGTAATTGTGAGCTGTCTATAGGACCCTGCAAGTCACTACCCAGTTCTTGAAGCCATTCCTCCTTCTGTTCCACACAGGTTTCCACCATGCACATTACCCAGACAAGAAATGGAGGTGGGAGTTTAAGTAACTATTCTTCCTCCATTCCATCGACTCCCAGCACCAGCCAGGAGGACCTTCAGATCAATGTTCCTCCCACTGCCAACACACCCACGCCCGTTCTCAAGAAGTCCAAGTGCTGGTCCAAGCTGTTTACATCTTAGAAAGGGAGTGACCCAGACAAAGAGAAGAAAGCCCCGGAGAGTCATGCTGACACTATCGGGAGCAGCAGAGCCATCCCCATTAAACAGGGCATGCTCTTAAAGCTAAGTGGGGGCCGGGCGCGGTGGCTCAAGCCTGTAATCCCAGCACTTTGGGAGGCCGAGATGGGCGGATCACGAGGTCAGGAGATCGAGACCATCCTGGCTAACACGGTGAAACCCCGTCTCTACTAAAAAATACAAAAAACTAGCCAGGCGAGGTGGCGGGCGCCTGTAGTCCCAGCTACTCAGGAGGCTGAGGCAGGAGAATGGCGTAAACCCGGGAGGCGGAGCTTGCAGTGAGCTGAGATCCGGCCACTGCACTCCAGCCTGGGCGACAGAGCGAGACTCCGTCTCAAAAAAAAAAAAAAAAAAAAAAA
>NW_016816688.1:38400-43054 GCF_001698545.2 Rhinopithecus bieti
TTTTTTTTTTTTTTTTTTTTTTTTTTTTTTATCGTATTTTGCTCTGTTGCCCAGGCTGGAGTGCAGTGGCACGATCTCGGCTCATTGGAAGCTCCACCTCCCAGATTCATGCCATTCTCCTGCCTCAGCCTCTCAAGTAGCTGGGACTACAGGTGCCTGCCACCACGCCTGGCTAATTTTTTGTATTTTTAGTAGAGATGGGGTTTCACAATGTTAGCCAGGATGGTCTCAAATTCCTGACCTCATGATCCACCTGCCTCAGCCTCCCAAAGTGCTGGGATTACAGGCTTGAGCCACCATGCCTGGCCCATGGCACGTCTCTTAATTTATAAATTGAACTGGATGTGAACTAATAAAGTGCAGCTAGTTGAGATAAGAGGGTTACAGATTGGCTGGGCGCAGTGGCTCACACCTGTAATCCCAGCACTTTGGGAGGCCAAGGCAGGCTGATCACGAGGTTAGGAGATCGAAATCATCCTGGCTAATACAATGAAACCCCGTCTCTACTAAAAATGCAAAAAATTAGCAGGGCGTGGTGGTGGGCGCCTATAGTCCCAGCTACTCAGGAGGCTGAGGCAGGAGAATGGCGTGAACCTGGGAGGCGGAGCTTGCAGTGAGCAGAGATCGTGCCACTGCACTCCAACCTGGGCAACAGAGCGAGACTCCGTCTCAAAAAAAAAAAAGAGGGTTACAGATCATTGCACATGGAAAATATTCCCAGCAGTAAACACATCCATTAATGTGATCTACAGCTTTTAAAAAGGAGCATCTCAGAATAAGATGGTGGTACAATTTGCTTATTAAAATTGAGAAAGGAAAGAAAAAGGCACACTGGAGTATAGTAGAAAGGGAAAAGAAGGACCGTGATTTCTCATGATTGAAAGCTTGATTTAGACTGCATGTGGCTTTTGCTACCCAAGACCAAGTGGCTCTGGCAAGAGAGGGTTGTTTTCCGAATGCCAGACCAAGTGCCTTACGAAGGTAGCTGCTGATGGTTCCAGATGTAGAGAGATAGGTGGTGCAGGAGGGAAAGCCGGATTGGAAAAGGGAGAGTTTTGTAGATGGGCTAAGCTCAGTGTGCCTTTGAGAGAGCAGAGCCAGCAGCGTCTAGTCATCATTTGGATGTACAGGACTAGAGCATGAATCTGACGTAGAGCTGTGGAATGAAGAGCAACACAGCTCTTTAAATACTGAGAGAGTGTGTAGAATGAAATTGGACAAGCCAAGCATGGTGGTTTCATGCCTTTAGCCCTAGCTACTTGGGAGGCTGAGGTGGGGGAATTACTTGAGCTCAGCAGTTGAGTCCAGCCTGGGCCAGATAGTGAAACCCTGTATCTTAAGAAAAGAAAAAATAAGGCCAGGTACAGTATCTCATGCCTGTAATCCCAGCACTTTGGGAGGTCAAGTTGCAAGGATTGCTGGAGTGTAGGAGTTCAAGACCAGACTGGGCAATAAAGTGAGACCCATTTCTACCAAAAAAAAAAAAAAAAAAAAATCAAGGAATTAGCTGGACATGGTGGTACATACCTGTGGCCCCAGTTACATGAGTTACATGGCATGGCAGGCTAAGGCAGGAAGATCACTTGAGCCCAGGAGGTGGAGGCTGCACTGACCCGTGTTCATGCCACTGCACTCCATCCTGGGCAACAGAGTGAGACCCGTCTCAAAAACAGATGAAGTGGACGGAAAATAGGTCGGTAAGGACTATTATCATTTAAAGGACAAGCCCCCAGAGGAGTGGCTACTAGAGTGGGAAGAGGAAAAGCAGAAGAGGGTAAGAAAAGGCGAAAGAGTTGAAGATAGGCGAGGCTGTGGCCACAGTGCTGAATGCTGCCAAGCAGTGACTTGATTCATGAACATTCACTGGATGCTGTCTCTGCCTCTTCTAAGTGCTGGGGTAGAGGAGAGGACAGGTGGAACACAGTTCTTGCTTTTATGAGCTGATGTTCTAGGAAGTTCAAAGTTAAGTATTTTTTCAGGTAGTACGAAATAGCAGGAAGAGGAAGCAGGCTGAAGGGACACAGAGTGATTGGGAGCTATTTTAGGTAGAATGATAAGGAACAGCCTCTCTAGGGAGCTGACATTGGAACAGTGACCTGACTGAAGGGACGACAGAAAGCAGTGCTGACATTATAGGTGGCAGGATGACTGCCAAGACAGACAGAAAAGCATTTGATGTGTGTTTGAGGAACAAACAGCAAGGTGACCAGCATGGTCAGAATGAAGAATGAGGGAAACCTTGAATGAGAATAAAGCAATTCCATCTTGGATGCTAATCTGCCATGTTCTGATTAATCCCACTTCCAAGAATTCATCTACGATTTCTATTTTATCTTTTTAAAAGTTCATTTTTTATTTTTTATTTTTTGAGACAGAGTCTCACTCCAGGTTGGACTGCAGTGGCACAATCACAACTCACTGCAAACTCCACCTCCCAGGTTCAAGCAATTCTCCTGCCTCAGCTTCCCGAGTAACTGGGGTTACAGGCGCCTGCCACCATGCCTGGCTAATTTTTGTATTTTTAGTAGAAACAAGGTTTTACTATGTTGGCCAGGCTGGTCTTGAACTGATCTCAGGTGATCCGCCCACCTCGGCCTCCCAAAGTGCTGGGATTATAGGCTTGAGCCACCGTGCCTGGCCATACACATCCCTACTGAAGCACGCATTACCCTTTCCCTATGCTATATAAGCCCTGGTCAGCAAGGTGGGGGTAATGGTGCAGGGATCCACCATCTTGTCTTGGTGCCATCCCTGATTTGATTTCTGTTCATAAATGCCTATTAAATTCATGTTTCTGAGAAACTTCATTTGTCAGCCTCTTTCTTTGGTATCTCAGTTTCCTTGGCCTTTGCAGGTAGGTTTATATAGACCTGCTCACCAGAGAACAGGCAGTTT
This sequence comes from Rhinopithecus bieti, assembly GCF_001698545.2. NCBI lineage: Eukaryota > Metazoa > Chordata > Mammalia > Primates > Cercopithecidae > Rhinopithecus > Rhinopithecus bieti. The sequence continues at coordinate 41,296 of NW_016816688.1, forward strand.
CTCAAAAAATTAAAAATAGAATTACCAAATGATCCAGCAATATCACTTCTGGATATATAGCCAAAATAATTGAAAGCAAGGTCTCATACAAATATTTGTACACTGATATTTATAGCAGTGGTATTCACACTCATCAAAAGATGGATGCAGCCTAATTGTCCATAGGCAGATGAATTGATAAAGTGTGGTATATACATACAATAAAATATTCTTCAGCCTTAAAAAGGAAGGAAATTCTAACACATGCTATAACATGGATGAAATTCAAGGACATTATGGTAAGTGAAATAAGCCAGTTACAAAAAGACAAATACTGTGTTCTTTCACTTATATGAAGCATCTAGACTGAGTAAGCAAACTAATAGAAACAAAGTGGAACAGGGGTTGCCAGGGACATGGGGAAGGGAGAAAATGGGAAGTTGCTTAGCGGATATAGAGTTTTGGTTTTGTCAGATGAAAAAGTTCTGGAGACTGGTTGCATGGCAATGTGAATATATATTACCCAACCCAAGGGTTCTCCTTGACCTCTGTTCCAACTGTATACTTAAAAGTGATTAAGTTAGTACATTTTGTGTATATTTTACCACAATTCAAAATAGAATAATAATTATTATTTTTATTAATATTTTTTGAGATCCCTCACTCTGTTGCCCAGGCTGGAGTGCAATGGCGCCATCTCAGATCACTGCAACCTCCGCCTTCTCAGTTCAAGCAATTCTACTGCCTCAGCCTCCCGAGTAGCTGGGATTACAGGCATGTGTCCCCATGCCCAGCTAATTTTGTATTTTATTTTAGTAGACATGAGGTTTCTCCATGTTAGTCAGGCTGGTCTCTTAACTCTTGACCTCAGGTGATCTACCCACTTTGGCCTCCCAAAGTGCTGGGATTACAGGCCCTTTCCTCAAGTACCCATTCGAATACGTCCTCTGGCTTCCCCCAGGAGCCTGACTGATACCCACAGGTGGGTGGATGCTGGCGTGCTGCCGGGCCCCTCTTCCTCTGGTGACTGGCCAGCCAAGTCTCTGGGATTCTCGTTAGGATGGGCAGGCGGTGGGCACAGCACAAGCTGTGAGCTCAAATCCACAGAACAAAAGTGGGAGAAGACACCAGCAGGATGGACTGCCAGAAAACTCTTGGCATTTGTGACATCTGTCCTTTAAATCACACAAGGCATCATCATGCTTCAGACATGAGACAGCCTAAGTATTTAAGTACTTCAAATAAACAAATTGTTTTTCAGAATTGGTAATTGCTAAGTTGGCAAATTGCTATTTGAAACACTGGCTCTCCTTGACTCAGTGATTCAGCCAGCTAGTCCCTTGCCAAGCTAGTTTGTTGGGCAAATTCCACCTTGAGAATTTATCTGCTCCTGTCAAAGCCAGATTCTCCCTGCCTGAGGCTGGACTTGACCTTTTGACTCAGGATATGCTGACTTGGGTCCCTGGGTCCAAGGGTGGCCCCCTTGGGCCATTGTGGGCTGAACCTCTTCCATGATGGGGTGGTGGAGGGCAGGCCACACCTAATTCACCCTTGACCTCATCCAGGCAGGTGAAGTTCCCTGCAGGAGTCACCTAAGCCCAGCCCCTCAGACCAGGATCCATCATGGTTAGGAGGATTTGGGGCTATCTCAGGTTCTTTGGCTACAAAGGGGTCCCACTCTTAGGGGTCTGCCCTCTATGAGGCACAGATGGCTTGCTGGGGCCCATGGGCTGGGCTGGGTGGACAGGGATCTGGTCACAGCAACAGCAGCTGGAAGGTC
>NW_016816689.1:0-1380 GCF_001698545.2 Rhinopithecus bieti
ATTCCTAAAAGAGCAAATATTAAAATTTACTATATAGATAGTGTAATCAAGACAGTATGATATTTGTGTAGAGATAGAGACATAGATCAAAAGAACAATATTGGAAACTTAGAAATTGACCTACATAAATAAGGTCAGTGAATTTTTTACAAAAGAGCAAAATAATTTAATGAAGGAAAGATAGCCTTTTGAACGAATAGTGCTGAAGCAATTGGAAATCCATAGGCAAAATTAAACTTTAACCTAAATCTCAGATCTAACATAAAATTTACTTAAGTGAATAACAGACAAATGTAAAATAGAAGACTATAAAACTTCAGAAACAAGACATTGCAAATACTCTTTGGAGCTAGAGCTATGAGAAAAGTTCTTAGATTTGACACCAAAAGCATGATCCATAGGAGGAAAAAAATGGTAAATTCAAGCTAATTGAAATGAACAACTTTTGCTCTGTAAAGAACTTGTGAGGAGGTTCAAAATATAACTTGAAACTGGGAGAAAATATTTGCATATTACATATCCAACCAAAGAGTAGTATATAGAATATATAAAAGACTCTCCAAAATTCAACAATAAGAAAAAAATCCAATTAGAAAGTGGGCATAAGACACAATTTCACTAAAGAGGACATACAGACGTCAAATAAGCACATAGGAAGATGTTCAACACTGTTGCCTGTATTATTAATGGTTAGGGTTCTTTAGAGAAACAGGGCAAATTAGGGGTGTGTCTGTGTGTGTGTGTGTGTGTGTGTGTGTGTGTGTGTGTGGAGGGGGGGGACAAACAAAGAGAGAAAAGGGAGAGGAAGGGACAAGGAAGTGAGAGAGAGAGAATTTTAAGCCTCATGATTATGGAGTTTGGCAAGTCCAAAGTCCAAAATTGGCAGAGTCGGCACTCAGGCTGGGAATCCAGGGAAAGACAATGCTGCAGTTTTATTTTACAAGCCATCTGCTGGAATAATTCCTTCTTGTTTGGGGGAGGTCAGTCTTTGTTCTATTAAGGTCTTCAACTGATTGGATGAGACCTTCACACATTATGGAAGTAAATCTGTACTATTAAAAATCCACTGATTTAAATGTTAATTTTATCGAAAAGAAAAAAATAAAACATTCTCACAGAAACATCCAGAATAATGTTTGACTAGATATCTTGGAACAATGGCCCAGTCATTTTGACACACAAAATTAACCATGACATTGAAATGTAAATTAATACTACATTGTCATATCAGTGCATACATATCAGAATGGCTAAAAAAAAAAATAACAACACAAAATGTTGGCCAAGATTTACAGAAATTAGATCATTTTTACATTGCTGATGGCAAGATAAAATGTTACTGCTACCCTAGAACACAGTTCAGTATTTCTTAATAATATT
>NW_016816689.1:2770-7538 GCF_001698545.2 Rhinopithecus bieti
GTGCTGGAGAGGATGTGGAGAAATAGGAACACTTTTACACTGCTGTTGGGACTGTAAACTAGTTCAACCATTGTGGAAAACAGTGTAGCAATTCCTCAAGGATCTAGAACTAGAAATCCATTTGAACCAGCCATCCCATTACTGGGTATATACCCAAAGGATTATAAATCATGCTGCTATAAAGACACATGCACACATATGTTTATTGTGGCACTATTCACAATAGCAAAGTCTTGGAATCAACCCAAATGTCCATCAGTGACAGACTGGATTAAGAAAATGTGGCACATGTACACCATGGAATACTATGCAGCCATAAAAAAGGATGAGTTTGTGTCCTTTGTAGGGACATGGATGCAGCTGAAAACCATCATTCTCAGCAAACTATCACAAGAACAGAAAACCAAATACTGCATGTTCTCACTCATAGGTGGGAATTGAACAATGAGATCACTTGGACACAGGAAGGAGAACATCACACACTGGGGCCTATTGTGGGAGGGCAGAAGGGATAGCATTAGGAGATATACCTAATGTAAATGATGAGTTAATGGGTACAGCACACCAACATGGCACATGTATACATACGTAACAAACCTTCACATTGTGCACATGTACACTAGAACTTAAAGATAATTAAAAAAATCACAACATTTGGGATAAGTAAATCATACTTGAACACCTTGCTTTAACATATAAAATTACACTAATAAATTTAATAATAGATAATTTAAAAAAAGTTGTGACAACACAAATCAACTGCCAAAAATTAGTTCTGATTTCAAACATAAAGAATACAGACTTCAAAAAGGGTGACTATGGTCAATAATATTTAATCATACATTTCAAAATAACTAGAAGAGTATTATTGGATTGTGTGTAACACAAAGGATAAATACATGAGGGGATGGATAACCCCTTTTATATGACGTGATTATAATACATTGCATGCCTGTATCAAAACACCTCATGTACCCCATAAATATATATACCTATTAATGTATCCACAAAAATTAAAATTAAAACATTTTAAAAGAATGTGAAGAATAATTTAATGAAAATATTATTGTTCAAGTTTCCAATGATACCAACGAGGAAATAAAGAAATTGTAAGGGACCAAGTGAACAAAATAGTTCCATGCTAATGTCTTGTTTTCATACACATAAGTTAAACAGCCTGTAATTCCAGATAATTAGAAAGTATGTGTTCATATTTCAAATAAAAGGATGTGTATTGCCAAAATCACAAATAAGATATGTAAAAAGGAATAAGGAAACCACCGTTCTTATATCAAAAAATAGAAAACAGAGGTGAAAATAAAAATGTGTAAAACAAAATTACACAACTAAAGCTCTCCAGCAAAGAAATTGTAAAAATAAATGCAAGTGGGTCAAACTGGCCTACTGGAAGACAGACTCTCAAATTTAATAAAACACAATATTCAATTATAGATCTTTATAAAATATGTAGCTACAAAAGTATGCCTTAGAAAACAAAAATGCGTATGGCCCAAGTTGTATTAGGAGAATGCAAATAAAATAACCAACAAGTCATAATACTTTTTAAATATAATAGTATTTAAGCCAAAATACAATAAACAGAAAGAAGCACATGTAATCATAATGAATAACGGCCTTGAAATTTCATGCACCAATGTGCAACTTGGCATTGACATGTATAATCTTAGGGAAAACAAACAAACACAAAGGCTGAAAACATTGATTATAAACAGGAGAAAATTTTAAAGGACATACCATGTAACCATAATATAAAAAAATAAGAAATTAACATTAATCACAAGTAAATAGCCAAACATTTCCAAACACTTTCCAAGATAGCTTGAGCTGTGTATGGTGGTGTGTGTGTGTGTGTGTGTGTGTGTGCGCAAAGAATGTATAAACCCTAAGTTTTTACTATAGAATATATATAAGGATGGGCTTACACAAGGTTTTAGTTTTCTTCCTTGTGAATCTGAAATGTGTAATTTTAATATCAGCTTGTATTAACTTTGTTAATGTTTGCATTATTAATTCATCCTATTTTTAATATTATAGCTTCTTGAGTTATAAATGTCTTTTTTAGTGTATTATATTTTATTTTTATAATTAGCTTTTTTGATAAGGGTAGCACATAATATAACGTATTGCTATGGTCTGAATGTTTATGTCTTCTTCAAAATTATGGGTTGAAATTTTCACCCACAAGGTGATGGTATTAAGAGGATCATTTGGAGGTGATCAGGTCATGGTGGCAGAGCCTTCATGATAGGAAATAGTGTCCTTCTAAAACAGTGTCTGAGAAAAACCTCTCCTGCTCTCTACCATGTGAAGTTAGATTAAGAAGAAGGCTGTTTATGAGGAAGCAGGCCCTTACTAGTCACTGATTCTGCTAACACTTCGAACTTCTCAGCTTACAGAACTCTGAGAAACACATTTCTGTTGTTTACAAGCCACCCAGTATATGGCATTTTATTATAGCAGCTCAAACAGACTAAGATACATGCCAAGCAATTCAGAGTTGTAAGAAAAATATAGTAATTTGCTCCTATTCTCCCATAATGATACTAATCTAGTCCTACCTTTCCAGGCAACCTATGTAAACATTTGACAGCTATTCTTGTATATTTTTTGTATGACCATTTAATTATATATGAAAATTTATAGGCATATAGAGTTTTCAATAAGAGAATCATATGCATTATATGCATAGTTCTGCAATTAAGTTTTCTTACTCCATATACAATAGACTTATTTCCATGTAAACAAATATTATCCTAGTTATTTTAATACTAACAAACTCCATAAAGGACACGATTTATGACAACATTCCTAATGATTTCCTTATTGAGACACACAGGTTATTTTCAGGTTTTTCCAATGCAATAATTGAACATATGCCCATGGTACAGGTACTTTTATTTTTATTATAAAATATATTTATTAGATTTTGACTACTGCATAACAAATTACCACAAACTTAGAAGCTTAAAACAACATTTTTTTTATTAATTCACAACTCTATAAGTAAGAAGTCCAGCATGCTGTTGCTGGTTATCTGCACAAGACTCTTCAAAACTAACATCAATGTTGGGTTCTTTTCTGGAGGCTAGAATATGGAAGTATCCACTTCAATGTTAGCTTATGTTGTTTGGAAAATACAGTTTCTTACAGTTTTAAAACTGAGATTACTATTTTCTTACTGGAGAAGGGAGCATCCCTTTTCTCCTAGAGGTCATTCATATTCCTCAGCATGTGGCTCCTACTGTCTTCAAATCCAGAATGTCAATTCCATATAATGCTTTAAAACGCTGAGTTCCTCTGTCTCTACCCAAATTTAAAAGGCTCATTCTATTTGGGCTAGTCCACCCAGAATACTTCCCTTCTGATTGACTCAAAGTCATTTCAATGGTAATTTTAATCACATTTGGAAAATCCCTTTTGCCATATGTGTAACACAATCTTGGAAGTGATATCATATCCATAGGTTCTAGAAACAATCAACAGGGGGAGACTATACAGAGTAAAGCTCATGGGTGACAAGTTTAGAATTCTATCTACTACATAAAGATTCCCAAACATGCAATTGCCGAGTCTGCTTTAAACATTTATCATTTGGGCTCTATTTTCAATACTTTATCATTTTCTCAGAATCAGAATATATTGGAGATGAGATGTGGACTACATTTTTTTTTTTTTTTTACTAAATTCTATGCCGTTTTTGTGGAATGATAATTTATAGCAAGAAAATTTCAAGTGATGCCTATATTTGTATTATAAATGTTTAAAGAACATCGAAGACTCAGATATCAGAGTACATTCAAATCTAAGCGCCACCACTTATTAGCTTTGAGATCATATTAGAAATGTTATTAAATCTCTCCAACAAAATAGAGATAAATTGTCATAACGTTGTTTAAAGATGAAATGTGACGATGTGTTAAAGACCTTAAAACAGTTCATGGTATTTAGTAACTGCTCAATATACATGTTAGTTCTTTTATTCTTCCTCTCATTGTCCTTGTACAGTCAAGGGAAGGAAATTAAGTTCAGCAAATGGTACTCACACTTCAGGAACCATGAGTCCTTAGCAACTGATACAAGCACAGAAGAAATTGTTGCATTTAAAAAATATTCCTCTCAGCAGTGGTCCCCTGATCTGTCACTACTTTAGGCTGTGTTAGGTTTATTGCTTATCAGTAATGTAGGAACTATATTGTTTCCTATTTTCAAACCTAGTTTGAAAGTCTTTCCATGTTTTCTGTGTATTCCCAATACTTTTTCAATAAATTATCATCTTTTAAAATTAGGCAAGTTTTGCGTGGCTTGCAATGCTTTGTATGTGTATTTTAAAATTTGATAATTAACAATGTTTCTATGACATTGTGTTCTCTTACTCCTGAATATCATACCTATTACATACTGACAGAATTATCGTTACCAAATAGAAAGTATACTTCATAAATTAAAGCTAATATAACAAAAATCAGGAGATGGGGAAGAAATGTGAAGCATGCTAATTAGCTTACTTTTATCATGTGACTTTACGAAATAGACTCAACAATTCATAAACACCAGTAATGCATGAAACTTCTTATTTTTCTCAATGCTCATCAGCATCAGGTATTGCAATTTTTAAACTTAAAGTAACCAAACACCACTTGTTCCCCAGAAACTTACTGAAATAAAAAACAAATAAATACATTTTAACCATCTAAATAAAAATAATACCTTATAATTCAAAATTAGAATTTCCCCTACAACTGGAGTC
>NW_016816689.1:11988-16608 GCF_001698545.2 Rhinopithecus bieti
AAAAAAAAAAAAAAAAAAAAAAAAAAAAAAAAATCAGTGTAATAATACAGGAAGCATGAAAAAGTCAGGTATTATGACACTACCAAATGAACACTATAACTCTCTAGCAATGGAGCCTAATCAAAAACGAAATCTTCAAAATGCTAAATAAAAACATTCAAAATATTGATTTTGGGCACTTTTTTTTGTTATTTTAATAGTTTTTGGGGCACAAGTGGTTTTTGGTTACAGGGATGAATGGTGTAGTGGTGAACTCTAGGATTTCAGTGTACCCATCACCCAAGTAGTATACATTATACTGAATATGTAGTTTTTTTTCTCTTACCCTCCCTCCCGGTCTCCCCTTTCTGAGTTTCCAAAGTTCATTATAGCACTAACTATGCCTTTGCATACCCGTGGACTCAGCTCCAACCTGTAAGTGAGAACATATGGTATTTGATTTTCCAGTCCTAAGTTACTTCAGTTAGAATAGTGACTCCCAGCTCCATCTGAGTAGGTGTGAAAAACATTAATTCATTCTTTTTTTGTGGCTGTAGCTGAGTAGTATTCCATGGTGTATATATAGCACATTCTCTTTATCCACTCATTCATCAGTGGACACTTAGGTTGGTTCCATATCTTTGCAATTGTGAATTGTACTGTGATTAACATACTAGTGCAGCTGTATTTTGATATAATGACTTATTTTCTTTGGGTAGATATCCAGTAGTGTAATTGCTGGATCAAATAATAGATCTACTTTAGTCCTTTAATAACTCTCCTCTATTATTTTTCATAGAGAATGCACTGCTTTTCACCACATGCATGCCAACAATTGTTACTTTTGTTACTATTGATTTTTAACTTTTTAATAATGGCAATTCTTGCAGGGGTAAGGTACTATCTCCTTGTGGTTCTAATTTGCATTTCCCTGAAAATTAGTGATGTTGAGCATTTTTTCATATATTTATTGGCCGTTTGTACATCTTTTGAGAATTGTCTCTTCATGTCCTTTGCCCACTTTTTGATGGGATTATTTGTTTTTTTCTTGCTGATTTGTTTGAGTTCCCTGTAGATTCTGGATATTAGTCCTTTGTCAGATGTACAGTTTGTGAATATTTTCTCTCACGCTGTGTGTTGTCTGTTTAGTCTGCTGATTGTTACTTTTGCTGTGTAGAAGCTTCTTAGTTTAATTAGGTCCCATTTATTCATTTTTGATTTGGTTGCATTTGCTTTTTGGGTCTTAGCCATAAATTCCTTGCCTAGACAAATGTCCAGGAGAGTTTTTCCTAGGTTATGTTCCAGAATTTTTATGATTTTAGGTCTTAGATGTAGGTCTTTGAACCATTTAGTGTTGATATTTGTATAAGGTGAGAGATAGGGATCCAGTTTCATTCTTCTGGATATAACTATCCAGTTTTCCCAGCACCATTTATTAAATAGGTTGTCCTTTACCCAATTCATGTTTGTGTATGGTTTCTTAAAGATCAGTTGGTTTTAATTATCTGGCTTTATTTCAGGGTTCTCTATTCTGTTCTACTCATCTGTCTATGTGCCCACTTTTATACCAGTACCATGTCGTTTTGGTATCTGTAGCCTTGTAGCATAATTTGAAGTCAGGTAACGTGATGCTTCCAAATTCGTTATTTTTGTTTAGGATTACTTTGGCTATCAGGGTTCCCTTTTGGTTCCATATGAATTTTAGGATTATTTTATCCAATCCTGTGGAAAATTATGTTGGTATTTTTATAGAATTGCATTAAATCTGTAGGTTGCTTTGGGCAGTAGGGTCATTTTCACAATATTGATTCTTCCAGTCCATGAGCATGAGATGTGTTTCCATTTGTTTGTGTTATCTATGATTTCTTTCAGGAGTATTTTGTAATTATCCTTTTAGAATTTTTTTATGTCANTTTTTGCAGCAATTGTAAAAGGAATTGAGTTCTTCATTTAATTCTCAGCTTGGCCATTGTTGGTGTACAGCAGTGCTACTTATTTGTGCACATTGACTTTGTGACCTGAGACTTTAGTTAATTCATTTTTTTCAAATCTAGGAGGCTTTTGGAGGAGTGTTTAGGTTTTTTCTAGGTATATTATCATACAATAAGCAAACGACAATAGTTTCACTTTTTCTTTTCCAATTTGAATGCCCTTTATTTCTTTCTCTTGGATGATTGCTCTAGCTAGGAATTCCACTACTGTGTTGAATAAATATGGTTAAAGTAGACATCTTTGTCTTAATCTGGTTCTCAGGGAGGATGCTTTCAATTTTACCCCATTTAGTATGATGTTGGCTGTAGGTTTTCCTATATTGCTTTTATTATTTTAAAGTACATCCCTTCTATACCTAGTTTGTTTAAGGTTTCTTATCATAAAGGGATGCTGGCTTTTATTTTATGCTTTTTCTGCACCTATTGAGATGATTACATGTTTTTTGTTTTTAATTCTGTTTATGTGGTGTATCACATTTATTGGCTTGCATATGCTAAACCATCCTGGCATCTCTGGGATAAAACCCACCTGATCATGGTGTATTATCTTTCTGATGTGTTGTTGGGTTTGGTTAGCTAATACAAAACATTGACTTTAAAGAGGTTCAATGATACAAGAGAAATCTGAAAGCCAATATAGAGAAATCATAAAATCAACTTGGGATACGAATAAGAAATTTACCAAACAGATAAATTCTAAACAAACAAACAAACAAACAAAATCTGAAAAATAATAATTATGAAAGAAATTACAAAATATACTTGAAAGCTTGGAAAATAGACTAGACAAAGCAAAAGACAGAATCTGAGTATTTTAAAACAGACCTTTTGAATTAATTCAGTCAGACAAAATAAAGTAAAAGAATATAAAATAATAAACAGGGGTTAGAGACATATGAGACTACATCAAGTAATTTAATAATTATTGGTGTTCCAAAGGAGGAAGAAAGCTTTTTAAGTTTACAAAATCTATTTAAGGTAATAATTGATGAAAACTTCCCAAGTCTGACATGAGATATACACATTCAGATACACGAGGCCCAATGATCCTCAGACACATAAATGAGAAAATGGACTTCACCATGCCATATAGACATTATACTGTCTAAAATCGACATGATGGAAAAATTCTAAAATCATCAAAAGAAAAGTATCTAGTTACCTTTAGAGGAAATCCATCAGACAAACAGAGATCGTCTCAACAGAAACCTTACTAGCCAGAAGAAAATAGTTTGATATTTTCAAAGTGCTGAAAGAACAAAACTCAGGCAATAATTTTATATCCAGCTAGAATAAACTTCATAAATGAAGGCAAAATAACGTCTTTACCAGACAAGCAAACACTGAGTGAATTCGTCACCATTGGAACCATCCAACAAGAAATGCTCAAAGGACTCCTAAACAAAAAAACAGAAGGTTGATACTTGCCATCAGAAAAAGTACAAAGCTCATAGGTCTTATGAAACTATCACACAAAGAGGAAGATAAATAATTCAATTGGCAAATTGACTGAATTTTACCTAAACACAAAGACAGACCGAGATATATAAGGGAATAAATAATCCATGTAACAACTGGATAACAATTAACTTTACAAAAGAAACAAAACTTCACATATCAATATTAATTTTGAATATAAATAGATTAAATGCTCCAATTAAAACATATAGTTTGGCTTAACGAGTAAAAAAAAAAAAAACATATGATCTAACTGTACACTGCTTATAAGAAATTCACTTTGTCAAGACAGGCACAGGGAGACTGAAAGTAAAGGGGTTACAAAAATACTCCATGCAAATGGAAAGCAAAAGTGAACAGGAGTAGCTATAGTTACATCAGATAACAAACATTAAATCAAGAACAGGAGAAAAAGACAAAGAAGGTCGTTATATAATGATAAAGTAATCATTTAGCAGGAGGATCCAACAACCCTAAAACATATGCACCTACCACAAAAATACCCAGATCCATAAGACAGACATTACTAGACTTAAAGAAAGAAATTGAAAGCAGTACAATAATACTGGGGGACTTCGACACTTCATTCACTGTACTAGACAGATCATCAAGACAGAAAATCAACAAGGAAATATTGGATTTAAATTACACTTTAGACCACATGGGTCTAACACATTTACAGAATATTCTTCCCAACAACTGCAGAATATATATTCTTCTCATGAGCACAGAGAATATTCTCAAAGATAGATATGTGAGGCCACAAAACAAGTCTCAATAAATTTTAAGCAATCAAAATTATACCAAGTATCATCTTAGATCACAGAGCAATAAAAGTAAAAATAAATACCAAGAGGAACTTTGGAAAGTACACAAACAAGTGGAAACAAAGTAACATGCTCCTGAGTAATCTGGACCAAAAGCAAAATTAAAAGGAAATTGTTAAAAATTTTCAAAATGAATGAAAATGGAAATAAAATATACTAAAACCTTTGGGACTCAGGAAAAGCAGTGTTAAGAGAAATGTTTATAATACTATATGTCTACATTAAAAAGGTAGGACTGGGTGTGCTGTTCATGCCTGTAATCCCAGCACTTTGGGAGACTGAGGTGGGTCTATCACTTGAGTCCAGCTGTGTTTGAGACCAGCCTGGTCAACATGGTGAAACCTTGTCTGTACAAAAAAAAAAAA
>NW_016816689.1:17070-21255 GCF_001698545.2 Rhinopithecus bieti
CGAGATCATGCCAATACATTCCAGCCTGGGAACAGAGTGAGATCCCATCTCAAAATAAAAAAATAATAATAATGAAATAATAATAAAAAAGAAAGGAAAGGGAGAAAATACAGGAAAAAAAATAAAAATTAAGAAGTAGAAAAATTACAAATTAGCAACTTAACATCACAACTCAAGCAACTAGAAAAAACAATTACAAAATAATTTCAAAGTTAGCAGAAGAAAAGAAATATGAAAGATCAGAGCAGAACTAAATAAAATAAAGACCAAAAAACAATACGAAGGATTAATGAAATGAAAACTGGTTTGTTTTGAAGACAAATAAATGTGATAAGCTGCTAGCTAGACTAACCAAGAATAGAAGAGAGGATCCAAATAAACAACATTAGAAATGAACAATGAGACATTACAACTGATACCAAAAAATGTGAAAGATCATCAGAGACTTTCATGAACAAGTCTACGCTCATAAACCAGAGAACCTAGAGGAAATGAATACATTTCTGGAAACATACAAGCTCCCAAGATTAAACTAGGAAGAGACAGAAATCTTGAGCATATCAATAATGAATAGTGAGACTGAATTAGTAATAAAGAAATTATCCAATGAAGAAAGCTCAAAACAAGATAGATTCACAGCTGAATTTTACCAAACATACAGGAAGAACTAATACCAATTCTCTTGTAACTATTCTGAAAACATTGAGGCTATTACTACCGTAATTCCAAACCCAAAGACACAGCAAAAAATGAAAACTAAAGATCAATATTCCTGATTAATATAGATGCAAAAATCCTCAACAAAATGCTAACAAACCAAATCCAACAACACACCAAAAAGGTAAAACACCATTATCAAATAGGTTTTGTACTAAGGATGCAAGGATGGTTCTACATACAAAATCAATAAATGTGATATGTCACATCAGTAAAATTAAAGACAAAATCCAAATGATCATCTCAATTGATGCAGAAAAACTTTTACATAAAATCCAACATTCTTTCATGATAAAAATTCTCAACAAACTAGGCATAGAAGGAATATACCTCAAAATAACAAAGGCCATATACTACAACTACCCAGCCAACATCATACTGAACTGGGAAAAGTTGAAAGCATTCCTTCTAAGAATTAGAACAAGAGAAGGATTCCAACTTTTACACTACTCTTATTCAACATAGCACTGGAAGTCCTAGTCAGAGCAATTAGGCAAGAGAAAGAAAAGAAAAGGCATCCAAATTTAAAAAAAAGAATGTCAAATTATTTCTGTTCATTGATAATATAATCTTACATTTAGAACACCCTATAGATTCCACAATTAACTCTTAGATTTCATAAATGAATTCAGTAAAGTTTCAGGATACAGCATCAATGTACAAATATCCATAGTGTTTCCATACACCAATGAAAATCTACTGGAGAAATAAATCAAGAAGACAATCCATTTTATGATAGCTACCAAAACCCTAGGAATTTATTTAACCAAGGAGAGGAAAGATTTCTACAAGGAAAACTACAAAACACTCATGAAAGAAAATGTAGATGACACAAACAAATGGAAAACATCCCATGATCATGAATCAGAGAATTAATATCATTAAAATTACCATGCTGTCAAAGCAATCTACAGATTCAATGTAATCTGTATTTAAATTCCCATGTATTTTCACAGAAAGGAAAACAATCCTAAAATTAATATGGAACCAAAAAAGAGCCAGAATAAGCAACACAATCCTAAGCAAAAGAAAAAAGCTGGAGGCATCTCATTACCTGAATTCAAATTATACTACAATGCTTTAGTAACCAAAACAACATGGTACTGGTATAAAATAGACACATAGACCAATAGGACAGAACAAAGAACCCAGATATAAAACCATGTATCCACAGCCAACTGATTGTTTACAAAGTCAACAAAATATACACTGGGATAAAGTCACCCTTTTAAAATATAGCACTGGGAAAGTTAGACGCCATATGCAGAAGAATGTAACTAGACCCATATCTCTCACCACATGCAAAATCAACTAAAGCTAGATTAAAGACTTAAATGTAAGAACTGAAACTATAAAATACTGAACAAAATCTAGGGAAAACCCTTGTGGACATTGGGTAGGCAAAGAATTTATGACTATGACCCCAAAAGTCTAAGAAATGAAAATAAAATAGGCAAATAAGACTTAAACATACTATGTATACATAATAAAATAAATAAATAAATAAAAGACTTAAACATACTAAAAGCTTTTGAGCAGCAAAAGAAATAATCAACAGAATGAACAGACAACCTGAGAATGAGAGAAAATACTTGTAAGCTATGTATCCAACAGGAAACTAATATTCAGAATATGCAAAGAACTAAAATTCAGCAACTAAAACAAAGAACCCCATTAAAAGTGGAAGAGACATGAATAAACATTTTCTAAAGAGGACATAACAAAGGCCAATGAGAATATGAAAAAATGCCCAACATTACTAACCATCAGAGAAATGCAAATTAAAACCACAATGAGATACCATCTTATCCCAGTCAGAATTGTTTTATTAAAAGACAAAAAATAACGTAGGTTGGTGAGGATGTAGAGAAAAGGGAACACTTATACACTGTTGGTGGAAATGTAAATTGGTACAACTTCTAGGGAAAACACTATGGAGATTTCTAAAAAATAACTAAAAGAGAACCACCATCTGATCCAGGAATCCCATTACTGGGTATCTATCCAAAGGAATAAAATCATTTTCATAAAAGATATCTGTGCTCATATGTATATTGCACCATTATTCACAATAGCAAAGATATAGAATCAGCCTAAGTGTTCATCAATGAATAATTGGATAAAGAAAATATGGTATATATACTCAATGGAATACTTCAGTCATAAAACTATGAAATTGTGTGCTTTGCAGCAACATGGATAGAATTAAAGAACAATATCTTAAGTGACACAACTTAGAAACACAAAGTCAAATGCCACATATTTGTACTTATATGTTGTAACTAAACAATGTGTACATATGAACAGAGAGTATATAATGATAGACATTGGAGAATCAGAAGGGTGAGAGGGGTTCGAGGGGAGTGAATGATAAAAAATTACTTAATGGGTACAATGTACACTTTTCCAAGGATAAATACACTAAAAGCCCAGATTTCACCACTATGCAATAAATATATCCATGTGACCAATTTGCACTTGTAACCCTTAAATATATACAAATAAAATACATAAATACTAAAATAGTTAATTATATGTCCTTTCTAGAAAGTATAAAGTTTGAGTTTCTTCAGTGTCAGTTTTCCTTGACAGGGTTTATCCCTGTATATGGACTATACAATACCATTTATTTGTATATCTCATAATTTTGAAGAAAGTTTAACAATTTTAATAATATAATGTGGCAACTCTGGGAATCTGTTTCCCCTTTTCGGCTCCAGATTATTTTGTTATTGCTTTTGTTGTTATTGTCCTCATTGTTTGTTTATCGACTTTTCTGAACTATTTTATAACATCTGTATGCTTATGATATGTTAACACTTTAGTGTCTATTTGGTTAACTTAGTGCTCTAGTAATATTTTACAGGGATTTCTGTAAACATCTTGGCCTGTATGCCTCCCAGATTTTGTAGAGGAGCTATGTGTGTGTTTGTGTTGTGGTATGCCTTCAATGCTCAGGCAGGCACTTTACATTCTCTCTAGCCTTCACATCCTACTTGTGCAGAGATGCAAGGTAAGCCAGAATTGAGAGTTTAGGGATTTCTCAGGATTTATATGCACAGTGTTGGGTATGTACACAGCCCTGCATATGTGCCTTTCTACCTAGATTCCCAGGAATCTATCAGAAAATTTTAATGCTCCCTATTGACATCTCATTCTCTGTTTCCCTTTTAAGGCTTTTTTTGTCAGCTTCTTGTTTTCCCCAGCTCTTACAGTCACCTAAGCCCCTGCAATATTGTAGATAGTTGCTCATTGTTTTAAACAAATTTCCCCAAAGCAAAAGTTGTGCTGATAGAGCTCTGAGTAAGATTAAGTGAAGACAAGCCCTGTGAGTGAGGGTCGATAAGGAGATACCAGTTAGTTCAAATAATGATAATTCTTTCAGAATGGGGCTTTGAGGGAGATCTAATCCCATTTTGCTTTATTCAGTAGTGCTAAACATCTGATTTTGCCATGGGACTGTTGGTT
>NW_016816689.1:23910-40641 GCF_001698545.2 Rhinopithecus bieti
CAGATGGCCTGAAGTAACTGAAGAATCACAAAAGAAGTGAAAATGGCCTGTTCCTGCCTTCACTGATGACATTACCTTGTGAAATTCCTTCTCCTGGCTCATCCTGGCTCAAAAACTCCCCCACTGAGCACCTTGTGACCCCCACCCCTGCCTGCCAAAGAACAACCCCCTTTGACTAATTTTCCTTTACCTACCCAAATCCTATAAAACAGCCCCACCCCTATCTCTGACTCTCTTTTCAGACTCAGCCCACCGGCACCCAGGTGAAATAAACAGCCTTGCTGCTCACACAAAGCCTGTTTGGTGGTCTCTTCACAAAGATGCAAGTGAAATTTGGTGCGGTGACTTGGATCAGGGGACCTCCCTTGGGTGATCAATCCCCTGTCCTCCTGCTCTTTGCTCCATGAGAAAGATCCACCTACGACCTCGGGTCCTCAGACCAACCAGCCCAAGGAACATCCCACCAATTTTAAATTGGGTAAGCGGCCTCTTTTACTCTCTTCTCCAACCTCTCTCACTATCCCTCAACCTCTTTCTCCTTTCAATCTTGGCACCATCTTTCAATCTCTCCCTTCTCTTTATTTCATTTCCTTTCCTTTTCTGGTAGAGACAGGAGACACGTTTTATCTGTGAACCCAAAACTCCAGCAGCAGTCATGGACTCGGGAACACAGTCTTCCCTTGGTGTTTGTGGGGACTCCTGCTTGATTATTCACCCACGTTTCAGAGGTGTCTGACCACGTGGGGACACCTGCCTTGGTCCTTCACCCTTAGCAGCAAGGACCACTTTTCTGGGGACAAGCACCCCCCAACCACTTCTCTCCGTGTCTTTACCCCTTTTCACTTTCCTGGGGGGCAAGCATCCCCACCCCTTATCTCCATGTCTCTACCCTCTCTTTTCTCTGGGCTTGCCTCCTTCACTACGGGCAACCTTCCACCCTCTGTTCCTCCCTCTTCTCCCTTAGTTCTCAAAACTTTAAAACCTCTTCAACTCACACCTGACCTAAAACCTAAACACCTTATTTTCTTCTGCAACACTGCTTGGCCCCAATACAAACTTGACAATGGCTCTAAATGGCCAGAAAATGGCACTTTCAATTTCTCCATCTTATAAGACCTAGATAATTTTGTCAAAAAATGTGCAAATGGTCTGAGGTGCCTTACATCCAGGCATTTTCACACTTCGTTCCCTCCGTAGTCTCTGTTCCCAATGTGATTCCTCCCAAATCCTCCTTCTTTCCCTCCCACCTGTCCCCCCAGTCCCAACCCCAAGCGTCACTGAGTCTTTCCAATCTTCCTTTTCTACAGACCCATCTGACCTCTCCCCTCCTCCCCAGGTTGCTCATCGCCAGGCTGAGTCAGGTCTCAATTCTTCCTCAGCCTCTGCTCCTCCACCCTATAATTCTTCTGTCACCTTCCCTCCTCACGCTTGATTCGGCTTACAGTTTAGTTCTGTGACCAGCTCTCCCCGACCTGCCCAACAATTTCCTCTTAGAGAGGTGGCTGGAGCTGAAGGCATAGCCAGGGTACATGTGCCTTTTCTCTATCAGACCTCTCTCAGATCANCTACTAAATTTTTTATTTTAATTTTGTGGGTACATAGTAGGTGTACATGTTTGCAGGCTACACAAGATGTTTTGATATAAGCATGCAACTTGAAATAATCACATCATGGAAAATGGAATATTAACTCCCACGATCATTTATCTTTTGTGTTATGCATCATCCAATAACACACTTTTAGTTATCTTTAAATGTACAATTAAGTTATTATTGAATATAGTCACCCTGCTGTGCAATTAAATAGGTCTTATTCATTCTTTCTACATTAACCATCCTCATCTTCACCCCCTCCTGCAACCTACTACCCTTCCAAGCTTCTGATAACCATCCTTCTACTCTCTACGTTTATGAGATCAATTATTCTGACTTACAGATTTCATAAATAAGTGAGAACATGTGATATTTGTCTTTCTGTGCTTGGCTTCTTTCTTTTGCGTTGTTTTGTTTTGTTTTTTTTGAGATAGAGTCTTGCTCTGTCACCCAGGCTAGAGTGCAGTGGCACGATCTCCACTCACTGCAATCTGTGCCTCCCGGGTTGAAGCAGTTCTCCTGCCTCAAGCTCCCAAGTAGCTGGGACTACAGGGGCGTGCCACCATGCCCGGTTATTTGTTGTTGTTGTTGTTGTTGTATTTTTAGTAGAGATGAGGTTTCGCCATGTTGGCCAGGCTGGTCTCCAACTCCTGACCTCAAGTGATCTGCCTACCTCAGCCTCCCAAAGTGCTGGGATTACAGGTGTCAGCTACCATGCCCGGCCAGCCTATTTCATTTAACACAATGATCTCCAGTTCCATATGTATTGCTGCAAATGACTGGATCTCATTCTTTTTTATGCCTGAATAGTATTCCATTGTGTATATGTATCACATTTTCATTATTCATTAATCTGTTGATGAATGCTTAGGCTGTTTCCAAATCTCAGCTATTGTAAACAGTGCTGCAGCAAACATAGAAAGGCAGACCTCTCTTTGATACACTGAATCTGTACATTACCTTAAGCTATATGGACATTTTAGCAATATTGATTCTTCCAATTAGTGAGCATGGAATATTTTTCCATTTTTTCGGTGTTTTCTTCAATTTCTTTCAACCGTGTTTTATAGTTTTCATTACAGAGAACTTTCACTTCCTTAGCTAAGCTCATTCCTAGGTATTTAATTTTATTTGTAGCTATTGTAAATGGAATTACTGTCTTGATTTCTTTTTCAGATTGCTCACTGTGGGTGCATTAGTCTGTTCTCACATTGCTATAAAGAACTACCTGAGCCTGGGTAATTTATAAAGAAATGAGATTTAATTGACTCAGTGCCACAGGCTGTATGGTAAGCATGACTGGCGACATATCAGAAAACTTAGAATCATGGCAAGAAGGTAAAAGGGAAGCAGGCAGGTCCTACATGGCTGCAACAGGAGGAAGAGAGCAAAGGGGGATGTGATACACAGTCTTAAACAACCATATCTTGTGAGAACTCTATCATGTAACAGCAGTAGGGGGATGGTGCTAAACCATTAGAAACCATCCCCAGGATCAAATCACTTCCCACCACATCCCACCTCCAACACTGGGGATTACAATTCAGCGTGAGATTTGAGTGGGGACAGGGAGCCAGACCATATCATTACACCCCTGGCTGTCATATTTGTCAGGCCTCTGAGCCCAAATTAAGCCATGATATAACCTGTGACCTGCATATATACATCCAGATGGCCTGAAGTAACTGAAGAATCACAAAAGAAGTGAAAATGGCCTGTTCCTGCCTTCACTGATGACATTACCTTGTGAAATTCCTTCTCCTGGCTCATCCTGGCTCAAAAACTCCCCCACTGAGCACCTTGTGACCCCCACCCCTGCCTGCCAAAGAACAACCCCCTTTGACTAATTTTCCTTTACCTACCCAAATCCTATAAAACAGCCCCACCCCTATCTCTGACTCTCTTTTCAGACTCAGCCCACCGGCACCCAGGTGAAATAAACAGCCTTGCTGCTCACACAAAGCCTGTTTGGTGGTCTCTTCACAAAGATGCAAGTGAAATTTGGTGCGGTGACTTGGATCAGGGGACCTCCCTTGGGTGATCAATCCCCTGTCCTCCTGCTCTTTGCTCCATGAGAAAGATCCACCTACGACCTCGGGTCCTCAGACCAACCAGCCCAAGGAACATCTCACCAATTTTAAATTGGGTAAGCGGCCTCTTTTTACTCTCTTCTCCAACCTCTCTCACTATCCCTCAACCTCTTTCTCCTTTCAATCTTGGCACCATCTTTCAATCTCTCCCTTCTCTTTATTTCATTTCCTTTCCTTTTCTGGTAGAGACAGGAGACACGTTTTATCTGTGAACCCAAAACTCCAGCAGCAGTCATGGACTCGGGAACACAGTCTTCCCTTGGTGTTTGTGGGGACTCCTGCTTGATTATTCACCCACGTTTCAGAGGTGTCTGACCACGTGGGGACACCTGCCTTGGTCCTTCACCCTTAGCAGCAAGGACCACTTTTCTGGGGGACAAGCACCCCCCAACCACTTCTCTCCGTGTCTTTACCCCTTTTTCACTTTCCTGGGGGGCAAGCATCCCCCACCCCTTATCTCCATGTCTCTACCCTCTCTTTTCTCTGGGCTTGCCTCCTTCACTACGGGCAACCTTCCACCCTCTGTTCCTCCCTCTTCTCCCTTAGTTCTCAAAACTTTAAAACCTCTTCAACTCACACCTGACCTAAAACCTAAACACCTTATTTTCTTCTGCAACACTGCTTGGCCCCAATACAAACTTGACAATGGCTCTAAATGGCCAGAAAATGGCACTTTCAATTTCTCCATCTTATAAGACCTAGATAATTTTTGTCAAAAAATGTGCAAATGGTCTGAGGTGCCTTACATCCAGGCATTTTTCACACTTCGTTCCCTCCGTAGTCTCTGTTCCCAATGTGATTCCTCCCAAATCCTCCTTCTTTCCCTCCCACCTGTCCCCCCAGTCCCAACCCCAAGCGTCACTGAGTCTTTCCAATCTTCCTTTTCTACAGACCCATCTGACCTCTCCCCTCCTCCCCAGGTTGCTCATCGCCAGGCTGAGTCAGGTCTCAATTCTTCCTCAGCCTCTGCTCCTCCACCCTATAATTCTTCTGTCACCTTCCCTCCTCACGCTTGATTCGGCTTACAGTTTAGTTCTGTGACCAGCTCTCCCCGACCTGCCCAACAATTTCCTCTTAGAGAGGTGGCTAGAGCTGAAGGCATAGTCAGGGTACATGTGCCTTTTTCTCTATCAGACCTCTCTCAGATCAGTCAGCGTTTAGGCTCTTTCTCATCAGACCCCACTAAATACATACAGGAATTCAGATATCTAACTCTTCCTACAATTTAACCTGGAGTGACTTAAATGTCATCCTAACTTCTAACCTCTCCCGAGACGAACGGGAAAGAGTTTTTTCTCTAGCCCAGTCTCACACTGACAACTGCTGGCTCCATGAGCCAGACCTCCAGGAAGGCATTAGAGCAGTTCCCTGAGAGGATCCCCAGTGGAACTATCAGACAGATTGCCCAAGTACAGCTAGGCAAGATTACATGATTTAAAAGACAGCTTACAAAACTGTTAATTATGACAAGCTTAAAGAAACTACCCAAGGTAAAGACTAAAACCCGGCCCAGTTCATGGCTCATTTGGCAGCAACCCTGAGATGTTTTACAGCCCTAGACCCTGAAGGGTCAGAAGGCTGTCTCATTCTAAATATGCATTTTATCACCCAGTCAGCTCCTGACATTAGAAAAAAGCTTCAAAAATTAGAATCCGGCCCTCAAACCCCACAACAGGAATCAATCAACCTCGCCTTCAAGGTATACAATAATAGAGAGAAGGCAGCCAGACAGCAACACATTTCTGAGTTGCAATTACTTGCCTCTGCTGTGAGACAAAACCCAGCCACACCTCCAGCACACAAGAACTTCAAAATGCCTAAGGTGCACATGCCTAAGCCGCAGAAGTCAAGCATTCCTATAAGACTTCCTCCATCAGGATCTTGCTTCAAGTGTCGGAAATCTGGCCACTGGGCCAAGGAATGCCTGCGGCCCGGGATTGCTCCCAAGCCATGTCCCATCTGTGCAGGGACCCACTGGAAATCAGACTGCCCAGATCGCCTGGCAGCCACTCTTAGAGCCCCTAAAGCTCTAGCCCAAGGCTCTCTGACAGACTCCTTCCCAGATCTGCTTGGCTTAGTGGCTGAAGACTGACGCTGCCCAATTGCCTCGGAAGCCCCCTGGACCATCACAGACGACGAGCTTTGGGTAACTCTCACAGTGGAGGGTAAGTCCATCCCCTATTTAATCGATATGGGGGCTACCCACTCCACATTACCTTCTTTTCAAGGGCCTGTTTCCCTTGCCCCCATAACTGTTGTGGGTATTGACGGCCAAGCTTCAAAACCCCTGAAAACTCCCCCACTCTGGTGCCAATTTGGATAACATTATTTTATGCACTCTTTTTTAGTTATCTCCACCTGCCCAGTTCCCTTATAGGCCGAGACATTTTAACCAAATTATCTGCTTCCCTGACTAGTCCTGGACTACAGCCACATCCCTTTGCCACCTTTCTTCCCAATCCAAAGCCTCCTTTGCGTCTTCCTCTCATATTCCCCACCTTAACCCACAAATATGGGACACCTCTACTCCCTTCCTGGCAACTGATCACATGCCCATTACTATCCCATTAAAACCTAATCACCCTTACCCTGCTCAACACCAATATCCCATCCTGCAGCATGCTTTAAAGGGATTAAAGCCTGTTATCACTTGCCTGCTACAGCATGGGCTTCTAAAACTATAAACTCTCCTTGCAATTCCCCCATTTTACCTGTCCAAAAACTGGACAAGTCTTACAGGCTAGTTCAGGATCTGCACCTTATCAAGCAAATTGTTTTACCTATCCACCCTATAGTGCCCAACCCGTACACTCTTTTTTCCTTAATACCTTCCTCCACAACTCAAGATTCCATTCTTGATCTTAAAGATGCTTTTTTCACTGTTCCCCTGCACCCCTCGTCCCAGCCTCTATTTGCTTTTGCCTGGACTGACCCTGACACCTATCAGTCCCAGCAGCTTACCTGGGATGTGCTGCTGCAAGGTTTCAGGGACAGCCCTCATTACTTCAGTCAAGCCCAAATTTCTTCCTCATTTGTTACCTATCTTGGCATAATTCTCATGAAAACACATGTGCTCTCCCTGCTGATCATGTCTGACTAATCTCCCAAACCCCAATCCCTTCTACAAAACAACAACTCCTTTCCTTCCTAGGCATGGTTAGTGCAGTCAGAATTCTTATGCAAGAGCCAGGACTGTGCCCTGTAGCCTTTCTGTCCAAACAACTTGACCTTACTGTTTTAGCCTAGCCCTCATGTCTGCATGTGGCGGCTGCCACTGCTTTAATACTTTTAGAGGTCCTCAAAATCACAAACTATGCTCAACTCACTCTCTAGAGTTCTCATAACTTCCAAAATCTATTTTCTTCCTCATACCTGATGCATATACTTTCTGCCCCTCTCCACTACCTCTCAGCAAGCCGAACTCATTGCCTTAACTCGAGCCCTCACTCTTGCAAAAGGACTACATGTCAATATTTATACTGATTCTAAATATGCCTTCCATATCCTGCACCACCATGCTGTTATATGGGTAGAAAGAGGTTTCCTCACTACACAAGCATCCTCCATCATTAATTCCTCTTTAATAAAAACTCTTCTCAAAGTTGCTTTACTTCCAAAGGAAGCTGGAGTCATTCACTGCAAGGGCCATCAAAAGGTATCAGATCCCAAGACTCAGGACAACACTTATGCTGATAAGGTAGCTTAAAAAGCAACCATCAAAAAGCATCAGATCCCATTGCTCAGGACAATGCTTATATTGATAAGGTAGCTTAAAAAGCAGCTAG
Organism: Rhinopithecus bieti; assembly: GCF_001698545.2. NCBI lineage: Eukaryota > Metazoa > Chordata > Mammalia > Primates > Cercopithecidae > Rhinopithecus > Rhinopithecus bieti. Next base: position 31,378 of record NW_016816689.1, read on the forward strand.
CGTTCCAACTTCTATCCCTCATGGCAGTTTTTCTCCTTTTCATCTGGCCACTCCCACCTACTCCCCCACTGAAACTTCCACCTATCAATCTCTTCCCACATGAGGCAAATGGTTCTTGGACCAAGGAAAATATCTCTTTCCAGCCTCACAGGCCCATTCTATTCTATCATCATTTCATAACCTCTTCCATGTAGGCTACAAGCTGCTAGCCTGCCTCTTAGAACCTCTCATTTCCTCCTTTCCATCGTGGAAATCTATCCTTAAGGAAATCACTTCTCAGTGTTCCATCTGCTATTCTACTATCCCTCAGGGATTGTTCAGGACCCCCCTTTTCCCTACACATCAAGCTCAGGATTTGCCCCCACCCAAGACTGGCAAATTGACTTTACTCACATGCCTCGAGTCAAGAAACTAAAATACCTCTTGGTCTGGGTAGATACTTTCACTGGATGGATAGAGGCCTTTCCCACAGGGTCTGAGAAGGCCACCACAGTCATTTCTTCCCTTCTGTCAGACACAATTCCTCAGTTTGGCCTTCCCACCTCTATATAGTCCGATAACAGACCGGCCTTTATTAGTCAAATCATCCAAGCAGTTTCTTAGGCTCTTGGTATTCAGTGGAATCTTTGTACTCCTTACTGTCCTCAATCTTCAGAAAAGGTAGAACAGACTAATGGTCTTTGAAAAACACCCCTCACCAAGCTCAGCCACCAACTTAAAAAGGACTGGACAATACTTTTACCACTTGCCCTTCTCAGAATTTGGGCCTGTCCTCAGAATGCTACAGGGTACAGCTCATTTGAGCTCCTGTGTGGATGCTCCTTTTTATTAGGCCCCAGTCTCATTCCAGATACCAGACCAACTTGGACTGTGCCTGAAAAAACTTGTCATCCCTACTATCTTCTGTCTAGTCATACTCCTATTCACAGTTCTCAACTACTCATAAAAGCCCTGCTCTTGTTTACACTGCCGGTTTACACTGTTTCTCCAAACCATCACAGCTGATATCTCCTGGTGCTATCCCCAAACCACCATTCTTAACTCCCTCTTAAAGTAAATAAATAATCTTTGTTGGCAGGGCTATGCTGAACCCCCTTGGGCACTCTCTAATTGGATGTCCTTGATCCTCCCAATTCTTAGTCCTTTAATACCTGTTTTTCTCCTTCTCTTATTCCATTTAGTTTTTCAATTCATACAAAACCATATCCAGGCCATCACCAATAATTCTATACAACAAATGTTTCTTCTAATAACCCCACAATATCACCCCTTACTACAAAATCTTCCTTCAGCTTAATCTCTCCCACTCTAGGTTCCCATACCACCCCTAATCCTGCTCAAAGCAGCCCTGAGAAACATTGCCCATTATCTCTCCATACCACCCCAAAATTTTGCTGCCACCCCAACATTTTGGTGCCCCAACAGTTCAATACTATTTTATGTTATTTTTCTTATTAATATAAGAAGACAGGAATGTTAGACCTCTTAGCCCAAGCTAAGCCATCATATCCCCTGTGACCTGCACATATACATCCTGAGTACCCTTGATCCCCACCCCTGCCTGACAAAGAACAACCCCCTTTGACTAATTTTCCTTTACCTACCCAAATCCTATAAAACAGCCCCACCGCTATCTCCCTTTGCTGACTCTCTTTTCAGTCTCTGCCCGACTGCACCCAGGTGAAATAAACAGCCTTGTTGCTCACACAAAGCCTGTTTGGTGTTCCCTTCACATGGATGAGAGTGAAAATATCCTTCTCACATTTTAAAATACAGTCATGCCTTCCCAACAGTTTCCCAAAGTCTTAACTTATTCCGGCATTAACTCAAAAATCTAAGTCTAAAGTCTCATCTGAGATAAGGTAAATTCCTTCCACCTATATGAGCTTGTAAAATAAAAACAAGTTAGTTACTTTCTAGATAAAATGAGGTACAGGCATTGGATAAATGCTTCTGTTCCAAAAGGGAGAAATGGGCTAAAACAAATGGGGCTACAGGGCATATGCAAGTCTGAAATCCAGCAGGGCAGTTATTAAANTTGTTGCTCACACAAAGCCTGTTTGGTGTTCCCTTCACATGGATGAGAGTGAAAATATCCTTCTCACATTTTAAAATACAGTCATGCCTTCCCAACAGTTTCCCAAAGTCTTAACTTATTCCGGCATTAACTCAAAAATCTAAGTCTAAAGTCTCATCTGAGATAAGGTAAATTCCTTCCACCTATATGAGCTTGTAAAATAAAACAAGTTAGTTACTTTCTAGATAAAATGAGGTACAGGCATTGGATAAATGCTTCTGTTCCAAAAGGGAGAAATGGGCTAAAACAAATGGGGCTACAGGGCATATGCAAGTCTGAAATCCAGCAGGGCAGTTATTAAATCTAAAAGATTTGAAACAATCTCCTTTGACTCCATGTCTCACATCTAAGCCACAATGATGCAAAAGGTGGGTTTCCAAGGTCTTGGGCAGCTTTACCCCTGTGGCTCTGCAGGATACAGACCCACTGGCTGGTTTCACAGACTAGCATTGGGTGCCTGCAACTTCTCCAGGTGTGTGCTGCAAGCTTTCTGTGGATCTACCATTCTATGGTCTGGAGGACAGTGGCCCTCTTCTCACAGATCCATTAGGCAGTGCCCCAGTGGGGACACAGTATGGGGGCTCCAACCCCACATTTTCCCTCTGCAATGCCCTAGTAGAGGTTCTGCACGAGGGTTCTGCCCCTGAAGCAGATTCCTCCCTGGACATCCAGGCATTTCCATACATTCTCTGAAAACTAGGTGGGAGCAACCAAGCCTCAACTCTTACCCTATGCACACTCACAGGCTTAACACCATGCGAGAGCCACCAAGGATTATGGCTTACACCCTCTGTAGCAATGGACTGAGACGTATCTGGGGCCCTTTCAGCCAAGGTTGGAGCTAGAATGGCTAGGATGTAAGGAGTAGTGTCTCAAGGTTGCACAGGACAGCACGGCCCTGGGCCTGAGGCCTGGCCCATAAACTCATTCTTCCCTCCTAGGCATCCATGTCTGTGATTGGAGGGTCTTCTGCAAAGGTCTCTAAAATGCCTTTCAGGCATTTTTCCTATTGCCTTGGCTATTAACATTGTACTCCTATTTGCTTATGCAAATTTCTGCAGTCAGATTGAATTTCTCCCAAGAAAATGTTTTTTTTCTTTTTTACAACATGGCCAGGCTTTAAATTTTTAAATCTTTCACACTCTGCTTACCTTTTCAATATAAGTTCCAGTTTTAGATCATCTCTTTGCTCACACGTATAAGAATATGCTGTTAGAAGCAGCTAGGCCACTTCTTGAAGGCTTTGCTGCTTAAAAATTTCTTTCACCATATACCCTAAATCGTCAACTCCAAGTTCAAATTTTCACAGATCTCTAGAACAGGGGCACAATGCCTCCAATCTCTTTACTAACACATAAAAAAGTAACATTTGCCCCAGTTCCTAATAAGTTTCTCATTTCCATATGAGATCACTGCAGCCTGGAATTCATTGTTCAAATCACTATCAGCATTTTGGTCACAAATTATCAAGTGTCTAAGAAGTTCCAAACTTTCCCTCATGTTTCTGTCTTCTTCTGAGCCTTCCAAGCTGTTCCAATCTCTGTCCATTAACGACTTCCAAAACTGCTTCCACATTTCCAGGTATCCTTACAGTAATGCCCCAGTTTCAGGTCCTAATTTTCTGTATTATGCTATTCTCACATTGCTATAAAGAACTATCCAAGCCTGGGTGATTTATAAAGAAAAGAGGTTTAATTGGTTCATGGTTCCACAGTCTGTACAGGAAGCATGGCTGAGGTCTCTGGAAACTTACAATTATGGTGGAAGGTGAATGAGAAACAGGCACTTCCTACATGACTGGAACAGGAGGAAGAGAGTGAAGGGGTAGGTGCTACACAATTTTAAACAACCAGACCTCCTGAGAACTCTCTCATGAGACAGAAGTAGGGGGATGGGACTAAACCATTAGAAACCACCTGCATGATTTAATCACCTCCCACCAGGCCCCATCTGCAACACTTGAATTACAATTCAACATGAAATTTCAGTGGAGAGACAGAGCCAAATCAGATCAGTTGGCATACAGAAATGCTACTGATTTTTTTGTTGGTTTTGTATCCTGCAACTTTACTGAATTTGCTTATCAGTTCTAATAGTTTCTTGGTGGAGTGTTAAGATTTTTCCAAATATAAGATCATACTATCTGCAAACAAGGACAATTTGACTTCTTCCATTCTAATTTGGATGATTTTTATTTCATTCTCTTGTGTGATTTCTCTAGCCAAGACTTCCAATACTATGTGGAATAACTGTGGTGAAACTGGGCATCTTTGTCAGTTTCAGATATTAAGGGAAAGACTTTCAGTTTTTTCCCATTAAGTATGAAACTAGCTGTGGTTCTGTCATATATGGCTTTTATTATAATGAGATATGTTTCTTCTACGCCAAGTTTTTGAGGGTTTTTGTCATGAGGGAATATTGAATTTTATCAAATGCTTTTCAGCATTCATTGAAATGATTATGTGGTTTTATCCTTCACTCTATTGACATGAGGTATCACACTGATCAATTTAAATATGTTGAACCATCCTTGCAAGGATTAATCCTACCTGGTTAAAATGAACAATCATTTTAATGTATTATTGTATTCAGTTTTCCAGTATTTTGTTCAGGTTTTTCTTACATAAATGTTCATCAGAGATATTTGCTTGTGGTTCTCTTTGTTTGATGTGTCTTTTTCTGGTTTTCTTATCATGGTAATACTGGCTTGCAAGAATGAGTTTGGAAGTATTCCCTCCTCTTCTATCTTTCGGAATAGTTTGTGTAGAATTGATATTAGTTATTTATTAAATGTTTGTTAGAATTCAGCAGTAAATCCATGGGATCTTGGGTTTTCCTATAATGGGACACATTTTATTATGTATTCAATCCTGTTACTTGTTATTGGTCTGTTCAGATTTTGGGCTTCTTTCTAGTTCAATCTTGGTAGTTTGTACGTGTCTAGGGATTTCTCCACTACTTCTAGATTTTTCCAATTTATTTGCCTATAGTTGTTCATAGCCACTAATGATCCTTTGACTTTCTACAGTATCATTTGTAATGTCTACTTTTTAATTTCTGATTTTACGTGTTCAGATCTTCTCTCTTTTTGTTATTTCAATAGGTTTTGGGGAACAGGTGGTGTTTGCTTATATTAAGTTATTTAGTGGTGATTTATGAGATTTTGGTGTACCTATCCCCCAAACAATGAACACTGTACCCAATGTGCAGTCTTTTATCCCTCATACCCCACCACTCTTTCCCCCAAGTCCCTAAAATCTATCATATCATTGTTATGCCTTTGTGTCCTCATAACTTAGCTCCATCTCATGAGTGAGAGCATACAATGCTTGGTTTTCCATTCCTGAGTTACATCACTTAGAACAATGGTCTCCGATTTCATCCAGGTTGCTGTGACCATTATTTCATTTCTTTTTATGGCTGAGTAGTATTCCATTGTATATACATACCACATTTTATTTATCCACTCATTGATGGACATTTGGGCTGGTTCCATATTTTTGCAATTGCAAATTGTGCTGCTATAAACATGTATGTGCAAGTATCTTTTTTAATATAATGACTTCTTTTTCTCTAAGTAGATACCCAGTAGTGGGATTGTTTGATCAAATGGTAGATCTATGTTTAGTTCTTTACGGAATCACCACTGTTTTCCATGGTGGTTGTACTGGTTTTCATTCCCATCAACAGTGTAAAAGTGCTCTCTTTTTACCATATTCACATGAACATATATTATTTTTTGGTTTTTTGATTATGGCCATTATTGTAGGAGTAAGGTGGTATCACATTGTGGTTTTGATTGGCATTTTCCTAATAATTGGTTATGTTGAGCATTTTTTCATATGGTTGTTAGCCATTTGTGTATCTTTTGAGAATTGTCAATTCATGTTCTTAGCCTACTTTTGATAGGATTGTTTTCTCTTGCTTATCCATTTGAGTTCCCTGTAGATTCTGGATATTAGTCTTTTGTCAGATGTATAGACTGCAAATATTTTCTCCTATTCTGTGGTCTGTCTGTTTACTCGGTTAATTATTTCTTCTGCTATGCAGAAGCTTTTTTAGTTTAATTATGTCCCATCCATTTATCTTTGTTTTTGTTGCATTTGCTTTGGAATTCTTGGTCATGAAGTCTTCAAATACGCCAATGTCTAGAAGAGTTTGTCTAACGTTATTTTCTAGAATTTTATGTTTTTAGTTTTAGATCTAAATTTTGATCCAACTTGAGTCGATTTTATATGTCAAGAGAAAAGGATCCAGTTCCATTCTTCTACATGTGGCTTGCCAGTTATTTCTGCGCCATTTGTTGAATAGGCTATCCTTTCACCATGTTTTGTTTTTGTTTGCTTTCTAAAAGATCAGTTGACTGTAAATACCTGGATTCATGTCTTGGTTCTCTATTCTGTTCCATTGGACTATATGCCTGTTTTTATAACAGTACCATACCATTTTGGTGACTATGGCCTTATAGTATAGTTTGAAATTGAGTAATGCAATGCCTCCAGATTTGTTCTTTTTGTTTACTCTTGTTTTGTCTATGTGGGCTCCTTATTTTGTAGTTCTGTGAAGAATGATGGTGGTATTTTGATGGAAATTGCATTAAATTTGTAGGTTGCTTTTGGCAGTATGGTCATTTCCACAATATTGATTCTACTCATCCATGAGCATGGGGTATGTTTCCATTGGTTTACATCATATATGATTTATTTTAGCAGTGTTTTGTAGTTTTCCTTGTATAGGTCTTTCACCTTTTCACATAAACATATTCCTAAGTATTTTAATTTCTTTGCAGTTGTTGTAAAAGGGGTTGAGTTCTTGATTTGATTCTCAGCTTGGTCGATTTGGTCTTGGTTTGGATCCATTGCTGGTGAGCCAGTGTGACCTTTTGGGGGTGTTAAAGAACCTCGTTATGTCTTATTACCAAAATTGTTTTCTGGTTTCTTTTCATTTGGGTAGACTATGTCAGAGGGAATATCTTATACTCAAGGGGTGCTGTTCATATTCTTTTGTCCCATGGGGAGTTCTCTTAATGTGGTTCTCTCCCATTTCCCTTAGGGATAGAGCTTCCTGAGAGTCAAACTTCAGTGATAGTTATTTCTCTTCTGATTCTAGCCACCCAGTGAAGCTATTGAGCTCTAGGCTGATACTGGGGAGTGCCTGCAGAGTCCTTTGATGCAATCAGTTTTCGGGTCTCTCAGTCATGGATACCAGCACCTGCTCTGGTGGAGGTAGTAGGGAATTGAAGTGAACTCTGTGAGGATCTTTGGTTGTATTTTTGTTAAATGCACTGGTTTCATGTTGGTTGGCCTCCAACCAGCAGGCGGTGCTTTTAAGAGTGAATCAGTTGTGGTAGTATAGAGAGGATCAGGCAGTGGGCAGAGCCATAGGGCTCCCAAGTGATGATGTTATTTGTCTTCAGAGTGCCTTGGCTGTCCCACAGAGTCTGCAGTGGCAATCTACCTCCTTCAAAGGCTCTGTGTATTCTCTAGGCTTTCCTGGTATTTTCCTGTGGTAGTTCTTGGAGCAAACGTTCATAATGTGTGTCTCCAAATGCTGCTCTGTCCATCCAAGTGGGAGTTGCAAGCTAGTCTTGCCTCCTATCTACCATACCATTTTCCCAGAAGTGAATCTTCTTTTTTTGTGTTTCTTAGTCTAGCTAAAAGTTTGTCAATTTTCTTTAACTTTTCAAAAAAAAATCAACTTTTATTTTACCGATCTTTTATGATGTTTTCTTCATTTCAAATTTATTTATGCTCTGATCTTTATTTTTTTTTTCTTCTACTAGTTTTGGGTTTGGTTTGATTTTGCATTTCTAGTTCTTTAAGATGCATTGTTAGATTGTTTGAAGTTTTTCCTCTTTTTTGATGTAGGCACTTACAGCTATAAACTTCACTTCTAGTGTTGCTTTTGCTGTATCCCATAGGTTTTGGTATGTTATGTTTCCATTATCATTTGTTTCAACAAATTTGTCAATTTTCTCCTTAATTTCTTCTTTGATCCACTGGTCATTCAGAGGCATATTGTTTAATTTCCATGTATGTCTACAGTTTCCTAAATCCCTCCTTTCCTTAATTTCTAGTTTTATTCCATTGTGTTCAGAGAAGATTCTTGAGAGTATTTCATTTTAAGACTTGTTTCATCACCTTAAATATGGTCTATCCTTGAGAAGGATTCATGTGCAGAGGAAAAGAATGTGCATTCTGCAGCTTTTGGATGAAATGTTCTGTAAATATCTATTAGATCCATGTGGCCTATAGTGCAGATTAAGACTGAAGTTTCTTTTTTTGATTTTCTTTCTGGAAGACCTGTTCAATACTGAAAGCAGGAGGGAATGCAAATTGATGCAATCACTTTGATTAGTAATTTGATATTATCAAATGAATTTGAAAATATGTGTAGCCTACAAACCAGATATTTTGGTTATTGATATATATCCTTGATTAACTTTTTCTACATGTGTACCTGGAGATCTATCCAAGGACACAAATTGTAAAAGCGGAAAATTGTAAAACAAATAAATTATGGTTTACTTAATTAATGAACTACCTGACTCACTTATAATGAATAAACTTAATCTAAACATATCAATAAAGGTAGTAATCAAAACATAATTTTGAGTAAAAACCAAGTTGCAGGAACAAACATGGACTGTGATAACATTTGTATATTTGTTTAAAATATATACATATAGCAGGTCAAGTGTGTTGGCTCATGCATGTAATCCCAGCATGTTCAGAGGCTGCAGTGGGAGGAGATTGCTTGAGGTCAGTAATTTGTGTACAGCCTTGGGAACATAGTGAGACACGATCTGTTCAAAAAACTGAAATAAATAAATAAATAGCCAGACATTGTTTTGCATGACTTTGGTCCTAGCTCATCAGAAGGCTGAGAAAAGAGGATTGTTTGAACCCAGGAGCTCTCCTGGGTCTCTAGCTTTACAACTCACCCTATAGGTCCTGGGATTTGTCAACCTTTTAATGGCATGAGCAATTTCTTAAAAAATTAGGATTTCACTGTTTCTCTCTCTCCCTCTCCCTCTCTCTCAGAATTTACAATGATATTTGAGAGACAATGTGTGTAAAATCAGAGAGAAAGTAAAAGCTATAGACAGATATAGGTAGCTATCTATATGTAATCTAAATCTGTCTCTATGTATTAGGGTTCTCTAGTGGGACAGATATATATATATA
>NW_016816689.1:43974-47719 GCF_001698545.2 Rhinopithecus bieti
CCCTATACTCATTTTATCTTATCACTTCTTTTGTGTATATATTTGCCAAAAGTCTACCAATAGGAAATAGGCCTCATTACTATACTCATTTCAAATGACAAAACCTATCACTGTAGTCTACCTTCTGGCTACTCAAGTATTTAGAAAATCTTCTTAATTATAATATCTATTTGCTTTAGTTGGCATCAAATTCTTATGAAGGGCATAGGTTTTAGGGGGAGCTAAACAGTAACTGTGGTCAGCTCATTTCAAGCAATGGAAGGATATATTAACTACTGGTTCATACAGTTATCAAAAGTCAGGGATTGACAAGCTGTATTGATTATGGCAGATGGAAGCAGGACTAGATAGCAGCTCTGACTCGGATGGACAGAGCAGCATGTGAAGTCTTGCATCATAAATATTTGCTCCAGAATGACTGCAAGAATAAATCAGGAAACCTGAGAGAACCCACAGACCCACTGAAGGAAGCAGATTGGTCCCGCAAGACCCGGGAGACACCCCAAATACTCAGCTGCAGCAAGACCCACCCAAGGAGAGTCTGAGCTCAGCCACATCTAGCTCTGCCCCCACTAATGGTCCTTCCCTACCCACCCCATAACTTCCATAACTAAAGACAAAGGGCATATATTCTTGGGAGTTCTAGGGTCCTGCTCACCACCTGTTCCTCCCTATGCAACCATAGTTGATACTTTCTGGAACGTGCCACCTCCTGGCAGGAGGCCAACCAGCACAAAAATAGTGCCTTAAACCACCAAAACTAAGAACCCTCACTAAGTCCATTTTAGCCCCCTGCCACCTCCACTGGAACAGGTGCTGGTATCCACAGCTGAGAGACCCACGGGTGGTTCATATCACAGAACCCTGTGCAGACAACCCCCAGTACCAGCCTGGAGCCTAGTAAACTTGCTGGGTGGCTAGATCCAGAATGGAGATAACAATCACCGCAGCTTTGCTCTCAAGAAGACACATCTATAGGAAAACAGGGAGAGTACTGCATCAGGGGAACACCCTGTGGGACAAAAGAATCTGAACAACAGCCTTCAGCCCTAGACCTTCCCTCTGACCGAGCCTACCCAAATGAGAAGAAACCAGAAAACCAACCCTGGTAATATGACAAACAAGGTTCTTTAACACCTTAAAAAAAAAAATCACACTAGCTCACCAGGAATGGACCCACACCAAGAAGAAATCCTGATTTATCTGAAAAAGAATTCAGGAGGTTAGTTATTAAGTTAATCAGAGAGGCACCAGAGAAAGGCAAAGCTCAATGTAAGAAAATCCATAAAAGGATATAAGAAGTGAAGGGAGAAATATTCAAGGAAATATATAGCATAAAAAAAAATTTCAGGAAACAATGGACACACTTATGGAAATGGAAGAATGTTCTGGAAAGTCTCAGCAATAGAATTGAACAAGTAGAAGAAAAAAATTAAGAGCTCAAAGACAGTGTATTCAAATTAAACCAATTCAGCAAAAACAAAGAAATAAGAATAAGAAAATATGAACCTAGCCTCTAAGAAGCCTGGGATTATGTTAATTAACCAAACCTAAGAATAATCAGTGTTCCTGAGAAAGAAGAAAAATCTAAAAGTTTAGAAAACATATTTGAGGGAATAATAGAGGAAAACTTCCTTGGCCTCATTAGAGACCTAGACATCCAAATACAAGAAGCAGAAAGAACACCTGGGAAATTCATCCCCCAAAGACCATCACTTAGAGGCACCTATTCCAGGTGCTAGCTGTCATTATATTCACATTATCTAAAGTTAAGACAAAGGAAAGAATCTTAAAAGCTGTGAGACAAAAGTACCAGGAAACCTATAAAAGAAAACCTATCGGATTAACAGCAGATTTCTCAGCAGAAAACCTACAAGCTAAAAGGAATTGGGTCCCTATCTTAAGCCTCCCCAAACAAAACAATTATCAACCAATAATTTTGTATACAAAAAAACTGAGCTTCATATATGAAGGAAAATACAGTCTTTTCAGACAAACAAATGCTGAAAAAATTCACCACTACCAAGCAACCACTAAAACAACTGCTAAAAGGAGCTCTAAATCTTGAAACAAATTCTGGAAACACATCAAAACAGAAACTCTTTAAAGCATAAATCTCACAGGACCTATAAAACATAAAATACAGTTTTAAAAACAACCAAAAAATGTATACAGGCAACAAATAGTAAGATAAATGAAACTACCTCACATCTCAGTACTAACATTGAATGTAAATGGCCTGAATGCTATGCTTAAAAGACAGAATTGCAGAATGGATAAGAATTCACCAACCGCTATCTGCTGCCTTCAAGAGTCCCACCTAACACATAAGGACTCACACAAACTTAAAGTAAAGGGGTAGAAAAAGGCATTTCATGCAAATGAACACCAAAAATTAGCAGGGGTAGCTATTCTTATATCAGACAAGACAAACTTTAAAGCAACAGCAGTTAAGAGAAACAAAGAGGGACATTATATAATGGCAAAAGGCCTTGTCCAACATGAAAATATCACAGTCCTAAACATATATGTACCTAACCCTGGTGCTCTAAAATTTATAAAGCTATTACTAATAGACCTAAGAAATGAGACAGACAGCAACACAATAATAGTAGGGGACTTCAATACTCCACTGACAGAACTAGACAAGTTATCAATATAGAAAGTCAACAAAGAAACAATGGATTTAAACTATACCCTGGAACAAATGGACTTAAAAATATATACAGAACATCACATCCACAAACTGTAGAATATACACTCTATTCAACAGTGCATGGAACTTTCTTCAAGATAAACCATATGATAGGTCACAAAACTAGTCTCAATAAATTAAAGAAAATTGAAATTTTATCAAGCACTCTCTCAGACCACAGTGGAATAAAACTGGAAATTAGCTGCAAAAGGAACCTTCGAAACCATGCCAATACATGGAAATTAAATAACCTGCTTTTGAATGATCATTGGGTCAAAAATGCAATCGAGATGGAAATCAAAAAATCTTTCAAACTAAATGACAATAGTGACATGACCTATCAAAACATCTGGGACACAGCAAAGGCGGTGATAAGAGGAAAGTTCATAGCCCTAAACACCTTCATCAGAAAGTCAGAAAGAGCACAGACAATCTAAGGTCTAGATTGTTTAGAGAAACCTCAAGGAACTAGAGAAATAAGAAGAAACCAAACCCAAACCCAGCAGAAGAAAGGAAATAACCAAGTTCAGGGCAGAACCAAATAAAATTGAAACAAACAACCAAACAAAAAAATACAAAAGACAAATAAAAAAAAACTGATTCTTTGAAAAGGGAAATAAAATTGATAGGCCATTAACAAGATTAACCAAGAAAGAAAATCCAAATATGCTCAATAAGAAACAAAACAGGAAATATTATAATTGACACCACAGAAATACAAAAGATTGTCAAGGCTACTATGAACACCTTTATGCACATAAACTAGAAAACCTTGAAGAGATGGATAAATTCCTGAAAAGATATAACCCTCCTAGCTTAAATCAGGAAGAACTGGATACCCTGAACAGGTCAATAACAAGCAGTGGGGTTGAAATAGTAATTTAAAAATTACCAACAAAAGGCCGGGCACGGTGGCTCAAGCCTGTAATCCCAGCACTTTGGGAGGCCGAGACGGGCGGATCACGAGGTCAGGAGATCGAGACCATCCTGGCTAACACGGTGAAACCCCGTCTCTACTAAAAAAAACACAAAAAACTAGCCAGGCGAGGT
>NW_016816689.1:48334-53424 GCF_001698545.2 Rhinopithecus bieti
AAAAATTGAAACAAAAATAAAAAAAGTTAACTTTTATATTATGCAAGAATCTTTTATATTATTCTCTGTATATTTCTGGATTTTAAAGATTTTCTTAAAAATGTTTCTCCACATAGCATTTTATTGATAATACATTATAAATATTCTGCAATTTTCATTGTAATTTTTTATTTAACCTGTAATTTACTTAGCAGTGCATTTTGGAATTCTAAAATTCTTAAATATTAGCTTCTAATTCATTTACATCATGTTTAGTAACTTTGATGTGCTTGTTAACTATTCTTAGAATTTTGTTAAGGTATTCTGGTATATATGCAAATTTGTAAATCTTCCTTGTATAACTGAAGAGTTTGTGTTCTCTATTTGTTGAGCATTTGATAAAGTTTATTATATTTACATTTCTAATATTTTATTTATTTACTGATTTTTGTTTATCTGAGCCATCAGTTTCTAATGAAACTGTGATAACATTACCTACTGTGTGTGTGTGTGCGTGTGTGTGTGTGTGTGTCTGTGTGTCTGTGTGTCAGGTTATCCATGGATCAATAATTATTTTATCCTGTTTCTCTGTGAGCAGTAGGATATTTCCCATATGCATGGCCCAAGCTCATCATTTTGACAATATTGCAAGTAGTAGAATAAAGGAAAGGAGAAAGAAGTGGGGTATTTACTAACTTTAAGGATACATCTCAGAAATTTCATGCCTTACTTCTTCTCATGTCTTTAGCCCAAACTGTTACCTGGCCACACACAGATGTAAATGAGACTGAGAAAATCAGACTTTATTCTTGATAAGCATGTGTGGAGCTCACACTAGTGGTAGTAACACTAAGAGAGATGAGAATCTAGAATTTAAGTAGCAACTAGCAGTCTCTGTTGCAGTCATTTTGGTCAGGAGTTAACTGCTGTGATGAATGAATGCCAAATGTTTTCAGTATTTTTGTCTTTTAGCACAAGTAGAATTCCAGAGAGGGAGCATCTAATTGCACTATGTACTCATTCTTTTGCTAGGGGTGTGGGTGTAGGTGGATGTTGATTTCTTTCCCACCAGACTGCATCTAGTGGGGAAGAGGAAATTGATCAAAATGAAATTGGAGGGCTCTTAGAAATAATAAATGAATAGTAAACAATTAATACTAGGACATATCTAATATAAGAACAGATAAAGTTCATTCGACCATAAAAAATTTGTTAAGTTACTACTATTCACCAGGGATGATGCTCCATGCTTGAACAAAAAAAGTAAAGTGCCACTTCTATTGTCATAAAGGTCATAATCTAATTCAGATGCTCAGGGTTCTGTAATATAAGGAATTTTATAAAGATAAGTAACTGATAATGTGAATAAATAGGCCATGCATATTACCTGGCACAATGTAACCTCTGTAACCATTTTGTAAAGTCTATAGGGGAAAAACCCCTTAGGTTTACCAGAAAATTCAGTTGACTCAGTCCTTGAGCATTTTTTTCTCTGCAAATCATGAGTATTGTATAGGCTTTTAAAAAATATATACACACTATGCATTTTACACTGTTATTTTTTCCTTTTCTATCTCTTATTTTGAAATAGGTTGAGTTACAGGAAGTTGCAAAACTGGTACATCAAGCTTCATTTCCTCGAATGGTAATAACTTACAAAATCACATTATACTATTTGGGTTTCTTTTGTAAAACATATTTTATTGCTGAGAGTACATATATACAAATGTACACCTTAGCTGTCTATCCTACTTTTCTCTTATCATCTTTCTCTGGCAAATTTTAATTACATCAACTGGCATGGTTAGGAATGCAAGAGCTGCATATTATATTTCCTGATTATTAAGAGTTTTGAAAAGAAAATAAGTGAGTTTGACTTGGTCGTCTAGCCTGCAGTTTTTCCATTTAGTGCTTGCTCTCTCTCTCTCTCTCTGCACGTGTGCATGTGTGTGTGTGTGTGTATGTGTAGACACAGAAAGAGAAAGTTCACAAGCATGAGTCTGGCATAACCTTCTCTAATTTTTAAAATACATGCTTTTTTACATAGTTTTTGGGATAACTATTTTTTTTCTTAAACCCAAGCAAGATTATGCAAGGGAAAATTATTTCAGTTGGAACATAATAGGGAGAGATGTTACAAAATACCTAAATTTTATTATTGCCTGCTCAATAGTTTGTGTGCTCCCAAGAATTACCAAGAAAATAATTATTTATCCTTAGAGTAAAATGAATAGAGGGGTATTGGCTTACTGACTAAATAATCACAGTGAACAACCTACCCTGTTTGAGTAAACCACAGTCTGTGTCAGCAAATATGGCCAAGATGACACTTAGATACTTGCGTGTTCACTGACTCCCTCACCAATTCATTAACTCACATACAGAGGATGTGACTGGGAGAATAATGAAATCATAATATCTGACCTTTTAAAAAAATTTTCCTTATTTATTGAGGAACAGGTGGTACTTGATTACATGAGTAAGTTCTTTAGTGGTGATTTGTGAAATTTAGGTGCACCCAGCACGTGGGCAGTATACACTGCACCTATTGGTAGTCTTTTATCCCTCACCCCCTTCCCACCCTTTCTTCCTGAGTCCTGGAAGTCCATTGTGTTATTCTTATCCTTTTGCATCCTCATAGCTTAACTTCTACTTATGAGCGAGAGCATACGATATTTGGTTTTCCATTTCTGAGTGACTTCACTTAGAATAACAGCCTCCAATCTCATCCAGCTCACTGATAATGCCATTAATTCATTCCTTTTTATAGCTGTGTAGAATTTCATATATATATATATACACACACACACACACACATACGCGCACACACACACACATATATATATACTACAGTTTCTTTATCCATTCATTGATTGGTGGGCATTTGGGTTTATTCTATGCCTTTGCAATTGCAAATTGTGCTGCTGTAAACATGTGTGTGCCAGTATCTTTTTCATATAATGACTTCCTTTCTTCTGGGTAGATACCCAGTAGTGAGATTGCTGGGTCAAATGGTATTTCCACTTTTAGTTCTTTAAAGAATCTCCATGCTGTTCCATAGTGGTTGTACTAGATTACATTCCCACCAGGAGTGTAGAAGTGTTTCCTGTTCATCACAGCCAAATCAATACCTACTATTTTTTGATTTTTTTGATCTTGCAGGAGTAAGGTGGTATCGCATTGTGGTTTTGATTTCCATTTCCTTGATTATTAGTGATGTTGAGCATTTTTTCATATGTTTGTTGGCCATTTGTATATCTTCTTTTGAGAATTCTCTATTCATGTCCTTAGCCCACTTTTTGATGGAATTGTTTGTTTGTTTTTTCTTGTTGATTTGTTTGCATTCATTGTAGATTCTGGATATTAGTCCTTTGTCAGATGTATACATTGCAAATATTTTCTCCTGTTCTGTGGTTTGTCTGTTTACACTGCTGACTGTTTCTTTTGCTGTGCAAAAGTTTTTTAGTTTAATTAATTACCAGCAATTTTCATTGTTTTATTGCATTTGCTTTTGGGCTCTTGGTTACCAAATTATTGACCAAGCCAATGTCTAGAAGGGTTTTTCCAATGTTGTCTTCTAGAATGTTTACAATTTCAGGTCTCAGATTTAAGTTCTTAATCAATCTTGAGTTGATTTTTGCGTAAGGCAAGAGATGAGGATCCAGGTTCATGCTCCTATATGTGACTAGCAAATCATCCCAGCACCATTTGCTGAGTAGGGTGTCCTTTCCCTACTTGATGTTTTTGTTTCCTTTGTTGAAGATCAGTTGTCTGTAAGTATTTTGGTTTATTTCTGAGTTCTCTATTCTGTTTCATTGGTCTATGTGCCTATTTTTATACCTGCACCATACTGTTTTGGTGACTATGGCCTTATAGTATAGTTTGAAATCAGGTAATGTCATGCCTCCAGAATTTGTTATTTTTGCTTAGTCTTGCTTTGGCTATGCAGGCTCTTTTTTGGTTCCATATGAAGTTGAGAATTGGATTTTTTCTAATTTTGTGAAGAATTAGGGTGGTATTTTGATGGGAATTACGATAAGTTTGTAGATTGTTTTCAGCAGAATGATAGTTTTCACAATATTAATTCTACCCATCCATGAGCATGGGATGTGTTCCCATTTGTTTGTGTCATCTATGATTTCTTTCAGCAGTATTCTGTAGTTTTCCTTGTAGAAGTCTTTCACCTCCTTGATTAGGTAAATTCCTAAGTATTTTAGTTTTTCCATCTATTGTAAAAGGGGTTCAGTTCTTGATTTGGACTCTCAGCTTGATTGCTGTCGGTGTATATAAGAGCTACTGATTTGTGTACATTAATTTTGTATCCAGAAACCTTGCTGAATTCATTTATCAGTCCTAGGAGTTTTCTGGTGGAGTCTTCAGGGTTTTTGAGGTAATCGATCATATCATCAGCAAACAGTGACAGTTTGACTTCCTCTTCACTGATTTGGATGCCTTTATTTCTTACTTTTGTCTGATTGCTCTGGCTAGGCTTTCCATTACTATGTTGAAGAGGAGTGGTGAGAGTGGATATTATTGTCTTGTTTCAGTTCTCAGAGGAAATGTTTTCAACATTTCCCCATTCAGTATAATGTTTGCTGTGGGTTTGTCATAGATGGCTTTTATTATACTGAGGTATGCTCATTGTATGCCAATTTTGCTGAGAATTTTAATATAAAAGATGCTGGATTTTGTTGAATGCTTTTTCTGCATCTATTGAGATGATCATGTGATTTTTGTTTTTAATTCTGTTTATGTGGTTTATTGCATTTACTGACTTGCATATGTTAAATCATCCCTGCAGCAACACTTTATCATGGTGATCTTTTTGATATATGTTGGATTTGGTTAGCTAGTATTTTACTAAGGATTTTAGAATCTATGTTCATCAGGAATATTGGTCTGTAGTTTTCTTTTTTGGTTATGTCCTTTCCTGGTTTTGGTATTAGGGTGAAACTGGCTTCATAGCATGATTTAGGGAGGGTTCCCTATTTCTCTACCTTGTGGAATAATGTCAACAGGATTAGTACCAATTTCTCTTTGAATGTCTGGTAGACTTCTGCTGTGAATTTGTCCTGGACTTTTTTGTTGGTAATTTTTTTTTTTTTTTTTTT
>NW_016816689.1:55456-57088 GCF_001698545.2 Rhinopithecus bieti
TCTAAACTTTTAGATTTTCTTCTTTCTCAGGAACACTGATTATTCTTAGGTTTGGTTAATTAACATAATCCCAGGCTTCTTAGAGGCTAGGTTCATATTTTCTTATTCTTATTTCTTTGTTTTGCTGAATTGGTTTAATTTGAATACACTGTCTTTGAGCTCTTAATTTTTTTCTTCTACTTGTTCAATTCTATTGCTGAGACTTTCCAGAACATTCTTCCATTTCCATAAGTGTGTCCATTGTTTCCTGAAATTTTTTTTTATGCTATATATTTCCTTGAATATTTCTCCCTTCACTTCTTATATCCTTTTATGGATTTTCTTACATTGAGCTTTGCCTTTCTCTGGTGCCTCTCTGATTAACTTAATAACTAACCTCCTGAATTCTTTTCAGATAAATCAGGATTTCTTCTTGGTGTGGGTCCATTCCTGGTGAGCTAGTGTGATTTTTTTTTTTAAGGTGTTAAAGAACCTTGTTTGTCATATTACCAGGGTTGGTTTTCTGGTTTCTTCTCATTTGGGTAGGCTCGGTCAGAGGGAAGGTCTAGGGCTGAAGGCTGTTGTTCAGATTCTTTTGTCCCACAGGGTGTTCCCCTGATGCAGTACTCTCCCTGTTTTCCTATAGATGTGTCTTCTTGAGAGCAAAGCTGCGGTGATTGTTATCTCCATTCTGGATCTAGCCACCCAGCAAGTTTACTAGGCTCCAGGCTGGTACTGGGGTTGTCTGCACAGGGTTCTGTGATATGAACCACCCGTGGGTCTCTCAGCTGTGGATACCAGCACCTGTTCCAGTGGAGGTGGCAGGGGCTAAAATGGACTTAGTGAGGGTTCTTAGTTTTGGTGGTTTAAGGCACTATTTTGTGCTGGTTGGCCTCCTGCCAGGAGGTGGCACGTTCCAGAAAGTATCAACTATGGTTGCATAGGGAGGAACAGGTGGTGAGCAGGACCCTAGAACTCCCAAGAATATATGCCCTTTGTCTTTAGTTATGGAAGTTATGGGGTGGGTAGGGAAGGACCATTAGTGGGGCAGAGCTAGATGTGGCTGAGCTCAGACTCTCCTTGGGTGGGTCTTGCTGCAGCTGAGTATTTGGGGTGTCTCCCGGGTCTTGCGGGACCAATCTGCTTCCTTCAGTGGGTCTGTGGGTTCTCTCAGGTTTCCTGATTTATTCTTGCAGTCATTCTGGAGCAAATATTTATGATGCAAGACTTCACATGCTGCTCTGTCCATCCGAGTCAGAGCTGCTATCTAGTCCTGCTTCCATCTGCCATAATCAATACAGCTTGTCAATCCCTGACTTTTGATAACTGTATGAACCAGTAGTTAATATATCCTTCCATTGCTTGAAATGAGCTGACCACAGTTACTGTTTAGCTCCCCTAAAACCTATGCCCTTCATAAGAATTTGATGCCAACTAAAGCAAATAGATATTATAATTAAGAAGATTTTCTAAATACTTGAGTAGCCAGAAGGTAGACTACAGTGATAGGTTTTGTCATTTGAAATGAGTATAGTAATGAGGCCTATTTCCTATTGGTAGACTTTTGGCAAATATATACACAAAAGAAGTGATAAGATAAAATGAGTATAGGGAGAAATGTGACGATTTTAATTTATAATAATAAATATAAAA
>NW_016816689.1:57566-58831 GCF_001698545.2 Rhinopithecus bieti
TAATAATAAATATAAAATATTAGTATATATAATAGTTTATTTATAGTAATATAAATATAAAATTACCAAATTTATAATTGTATTCTGCCCTGCTTATAGTATATCTATATCAATACTTTTTAACATGTACCTAGACTCTATTGCCTTTGAGAATTATAATTTTTCCTTGATAAGTATGCTTGTAAGTGTGTGTGCACCTGTGTGTGTGAGAGAAAAGAGATAACAGTTAAACCTTTGGTGATCATGAGAAATTACATTAGAGAAAACCATATGTTTACTTCAAGTAACTAGAGCTTGGTGAGAGGAAGCCCACCTTTGACTCTTTTGCTAGAGATTTTATGTTCCTCAACCAAACATTTTTTTCCACTTCATCCATGGCTGTAAGTTTTTATTCATAACTCAGATTGTTGGGAAATATATGTTTTCATGATATTGTGTCCTATGAATTGCACTTGGCAATAGTGGTCAGCTTAATGGATCCTGGAGAGAAAGCCCGATTCTTAGCTAGAGTGGGGTTTCCCAATAGCTGAAAATTGGTACTGTGTACTCTTTAAAAAGAGAATTCTCTTAAAAGACAGTAGAAAGACTAAAACTTGAAGCACAATAATAAGGCTAGGAACTATTGGAGCCCATAAATAATAAACACATGGAGGGAAGGGGGAGCAAGATGGCTGAATAGAAGCTTCTACCTAGCATCATCCCTGGGGGAACACCAGATTATAAGAGCAAACCACACACACAACAAGCACTGTCATAAGAACTGAAAATCAGATGAGCAATCATAGTACCTGGTTCTAACTTCATATCACTGAAAGAAGCACTAAAGAGGGTAGAAAAGACAGTCTGGGATCACCAACAACACTCATCCCCTAGCAGTGACCACATGGCATGGAGAGAAAAACTGTTCATTTAAGAGAGGGAGAATACAGCAACTGGAGGGCTTGGCATTGAGATCAGTGCTGACCTGTCATAGCAGAGAGCAAAGCAGTGCTGGGCTCAGTTGGCATCCAGCGACGAAGGGAGGATTTGCAGCATCCTTAGCCAGACAGGAATTGACCATCACAGTGATCAGAACTTGAGTTTCAGCAAGGCTCACCACCACAGGCTAAAGAACTCTGGGGTCCTAGATAAACTTGCACGGAAGTCTGTAATTCCGTAGAAATTACAACTGTAGGAGCAAGATGGCTGAATAGGAACAGCTCGAGACTCCAACTCCCAACGCGAGCGACACAGAAGACCGGTGATTTCTGCATTTTAAACTGAGG
>NW_016816690.1:0-2808 GCF_001698545.2 Rhinopithecus bieti
TTCTGGCTACAGCCACCCTGGAACGGAGAAGGCAGCTGACCGGGATTGCCTTCCTCAGCCGCAGCAGCACCTGGGGCTCCAGCTGCCCAAATCCTACCATCCCAGGAGGCGGGCACAGCCAGGGAGAGGGGAGGAGTGGGCAGTGAAGATGAAGGCCCATGCTCAGTCCCCTCCCATCCCCCACGCAGCTCCACCCCAGTCCCAAGCCACCAGCTGTCCACTCCTGGTGGGAGGTGGGCTCCTCAGCCCCTCCTCTCTGACCTTTAACCTCACTCTCACCTTGCAGCCTGCACCAACCCTTCACCCCCTCCAGGAAAGCAGGCCTGATGGCATCCCACTGGCCTCCACCAACTGACCGGAGTGTTCTCTTCAGGGGACTGGCTCCTTTCCCAGTGTCCTTGAAATAAAGAAATGAAAATGCTTGTTGGCACATTCATGTGGGTTGACCGTGGCTTCTTTAATTCATTTGGAGACATTTTGGAGTCTGTGGAATCGGGCCGGGGGGCTGCTGAGAGGAGTGGGACAGGAGAGCATGGACTCCCTTTGGGCAGGAGGTCCTGACCTCACACCTCCTCCCAGAGGGTGTTGGAGAAAGCAGGCTGGGGCTCCAGCCTTTTGGGCAGGAGTCTCGGACACAGGAAAGGTGGTAACAGGAAACAGCCCCATGCCTCCAAGATGGGAGAGGGGCTGGGGCAGAGCCTGTGAGGGCCACAGCAGGGCCAGAGCTGGCTCCTCAGACCTGGCGTCCCAGTGGGAAGAGGTGGCTTGGGGAAGGGGTGTCAGGAGAAGCCAACCCAAAGCACTGTCTGGCTGTGTGTTCCACTGTGGGTCTCCCCGGCATTAGGGGTTCAGGCTTGCGTGGGAAAAGTGGTTCTGTGTCCATGTGTGGGGTTCTGTCAGCCACTGGGCCACTGCCAGGCAGCCCAGCTCTGCGTCCATGTGATGCCAACACATCCTGCTCAGCCCAGCAAGAATCCAGTTCCTCAGGCCCCAGCGTAGTCCTCAGAGCAGTGGCACCAAGAGCACCCAGGAGCTTGTTGGAAACGCAGCATCCTGCACCCCGCCCAACCTGCGAGATCAGAGTCTCCGTTTTCACAGGACTCCAGACAAGGCACGCACATTAAAGCTGGGAAGCCCTGGTCCGGAGTGGACTCCTGGCCGTGTTGCTGAGATGCACAGCTGTCACCCAGGGCACGTCTGGAGCCTGAAGTTGGCACTGCACCTTCTCCTGCCACCTGAGACGCTGCTGCTAGAAGGAGGAGGGGAGAGGGAGGGTCCCCGGCCAGGGAGCCCCGGAGGCACAGGCCAAACCCCAGCTGGGAGCCACATGTTGCCAGGACCCCAGCAGCCACCGCTGAGTTCCTTCCTTGGTTCTCACCAGGAGAGGGAAACGGGCCCAGTCTCTTGAGAAGCCTTCCCTGGCCGTCTCCAAACCCAGGAGGGTCCCTAGTCCCTCGGGCGAGGATGCTGTGACCCACACTTGCCTCGATACCCTGCCTTCCCAGGGGCCACATCCGTACTGGCCAAAGTCGCATGAGACAGGTGGCCCTAGAGCAAAACGCTTTCTAAGACAGTGTCCAAGAAGAACCTCAAGACCTTCCCTGAAGCTCTGGCCTCATACGAGATTCCCACTCTCGCCAGACCCCATGTCAGATTCTTTGTGTGGGAGGCAGGCCTGCGCCCTCCGCCCTACCACAGGTCTTTGGACCAGCACGAAGCTCCATCTGCTGCTGTCACAGCTGGCAGCCATTTCAGAGGAGCCATGGCCTGCCTGGGGTGTCCTTCTGTGGGGGATCTGTCCAGGCTGTGACACCCACCAGCTCCCCACTCTATATAACTCAGGGCTGCATTCCCTACAAAACATCCCACCCCACACACACACATACAGTGTGATTAAAGTAAAATTCCATTATATAAATATCTCCATCAAGGAATCATACAGGGAAGGCCCAAGTGGCCGTTGGGAACAGACTAGGGTGTTAGTTTTTTAAACAGAGGCCTAAACAATTGTACCCAAGGCAGTTAAATACACAGCGGCGCAACAGCACCTCCTGGTGGTCACTCGAAGTGGTGCACTCAACAGCAGATTCCATCTTTCACCCACTTGCCAGGCCTGGCATTGAAGATTTCGTCTCCAAGGGACCAGGGAGGCCCCAGCTTGAGAGAGGAGGCTCTGATCAATCCAGGGTGCTACTTGGTAGGAGGTCAAGTAAAGGTCTTGATGGGGAACGAAGTGAAAAAATAAGATGTGAGGCTTGGGGATATCACTTTCCTCCATCTCCTCAGGCCCTGTGACCTCAGATAATGCAGAGCTGGCTCCATGGTTAAGTTCTGTGCTGGCAGCTTTAACCCCTCCTGTGGGCCGTCAGAGGGCTGACATCTCCAGGCTCCTGGGTTGCACTGCCGCCCCGTCCTTCTTCGCCTCGTAGGGAAATACAGCACCAAAGATATCTTCATGATAGCGCTTCTGGCTCTTTTAGGTAAAAACAGAGACCAACGTGTGAAGTCCAGGCTGGGATGAGCCCCTGGGGCTGCCCAGCTTCCCTGTCACATGGACCTTCATGAGCCATCTGTCTTCCCAACTGTCAGACTAAGATTGTGCTGGAATCTGGTTTAGAGCCTAACCCCGCTCAGCACCTGCTCTGGAGCGGGCCCTCTAACCATCTCCAAAGCTTTACTTGGCATTCCCATGTCCTGCCCAGCGCTCATCCCCTTCCCAAGATGCTCCAGGAAGTGTGAGCTCCGAGATAAATACGTTTGGGAAACGCTACGTCCTTGCTTTGCTCCCAGCCTTGAAGGGTCCCAACG
>NW_016816690.1:5456-31949 GCF_001698545.2 Rhinopithecus bieti
TGGCGATCTACAGACTCACAATGACTAAATCCACCAAAGACTAATGGATACCTCACAGGCCAGTTGTTCACTCAGAGAAAAGCCCGTGACTGCAGTCCCCTGGGTGCTGTACCAAGAGGTGCTGGGTGAGCAGAAGATGAGCCCAAAGGGAAGTCCCAGGGGGCAGCACACAGGGCAGTCATAGCACAGACCCTGGGGCCAGCAGACACGGGTTCAAACCCTGGCTCCCCACTTCCTAGGTGACCGAAGCCTCTGGGCCTTGGGTTCCCTCCGTGTGAAACAGATCTGATACCAAAACCTATCTTGCTGGGTTGGCATGAGCGCTGAATCAAACTGCGCACATGGTAGCTGGTGCTGTGCCTGGTACACAGATGCTTTCTAAATATTAGGTTAAAATATGAGCATGACATTATCTCCTCTGGAACAGAGTCCTGATGAACCACATCCATCACCCTGCAGTCACAAGGACGTCTGTCTCGTCCCCATGTCTCAGGTTCTCTCACTTTCTCCTGGACAGTGGGGAGCACTGCCAGGCTCTGCCTCTCTGATCCCACTTTCTTTTTTATTTTTTTGAGACAGAGTCTCTGTTGCCCAGGCTGGAGTGCAGTGCTGCAATCTCAGCTCAGTGTAACCTCCACCCCCCGGCTTCAAGCAATTCTCCTGCCTCAGCCTCCCGAGGGTCAGGGATTACAGGCGTGCACCACCATGCCTGACTAATTTATTTTGTATTTTTAGTAGAGATGGGGTTTTGCCCTGTTGGCTAGGCTTGTCTCGAACTCCTAACCTCAAGTGATCCACCCGTCTCGGCCTCCCAAAGTGCTGGGATTACAAGTGTGAGCCACCATGCCTGGCTTATCCCACTTTCTGACTTTGGCCACTGTATTTAAGGGGATACACTGGCGGTGTCATCATCACTGGGGAAACTAAGGCCAGGGAGTCATGTCTTATGGGCTGGGACTGTTTCCACAGCTGCTTTCTCATAAGCTTTCACGGCCCACCCTCTCAGCAGGAAGGACAGGGATGGCTGTCGCTGGCAGGCCCAGGCCTGGGCCCAGCCCCTCAGCCAGGTGGGGTGGCTGGAGGATGCCAGGCAGCACTGGCTACCTGGCCCAGGGCTCACTGCTTTCGTCCTCAGACTCCAGGCACACTGTCTGGTGGGGTGCAGGGCCTTCCACCACATGCTCCAGGATGCCTTGGACCAGGGCCGGCTGGTTGCCTGGGCAAACCCCAAGGTGCTCACCCAGCTGTAGTTCAGGCCTTGGCCATGGCCATCCCCACAAGAAAGTTCCACCAGGGGAAGGAAAAAGAAGCCTCAGGTGGACTGGGCGCCATGGCTCACACCTATAATCCCAGCACTTTGGGAGGCCGAGGCGGACAGATTGCCTGAGGTCAGCAGTTCAAGACCAGCCTGGTCAACATAGTGAAACCCCTTCTGTAATAAAAATACAAAAATTAGCTGGGCGTGGAGGTGGGCGCCTGTAATCACAGCTACTCGGGAAGCTGAGGCAGGAGAATGGCTTGAGCCCAGGAGGCGGATGTTTCAGTGAGCCGAGATCATACCACTGCACTCCAGCCTGGGCAACTGAGTGAGACTCTGTGTCCAAAAAAAAAGAAAAAGAGGAAGAAGAAGCCGCCTCAGGTGACTGCAGAATTTCCTCCAGGGCTCCCTGATGGGCAGGCGAGATTCCCCAGGAAATGTGCCCTCCTTTCATTTTCCTGGCTGGTTCCACAAGCCTGGGCCCGCCACCCTGAGCATGGGATGAGGGATCCCCACAGGCAGGGGTGCTCGAGAGGGCCCCGGGAGCTTCCCTCTGGGGAGGAGGGGACCCACCCCTTCCCAGCAGCCCTCTGAGCCCCCGAGCGCTTGGCCACAGCCTCTGCCTAAAGAAAGTATCCCCCTTGGAGACACATGGACATCAGAAGAAACCTTTCCTTGTTGCCAGGACAAACCATGTTCTTATTAGAACCAAGGCCAGTTTTCCTAATGCACGTGGGGAGGACAGCACGGATTAATGAAACCTGCAGATAATCCACAAGGCTCATTTCCCAGAGCTGGGAAATCTCCTTCTCTGCCAACACTTTTCCTGAAAGTTCTTCAGAATGAATCAAACAGTTTAAGTCTGTCTTGCACTCTCCTTTTACTGAAAGAGTTCAATGAGGAAGGAGAGGAAGTGGAGCAGGTGCTTAGTGTCCAAGCTGGAAAAGTGGCCGTGGTTAACCAAGACTAGATGTAGAAGCACAGGCAGCCACAGGTCCAGGTGAGCCCGTTCTACGATGGCGTGGCTGCTGATGCCAGCAGAGGCTCCTCTCCTCTCCCTTCAAAGACTGACTTCTTCTGGTCTTTCATTCATTAGAATAAAATCGACAGAGCATCACCCAAGAAGCCCTGCACTTTCCCTTACCTGGATGGCGGACTCTGTAGGTTCTGCCGAGATTTGAGCCTCATGGTGAACACGTTCTTGGCGTGCATGCTGCTGAGGGCTGCGAAGAACACAGAGACGGTGAACTGGCAAAGTGGCTCTGGAGCGTGGGTGGGAGAAGCCCCCACATGTCTGAGTCAGTGACACCTGGACACTACCCTTGCGGCATCCTGCTGAGGTGGCTGTTGGGGTTTTCTTTCCTTTCCTTTTATTCCACTGTTTCTAAATCACAAATAAAGATCCTTGATCTGATACAGGGCAGCCGTGTTGCTTCTAGGTGTTGGGAAATTCAATTTAGGAACCTAAAAATGGAAAGTCCCAGGACATCTCCATGGCTCGGGATGCACAGAGAGCATCGTTGACATTGGGGAGATCTTAAACATGTAGAAACCTTCAGGACTATCTTAGTCAGGGCACAGGGCACAGCACCCCGGGGTGCAGAGTGGAGAGTTCACCACTACAGCCTGGAATCACCTCTGCAACGCCTTCTTCACGACCCTTGGCTGCCTTCCCAGCTGGAAGACTGGGGCTCAGACCCCAACATGGCCATAGCCTAGCAACAACTTCACCTCCCTGAACTGCAATTTCTCCATCTGTGCCTTTCTCCCAGGAGTGTCCAGGCTCTTGAACACTCCTCTCCTTGACGTAGGTCTCCTTGACCATGGGCTCAGGGCTCAAACCACAACACAAACAAGCCCTGTGTCCTGAAATAAGCAGGTCCCTTTGCTGAGGTCCAAAGGCTGTGAGTCCTGCACGAGCCTGAAGTGGTGCAGGTCCCTGGTCACACTGGAGATGTAGAGCTTGGGGATCTGAATGTGCTGTTTGCCTTGGACATCAAACGTCTCACAGGCTGCCTGGAAGAAGCTGGAGCAGATGGGTGTTAATGGTTCCCTAAATGATGGGGCCAACCAAGTCACTAAAGAGCTAAGGAGATACTGAGTGGATCCAAAGTGGACCCGCCACTGTGTGGTGCCTATCCCCAGGCTCTCTATGGCTGAAACATACACAGTAGTTAAGAGGTGTCCTAGGTAGTCAGTGGGGGATAGACTTTAACCAGAAGCTCCCTAAGGGCACGGGGGTACCTGTGCCACCTTCTCCCCCAGAGTTGTGTGCACAGGGTAGAGCCCTTCTGGGGGACTGAGGGAGAGCAGCAGTGACCTAAGCCCTCAGGCCCGTGGCCCTGGCCCATGTCTGGGACCACATCTACAGGACCAGGGGCAAAGGTCATGGCACCCAGGATGCCCAGCACAGATGTCCTAGGCATGAATGCACCCTGTCATGTCCCTGCTGTGGGGCAGCTCTGGCTGGGAACTGACCTTGAAGGTTTGCACGGCCCAGCTGCAGAAGGCGTCCTCCTGCCCACTGAGCTCATCCTCTTCCCCTGTCGGGGTGAGCTGAGAGGCCCCCAGGTGGGAGCTTCTGGTTGAGGTCAGGAGTAAAGGCTCAGAACTGAGGGCACTTGCTAGAGCCGAAGTCAAACACAGCATACCTGCCCGAGGACACACAGAGACTCGTGTCCCATGTAAGCAGCACCTGGCACCCAGCACCCAGCACCAACAGCCTGGAGGGCCAGCCCCAGACTCTTCCTCTCCAGCTGGAGCATGGAGCTAGACCTCCTTCTGGTCCTCTTGATCCCCCAGCCTTGTCACCAACTCCTATGACCAGCTCATGCTTGGCCTGCAGACCTGTAAGAGGGACTGGGTTTCCGTGGCTTGACCTGTGACTCACTCCGAGGGCAAACCTCTGAGCCAGGGTCCCTCTGTGCCTGGTCAGCTCTGAGAAGACCCCGTATGCACACCCAGTTCCATCCCCTGAACCCAGACTTTGGGTACACAGGGCAGGGCTAGGACGTGTAGGAGGAGGGAAGAAGCTTTACCTGAATTTGTTGGTGAGCAGTTTTAACATGAAGAGGGATTTCTTCAGTTTCTAGATAGAGAGGGAACGACAGTGTTCTCAGACCAGGATGAAAAAACACTGCTTTCCCTTCTTCTGGAAACCCGGCCACAGCAGGCAGGAGATGGCTCCCAGCCCACAATGAAAGTTGGTTTACATATGGGGCCACCTGGCCAAGGACCTGGTTGTCAGCTGACAAGTTTAGCTTCTCTCACCCCAGCTAAACTATAGCAACTCGTGTGGGCCCTGCCCTTAATGGGGATCTACAGCCTGGCCTCCTCCCATCCAGCCCTGGCAGAGGGGGCCTGCCTTATAGCAGGGCATCTCCAGAGGGCCTCCTAATGGGCCGTGATTCTCTTCTGGTTTGGAACCTGGTAGAAGCAACAGCAATTGGTCCTATAGTCTCTGAAATGAGGCTGGCTCTCCAGGAACCCAAGACGATCCCAGGAGGTGTGTGACCCAGCAGAACTAGCATCAAATCCCAGGGTGAGTATTTACTCCCTTTTCATAATTTATTTTTTAGTTCTTCCCCTTCAATTACATTTTCATTCTTCTGAGCACTGGAGAGACAGTCTCGAATTGGTGCTAATAGACCTTTAATATCTCTCTCATTGCCTATTACTCTTTTTAAAAAACAAAGAAAGAGCAGGCCTTGGTTAGGGAATAGCATCTAACTACAATTCATTAATTTCATGTTGTTTTCATTGAATTTATGTTTTGCTGGCTTTCCATTTGTGAGACTGATACAAGTTTCCTTTAAACATGAATTCATAAATACAAACAGGTAGGCCATTCAGAGAAATATATAAAATATATCATAGGAAAGATGATACTCCCATATGGCAATAATTACGACAAATGACCTGAGTGACCCAGAGTGACCTGAGCACAGACTCCCAAACGCCCTCCGTAGGACGTCCTGCATCCCCCAGACCCTTTCCTAGATCCTCCCGTGCCTGACCACCCCCTAGACCATCCAGACCTCAGGCCACCCACCTCTCTGTTGCCAGAGCAGTTTCCGTTCCTGAACGTGCTGGTCACCACCAACAGCAGCTGCTCCTCCTCCAGGCAGATCAGCCCGTACTCATCCCTGCAGAGAATCTGGACCGTACCCAGGTGGACATAAGCCCTCAGCTCCCAGTAGACACTCTGGGCTTCCTACCCTCCCCAGACACTCTGG
This sequence comes from Rhinopithecus bieti, assembly GCF_001698545.2. Classification (NCBI taxonomy): domain Eukaryota; kingdom Metazoa; phylum Chordata; class Mammalia; order Primates; family Cercopithecidae; genus Rhinopithecus; species Rhinopithecus bieti. The sequence goes on from NW_016816690.1 coordinate 10,950, forward strand.
GCTTCCTCCCACACCTCCCCCAGCCCAGGGCTCCTGTGCTCATCTGTCTCTCCCAGTGCCCAACACAGGCGTGGCACGGAGGAGGTGAATGAATCGATTTGAACACATCATCCTCGATTCTCCTTCCCCGCTCAAGCCCTGCAGCTAACCCATCGGCGAGTCCTGGAGGCTCTGCCTCCAAAATACTGCCTATCCCATGTCCAAACGCCTCTCGCCATGTCCACTGCTATTTGCAATTCTGTGTGTGTGGAAATATTTCCACAAAATTGGAATGAGCAGGTCACAGTTGCGCCTGGAGGGAGTGGCCGGGGAAATGTGCCCTCGCCTTGTTATTCTATCCGGGCCCACCCAGCTGAGGATGGGGGACCTGCCACCACTCTCCTGGCAGTTCCAGACTCCTGGGAGCCAGCAGGTGAGGACCCAAGAGTGTTTTCAGCGACCTGGCTGACCTGGTCATCAGTCACTCCCACCTTGGCCTAGGCCTCTACATGGCACAGATCACAGCTCATTCCAACCTGGCATTACACTGGTCTGTGCCCTGTCCTCAGGGTCACATCCGTCTCCCAGAAGCCGTGCAACCCTAGAAAACCCATGAACCTGTCTAACAGTCAGGTTCCTCCTCTGTGCATTAACAATGACATTGATGCCTGCTTTGCAGGGCGCTGGGAGGATAGAGGGAGGTGTATGCTGGAGAGCTCCCCAAGGGCAAGGCCTGGCTCTGCGTCACTCACTGTCAGGTCCTCAGAGCCTGGCACTGGCCCAGAATGTGGCCACCATTCAGTAAGAGTTGGATTCGATCCATCAGTGCTGAAGGCAGGGGATAGAGCTTAGACAGGCCCCCTGTGTCCTGTCTTCTTTATCTGCAGCTTACTCATCATCCTTGTCCCGTTCACATGCACCCTGTAGAGCAGGTGTTCACTGAGCTTCCACAAAATGCAGCAAGAGCAGCTGATGGATATTGAGGACTGGATTCACTGTCAAAGTGTTTCTCAAACTGTGCTCTGTGGAACACCATGGAAAACATTTACTGTATAAGTTTGAAAATCCCAAGAGCTGGGCATGGTGGCTCATGCCTGTAATCCCAGCACTTTGGGAGGCTGAGGTGGGCAGATCGTAAGGTCAGGAGATGGAGACCATCCTGGCCAAACTAATGAAACCCCATCTCTACTAAAACACAAAAATTCAAAAATTAGCCAGGCGTGGTGGCAAGCGCCTATAGTCCCAGCTACTCCGGAGGCTGAGGCAGAAGAATTGCTTGAACCCGGGAGGCAGAAGTTGCAGTGAGCCGAGATCCTGCCACTGTACTCTAGCCTGGGCTAGAGCAAAACTTCCATCTAAAAAATAAATAAAGGAAGGAAAGAAAATCCATGCCCACAGGTCTATCCTTGTGTATGAACAATCAGCTCTACCATTCAGCCCAGGTGTGTGTTTGCTGGACCATCTGGAGGAAGCTGAGGAGACATGAGCTGAAGGCAGAGGGTGAGTCCGAAGTGGGATCTTGGGACAGACACGAGAAGTTAGTCAAAAATGGGTGAAATCAAATATATTTCACCATATTAATATAATTACAGCCTTAATAACCTTAGATAACAGTTCACATTATTATTTAGTTAATAGGATTCTACCCACGTTAAATTTCTTAATTTTTTTAAGAGATAAAGTCTCACTCTGTCACCCAGGCTGGAGTGCAGTGGTGCAATCATGGCTCACTTCTTCCTGGAACTCAAGGGCTCCAGCAGTCCTGCCTCAGCCTCCTGATTAGGTGGGACTATAGGCACACATCACCATGCCTGGCGAATTTCTTTGACTTTTCTCTAGAGCCAGAGTCCACCTATGTTTCCCAGGCTGGTCCCAGACTTCTAGGCTCAAGTGAAACTGAACCTCCTGCCTCGACCTCTCAGATTGCTGGGATTACAGGTGTGAGCCACCACACCTGGCCTAAATTTCTTATGTGCCATGGTACTACAAAATGTCGTTATTAGGGGCAGCTGGATGGAAGGTGTAGGAGGTCACTATAGTGCCTTTTCAATTTTTCTGTATATCTAAAACCATTTCCACAGTAAACATTGATTTTAAAACGTGAAGGTGGCTATCCTTCCATGCACGCGAAGCATAAAGGCAGGCTCACGGTGTCTGGAATTCAGAACGCTGGTTGCAGGGCTGAGGGTGCTGGGAGGGGCTGGGCATGGTTGGCTTTGTGATCTGGGGGCTGATGTGTTCCATTTGTGAATGTCTTTTGAGCTGCACACATTCAGAAGAGACAGGGACCCAGCAGCTCTGTTTGAAATAGTGGGGGAACCAAGGGCCCCCACATCCAGGTCCGTTGGGAGCCGGGGCATCGAGTTCCACTGCAGGAATCTCTAGGAACCCTGAGGTCCTCCCTGAGCCAGGGCTGGGCTGGGCACACCCTGAGTGCCCACATGGTAGGCGTCTTCCCGGACAGCCCCACCGGGACAGGGTGTGGAAGGACCAGGTGCCCATGGCGGGGAAGCTGACCAAATATGCCGCTGGAACAAGGCTGGTGGGCTGGGAGGGGCCTGCCTGTTCCCCTCGCAGAGGCTCTTCCTGCCATGTGAAGCCAGCACAGGCCTGGGCGCCCAGGACCCTTGGTCGGGTTTGGCTGAAAGGAAAACAGACGTGGTCAGGGTGAGCCTGACCCCCAGGCTGGGGAAGCAGGGCACTGCAGGGCAAGGGGGGTTCCTGAGCCGGGGTCTCCCTATGCCCCCTTACCTGGTCATTCAACATCTGGAGAAGCCAGCCGAATGAGGAACCCTGTGCGTATAGACCTTCCTTGTTGTGATGGGAGGAACAGAGGTGCTCAGGGACCCCTGGGCTGCCCTAAAAACCTCCCTCCCTCTTCCACAGTCAGCCCTTCTGGAAGGAAGGAAAGAAGGACGGTTTCCTTGTGCAGAAAGCTGCTTTTTCACTTGTTTCTGAAGCTGGGGAGGGTCACCAGAGCCGAGCTCGCCTGTGGTGCCTATGTCACCGTCCATGCTCAGGATGTGCATCTGTCCACCTCACCCACCCCTCAACGTGGGGCTTGACGTTCCCTCCAGCTGGAGACCTGGGCCACTGACATGGCCTGGCCTGTTTGTTGTACTCTGGCTGAGTGTACCTGGAATTTTCTGGGGTTTTTCGCCTTGATTTCCTGAATGTTCAGGAGGACTGAGCACACCTGCATCCGGACGTTCATGGGAATGCCCTTACATACTCACTTCATCAGCTGTGGGCAGAAAACGATCTGGTGTCACAGGCCCTGCGACAACCCCAGTGAGAACCAGAGCCTGAGGATTCTGGAAATCTTTGGTTTTGGCCCCATCATTCCTCAGTAGAGGTGACGTCAAGCTGGGACAGGGTCTCCCTTCCCAGGATTGAAAGAGTGGATGGACACTCAGAGTCGGGACTCACCAGGAGGCTTTCCTAACCCTGAGCTCCGGGTGGCCCCAGCCCTAGATACAGATTCCCTCCCAGCAAGGTGATGCTTGCATGAACAGGCAGCAAAGCTGGTGACCAGGCCTGCAGTCCTCTGGGTGAGGACAGTGTGCCACCTGCCCTCTGACAGGTTTACAGTGCCAGGTCACAGCCATGGGTGCCTGTCCCCTGTCTGCAGAGAGTGATTCTGGGGGCCTCTCCCTCCGCACATGACCTTTTTACTGTTCTTATATGTCTCCCATTGTCCCAGCATTTTCATCCACTTGCTCTTGCGTCTCATCTCCCGCCTCATTTGCTGTCAAATGAGGAATGTTGGAGTTAGCGGAGCTGTCAGGCTTCCTGGAGTCGCCCGTGGGTGCTGGGTCTTGGGCTCTGAAGCCCCGGTGGGACCCAGCTGGAGGGAGCCGGGGAAGGGCAGACCCTAAGGGCTGAGAGCCTTTGAGCAAATGAGCGCCACTGGGCTGGCTTTAGGTCCCCGGGACGTGCCATCCTGGGGCCACAGACACACCAGTCGTAAGTCAGACCCCATCCTCTAGGTGGCAACCTGACACAAGTGGGCAGCCACCCCCAAGCCACAAATGTGATTCTCACTTTGGAATTTCATCAAACTGCAAGAGATACAGCAACCTGGGTTCAGGTCCAGCAGGGACTGCTGCACCTCCCAGTGACAGCGTGTTGCCCTCACCCGCCACTGCCCAGGCCCACTGCCTCCTCCGCCTCATCAATGACCCGTTGGGGTGGGCTCTAGGCTGGGCTCCTCTTTGTTTTTTATTTTTTATTTTATTTTATTTATTTTTATTTTTTTGAAATGGAGTCTCCCTCTGTCACCCAGGCTGGAGTGCAGTAGCGTGATCTCGGTTCACTGCAAGTTCCGCCTCTAGGGTTCATGCCATTCCCCTGCCTCAGCCTCCCGAGTAGCTGGGACTACAGGTGCCCGCCACCACAGCCAGCTAATTTTTTGTATTTTTAGTAGAGACAGAGTTTCACCATGTTAGCCAGGATGGTCTCGATCTCCTGACCTTGTGATCTGCCTGCCTCAGCCTCCCAAAGTGCTAGGATTACAGGCATAAGCGACCACAGCCGGCCCTAGGCTCTTCTTACCTGGCCCCAGATCCCTTCCTAGCACCAGACCCTGGGTCATTAGCCTCAAGATCTGCTGCCTCCCTGGCCTCTCCATGAGATGCCCAGAACGAGGCCCTGCCCATCTTCTCCCCCATTCCCCTAAGGCCACAGCCCCCAATGTCCCCATGCCTTTCCCCCTTCCCCATGGGGACAGTGAGGGCTGTAGCTGTAGGGAAATGGGGAAGAACAGGGGCAGGTGGGCCCTCAGAGACCAGAGACCTGCTGGACAATAGCCCCGAGCCTGGGCCAGGCGTCCCCTCACCCTGTGGCCACAACCCTTGGATCTCACTGGGGTTGTCTCCAAGTGGACAGGGCCAGACCCTCAGGCTGCCCCGCTCCTCTTGTGCTAACTTGGAGACAGAACTGCTGAGAGCCCAGGGGCCTGACCTAGCCCAGTCTCCAGTCCCACCGGGCTCCTTAGATGGGCCCCGCAACGCTGGCCTAACAGCAACCTCGGGCTGGACCTGCAGGGGAGCCAGGGAGGAGTTCTGACCCTGGAAAGGAGGTTGGCCCGACCTGGGGAGACATGTCCTGCATCAGAATGACCTTCCTAAAAGAAAACCCATCCCTGAGCTGAGACAGGTGATTTAGGGGCTGAGAGGGGAGCACAGAGGACTCACTGCAGAATCCCAAAGTGATCAATGCTGCTGTAGATTCCAACAGGCTCAGGCCCCATGTCCTCTGGCAGCCCAGCTCGGTGTCCCTGTAACCCAGAGGGAGCCTTGGTGAGGGGTCCAAGGTAAAGGGTGCAACGGCCTGGGGGTAGTGGCCACCCGTCCCCACCCTGTGCTCCTAGTGAGCCCAGGACCCTTTGACCAGGGTGCACTGGAAGAGGCCTCCCTCCAAGAAGCAGACCGACCGGTAACTTCTCATACTTCATAATGATGTCCTCTCGCTCCTCCGAAGTATCTGCGTCCTCTACCATGTCCATCCTGTGAGACAAAAAAGGCCAAAGGTTACACCGTACCTGAGAACTTTGGCAAACACCTGAACTGCTCCTGCCCGGCTCCCAGATGCTGCCTGGCTGTGTAACAGCCATTCCACCACTGCCCTCAGGTGAAAAGGGGCCAGACCCAGTGGCCCACACCTGCCCAGGTCTCTGGAGTCTCAAGCCAGCAGGGGTGGGAATCTTCCCAAGGAGTTGAGGACAGTGGGACCTGGACAGAGAGTCCTGTTGTCCCCAAATGCCATGAAATGGGCACACACCTGCCCTGGCAGTTTCAATGGTGTCCACCTGCCAAAGGTGAAGGGTCTATGATGGGCTATTCCAGGGATGTGGAGGCAGACTGGGGAGAGGAACCAGAGGTCTCTGTACGATCTGCCTCCTGGGATTCTCAGGGACCACAGAGATGCTCAGTTTCCTACGGGGAACAAGGTCCCTCCTGAGTGCTCGGTTCTGCTCCGCTCATCACTTGGGCTATCATGGCCCTTCAGTCTAACCAGTGAGGCCACTTTAGGAACAACAGGTTTAGGGGATGAAAATAAGCTTCTGTGTCCAAAGCAGTCTCTGTGCTCATGGAAACCACGTCTCTTGGGGAGGGTCTGTGGACTCCACCATTGTGAGGTGTCCATACAGGAGGGGGCCTCATTGTCCTGGGTCACTGAGGAAGAACAGTGGGTCCTTGGTCCTGGGGAACACCTAGATGCATCATCCCTCCTGGGAACACTTGGGGCAAAAGGAGGGCAAGGCCTGGATAGGACCAGACAGAGAAAGAAACACTTGGGGACAACCCCAGTTCCTGGACCCCTTTGAACAGGATGGAATAGTCTCCCTCCAGCCAGCTCTCCAGGGCTCCTTCATTTTCCACAGCTGCTCAAAGGCAGAAGGCTCCCCATGCCACTCCCGGACAAGGGACCATGTGTTTCTAGTGGGTCTCACAGGGACCATCAGGACCCAGCTTAGGCCCCAGACGTGTTCTGAGGACCCTCCCCTCCTTCCCACCCACAGTGGATCCATCCCAGTGGCTCTGCCAGGGCCAGGCTCTGCCCCCTCGGGATCGGAAACCCTGGACAGATTTGGGATCTAGGGCAGGGAGACCACAGGGTTCAGGCCTTAAGTCCAGCCCCGCACATGGCAGGGCTGAGAGCAAACCCAGGGTCATGTCAGGATTCCTGGGTCGATTACCGCCTCTGACACCAGACGTCTCAGTTGCCAAATGGGTACATTTGGGAACAGCACCTACCCTATGGAGGCACCATGAGGACGAAAGAGACAATCATCTACACAGGCAGTGTAGAATGGGTGCCCGGTGAGTGCTCGGGATGACCCTCCTCAGCAGGTGCCCAGAAGCCAACACAGCCCACCTTGTAGCCATTGTCCCCAAGTCAGCCTGGAGGGAAGAGAGCAGGTCACACTCACCTGATACTGATGAATCAGCTGGCCTGTGTTACGCCTCTCAGGGAGAAAACCTTTGAGTTCACAGAGCTGCTCCAGATACCACTGTGTGTGTGTAGCTGCTGTAGAACAGAGGCAGGCTGGAGAGCAGATGGGTGCTAAGCACCAGTGACATTCTGAGGTCATGGCACGCATCACAGTGGAGCCTTGCCTGGGTCAGCAGGGCCCAGAGTCAGCATCCTCCACTGCCTGAGGCATCAACATGCCTGCCTACAGTGTGTATGTGCACACATGTATGTGGGTAAACACATCTGTGCATGCGTGTATTGCTTCTCTTGCCATGCTTGGCTGCCCCACTCATGTGCACCCAGTTCCTCATCACTGTTGCCCCCAGGGCCCAGGGCTAGAATCAGATCATCCATGGGTGCTCCCTGACCTCAGCCCTCCCCGCCCAGGGTGGTCCTGAGACACACGCAGGAGTGGAAGGAAGTGACTGCTGCTGTTGAATCTCAGAATAAAAGTGCTAATACTATTACCTAATGCTCTTTTTAGTATCTCTATTGGTCCTTTCAAAATACTATCTCTAGTGGTATCTCTTTTTTTATTTCTGATATTTTAACTGGGTACTTCTCTCCATTACCCTTGGTTATTCCAGCTAGAGGAGCCTGTGGGGAAAGTGCCCTGCACACAGTAGGGCCTCACTCTTCTAGACATGTTTTCTAAAGTCTGGCTCATCTGTCCTTCCACCCAGGGCCTAGGGGCTGCCAAATTCCAGGGAACAGAAAGAGCTTGGGATAAAAAGAACATTTAAGGGGAGGGCTTTGACCTGGGCTGAGTCTGGCTGTGCCATCCAATCATGGAGCCTCAAGTCCTGAGACAGAGCGTCCAGATGCCCCAGTGCAGAGCCCTCCTGATCGACACCTGTTTCCCTGTACTCATTAGCAACCTCACCTACCCTACTCTCAAAGCACACTTGCCCCTCATATCCGGAAGCTCTGCATCTGTGGATTTAGCCAACAGCAGATGGAAAATATTCAGAAACAAAATTGGATGCTTATGATTCCACTGAACATGTGCAGACTTCGTTCTTGTCATCATTCCCTAAACAATACAGTATCACAACCATTTGTATAGCATCTGCATTGTATTACATATCATCAATAATCTAGAAATAGTCCAATGTATACGGGAGGATGTGCATAGCTTATATGTAATTACTCAGTCATGTCATATCAGAGACTTGAGCATCCATGGATTTTGGCATCCCAGGGGACCCTAGAACTAATCATCCAAGGATACCAAGGGATGACTGTATAAACTCACTCAGGAAGGCTTCTCATTGGAGGAAGGGCCCCGTTCAGGACAGACAAGGGCATCCTCCCTGGACTGCCATCCATTCATCCATCCATTCACCCATTGGCCCCCCACTCTAGGACTATCCCAATGACAGCCCTAGCAAGTGGAGACAACAAAAAATACTGGCTCACGTTGTCCAGCTTTGAGGTCTTGCAAGAAGTTGCACCAGTGTGAGAATAGGGGGTCAGTTTCCTACAGGATCCAGAGAGCATATCAGGCAGCCTCCGGGTGAGAAAAGGAGACCGGTCTCTCCAGCAGCCACACAGGCCTGCAGTAGGATGGGGCTGGGGCTGGCCATGTGGATCACCTGGGCCTCACGAGGGTAAAAGAAAGACCAGGGGCAGAGGAGAAGCATGGGGGCAGCTGGTGGCCTAAGGAGAAGGTGCTTCAGGGAAGCGGTCTGTATTAGTTTGTTTTCACACTGCGATAGAGAAATCCTTGAGACTGGGTAATTTATAGAGGAAAGAGGTTTAATTGACTCGCAGTTCAGGGAACTTACAATCGTGGCAGAAGGCAAAGGGGAAGCGGCACCTTCTTCACAAGGCGGCAGGAGGGAGTGAATGGAGAACCCCTTCTCTAAGAGAATAAAACCTTTGACAACTGCTCTTCCTTAGTGGATTTTGTTTGTCTTCTGATGAACTGTAAGGTCTCGTCTATCATTTTCCTAGGCTCAAGGATCCATCAAAAGCTGATGCTCCTTTTGGGGAGGCTCTGCAGTGCCTTCTTCTCACCAGGCTCCCCGGGAAGCTTGTAAACTTGGTTTGCACCTTAAGCAGCCAGGTACACGCTGGGGCTCTGCTTCTCTCTTTCACTAAGAGGGAGAGCCAAGAAAGAGACTGAAGCATGCTCTGTAGAGAAGACACTGGTGCAAATGCCAGGAGAATGAGGGGCCTGAGTTGTCTTCATTCCCCTTAAAAACACGCATTCCCTCCCATGCCACCTTAGTGAGGACATGAAGCACAGTGAGTGTGTGTCTGTGAATGTATGTGTGCAGGTATATACACGTGTATATATTTATGTGCATGTGTGTGCGTGCATGTGCATGTGTGTATGCATGTGTACATGTCTGTATGCATATGTGCATGTGTGTGTGGTGCAGAGATATGAGGTGGACCAGATGTGGGAGCGCAGCTCCAGCTCCAAGCTGCACGTCTCTCTGTTAGAATGGTTTAGAGTCCCTGGACCACAGCAAGATAGTGTTTTCATGTGCATCCATTTATCTTAGAATTGAAACCCATATTTTTAGCAGCATGTAAACCTTAAGTTGCTTAACTATTCTTAGAAGCATTTACACCAGTGGTCCCCAACCTTTCTGGTCCCAGAGACAAGTTTCATGGAAGACAACTTTTCCACAGACCCGGAAGAAGGGGAAGGGATGATGCGGAGATGATTCAAGCCCATTGCATTTCTTGTGTGCTTTATTTCTATTATCATTTCACTGTAACATATAATGAAACAATTACACAACTCACCATAATATAGAATCAGTGGGAGCCCTGAGCTTGTTTTCCTGTAACTACCTGGTCCCATCTGGGGGTGATCGGAGACAGTCACAGATCATCAGGCATTAGGTTCTCATAAGGAGCACGCAGTCTAGATCCCTGGCATGTGCAGTTCACAGTAGGGTTCACGCTCCTATGAGAATCTAACGGCACCGCTCATCTCACACGAGGCAGAGCTCATGCCGTAATGGAGCTCAATGTGAGGGATGGGGAGCAGCTGTTTCTACAGATGAAGCTTTGCTCACTGGCTGGCTGCTCACCTCCTGCTGTGCAGCCCGGTTCCAAACAGGAGGGAACCCCTGATTCATCCAGTAAGATAAATCCATTATGTAAGTTGACATTATTCACCCTGCACCACCCAAATTATCCTGCATACCTACACCCCATACCTACACCCACCCAAGGGTCCTGTAGTGCACTTTGGGAGCTGGAGACAGTAAGCCTCGAGCTCCATTGCACACTCCATCTCTCCACCATCTGTGGGCTAACAGGCTGCGTTAGTTTCCCAGGGCTGTTTTACAGGACCACAGACTGGGCATCCTCAACAACAGAATCTTACTGTCTCACAGTCCTGGAGGCCATGAGTCCAAGGTCAAGGTGTCAGCAGGGTGGGCTTCTTCTGAGGCTGTGCAGGAAAACTCTGTTCCAGCCCATCTCCTAGCATGTTGGTGGCCATCTTCTCCTTATGACTCTTCATTAAGGGTGATTACGTTGAGGGCTCAGAAGAGAAGGGCTGGACAGAATGTTGGAGCATATGGAGGGGGTCGGGCATGGTGACTCACACCTGAAATCTTAGCACTTTGGGAGGCCGAGGCGGGAGGACTGCTTGAGGCCAAGAGTTCAAGACCAACCTGGCCAAGATAGCAAGACCAAGTCTCAAAAAAAAAGGAATATGGAAAGGAAAGGTCATTCTGATGAAGTCTCAGATGGAAATAAAGAAGAGGTAAATGGAAACTGGAGGAAAGGTGAGTGACGCTTGCATTAAAGTGGTAAAGCACTAGTGTTTGGTGGAAGGCAGAACTTGTGAGTGATGAAACTGAAATTTGGCAGAAGAAATATCTAAGCAAATAAAGTATTGAAGGAGCGGCTTGATTCTTTTGAAGGTTTATAGGAAAATGAAAGAAAAGAGGAATGATTTAGAGACAGAACTTATAATCAAAAGGGAAGCAGAACTTAAAGATTCGGGAAATTTTTAGCCTTCTCAGTTTGTCCATATTGAACAGATAAGAAAGTGTGTTTGGGAGAGAACACACGGATGTGGGTCAGGAGGCCTGTGTGGATCAGGGCTGGGCTCCTCACAAGGACAATGGAAGAGCAACCCTGAATGTATTTTGTAGGTCACTCAGGCTGCACTCTCATCACAGATCCATGGTGCCAGGGCACTGACGGCAGTACGGTTTCCAAGGTGGGCCCTGGGGACCTTGGGGCTTGCTGCCCAGCACTCCCTGAAGCCACTGGTTCCCACACTGTGCTGTGGTGCTCCTTGGTTGCTCCAACTGTTGCTCAATGGGCCCTGGTGGAGTAGGGAACATGATGTCACCCCTCCAGAGGGTACAGACAGAAAACTCTTCAGCAGCATCCACATGGTGCTCATTCTGCAGGTGCGCAGAGTGCAATAGCTGTGGGACATGGCTGCCTCCACCTACATTTCAAAGTATGTCCCAGAAAGCCCTGGGGTCAGGCAGAGAACTGCCACAGGGGAGGGACACCACAGAATGTCCCCACTAGGGCAATGCCCAGCAGAGCCGTGGGGAGGAGGCTAGCCCCAAGATTCCAGGATGGTAGAGCCAGCAGTGTGCAAGGCCACCCTGGGAGAGCCTCAGGCATCAAACTCTAACATGTAAGAGCTGCTGCCTGGGCTGCACCCAGCAAAGCCATGGGGGAAGGGCCACCTGAAGCCCTGGGCCGCCCAACCACAGCCTAGTATATCTGGAACATGGGCCATGGAGTCAAGGAAGGTTCTCAAGTTTTAAGATTAAATTTTCTTTTCCCTGTTGGGTTTTGGACTCACTTGGGACAACAACCACCAAAACCACCAAAAGCTGAAAGCAAAAAACACAAAATAAACACCTTAACCCTATCCCTCCATTTAATGCAATTCAGGACTCCCACCAAGAAGAATTTCTCCATTTCTCAGCAAAGCTATAGGGCTGGTATTCAAACCCACCTATAAGCGATGCTATTTCTTTTCCTTAGGTAATTATTTTCCCAGAACTCTTTGAAAAACAATTAAAATATTTTTGACCAAAAAATTAAACACATAAAGAAGACCATCTAGGCCTTTGCAGCATGTACCTCCAAACTCTTCCAGCCTCTACTCATTATCCACTTCCACATTTTTGCGTATTTTTTAGGGCAGCATTCCACTTCCTGGTATCAAAAATCTATACAAGTTTGCTAGGGCTACTGTAACAATATACCACAGATGGAGGTCTCAAATAACAGAAATATTTTTTCTCACAGTTCCCGATCCCAGAAGTCCAAGACGAAGGTATCAGCAGAATTGGTTTCTTCTAAGTCCTGGCTCCTTGGGTTGTAAGTGGCCACCCTCTTGTCTGTGCCTCCATGTGGTCTTCGGTCTGCGTCTGGGTCCTCATCTCCTCTCTTTACAAGGACACCAGACAGATTGGATGAGGGCCCACCCATATGACCTCATTTGCCCTTAATTACACGTTTAAAGGCCCCATCTCCAAACACAATCCCATTCGGAGGCACTTGGGGTTAGGACTTCAACACATCAGTTTGGGGGTGGGGGACACAATTCAGCCTGTAACACCCAACTTCTGTGCCTCCAAAACTGCTGAGACAGAAGAAATGATTTGCCATGGCCCCTTCAAAGCTTCTGCCCAGAAATGGCACCTGTGACTTCTGCTCCACTTCACTGCTAACAGCAGGTAACATGGTTCACCTCAAAGGGACAGGGAGGTGCTCTCCTACCATGGATTTAAATATAAGACCTCAAACTATAAAAATCCTAGAAGAAAACCTAGGAAATATCCTCCTCTACATCAGCCTTGCCAAAGAATTTTGGCTAAGTCTCCAAAAGCAACTGCAACAAAATAAAAGTGACAAGTGGGACCTAAGTAAATTATGTTGTAAATCAATAAATGTGATTGACTTATTGAATCAGTAAATGTATATTTATTGATTATAAATTTTATACACTTTATATCTATATAAAGAGTTTCTGCATAGCAAAAGAAACCATCAACAGAGTAAACAGACAGCCTACACGACGGGAGAAAATATTCACAAGCTAGGCACCCAACAAAGGTCTAATATCCAAATCTATAAAAAAACTTAAACAAATCCGCAAGCAAAAAAACCCCCAAATAACCCCACTACAAAATGGGCAAAAGACATGAAAAGACACTTCTCTAAAGAAGATATACAAGTGGACAACAAGCATATGAAAAAATGTTCATCATCACTAATCATTAGACAAATGCAAATCAAAACCACATGAGATACCATCTCACACTAGACAGAATGGCTGCTATTAAAAAGCCAAAAAACAACAGGCACTGGTGAAACCATGGAGCAAAGGCAATGCTTACACACTGCTGGTGGGAATGTAAATTAGTTCAGCCACTGTGGAAAGCAGTTTGGAGCTTTCTCAAAGAACAGAGCTAACATTTCACCCAGAAGTACTATTACTGGATATATAACCAAAGGAATATAGATCATTATACCAAAAAGATGCATGCACTCATACATTCATCACCACACTATTCTCTATAGGGAAGACATGGAACCAACCTAGGTGTCCATCAATGATTGAGTAGATGAGAAAAATGTGGTGCATATACACTATGGAATACTACATCACTACAGAAAAGAATGAAGTCATGTCCTTCTCAGCAACATGGATGCAGCTGGAGGCCATAATCCTACATGAATTAAGACAAGAATGAAATACTAAATACCACATGTTCTCAAGTAGGAGAGTGGGAGCTAAACACTGAGCCCATGTGGTCAAAAACATGGGAAAATTGGACACCGCAGACTACTGGAAGGGGGAGGCTACGGGATGAAAAACTATCTACTGGGTACTAGGCTCACTACCTAGATCCAATGTACCCATGTAACAATCTTACACCTGTACCACCCTGTATCTAAAATAAAAGCCGAAATTTAAAACAATATTGCTAAAAACGCTAAAAAATTTTTCAGCGAGTTGTAATCTTTTGTTGGTAGAGGGTCTTGCCTCAATGTTTATGGCTGTTGACAGGTCAGAATGATGACTGCTGAAGGTGGGTGTGTGCTGTGGCAATTTCTTAAAATAAAACAACAATGAAGTCTGCAGCATCCACTGACTCTTCCTTTGATGAAAGATTTCCCTGTAGCATGTGACACTATTTGATAGCATTTTTCCTACAGTAGAACACCTTTCAAAACTGGAGTCAATCCTCCCAAACTCTGCCACTGCTTTATCAACTAAGTTCACATAATATTCTAAGTCTATGGTTATCATTTGGACAGTGTTCACAGCATCTTCACCACAACTAGTTTCTATCTCAAGAAAACACTTTCTTTGCTCATCTGTAAGAGGCAACTCCTCATCAGTTCCAGTTTTCTCATGAGATTGCAGCAATACAGTCACATCTTCAGGCTCCACATCTAATTCTAGTTCTCTTGCTATTTCCATCACATTTGCAGTTACTTCTTCCACTGATGTCTTGAATCCCTCGTCATCCATGAGAATTGGAATCAACTTCTTCCAAACTACTGTTAATGTTGACATTTTGACCTCTTCCTATGAATCCTGAACATCATGAATGCCATCTAGAATATTGCTTCTTTCCAGACTTCAATTTACTTTGCTCAGATCCATCAGAGAAACCACTATCTATGGCAATATCAGCCTCCTTGTGTACCTTTATCAGAGCTCTTCAGTAACCAGGTGGATTATCAATGAGCAGGAATATTTTGAAAGGTATAACTACATCTCCCAAGCAGTGGGTCCCAACAGTGAGCTTAAACTATTCTGCAAACCATGCTGTTAACAGAAATGCTGTCATCTAGGCTTTGTCGTTGCAAACAGCACAGACAGAGTAGATTCAGCTTCATTCCTAAGGGCCCTGGTAGTTTTGGAATGGTAAGTGAACACTGGATTCCAATTCTAGTTATCAGCTGCGTGCACTCCTGAAACGAGGGTCAGCTTGTCCTTTGAAGTTCTGAAGCCAGGCCTTGACTTCTCCTATCCAGCTGTGGGAATCCTAGATGGCAGCTTCTTCCAGTAGAAGGCTGTTTGGTTTACATAAAAATCTCTTGCTTAGTGTAGTGCCACCTTCATCAGTGATCCTAGCTAGATCTTCTGGATAAGTTGCTGCAGCTTCTGCATCAGCACTTGCTGCTTCTCCTTGCATTTTTACGTTATGGAGACAGCTTCTTTCCTTAAACCCCATGAACCAAAATCTGCTAGCTTTAGACTTTTCTTTTGAAGCTTCCTCACCTCTCTCCGCCTTCATAGAATTGAATAGAGGTAGGGTCTTTCTCTGAATTAGGCTTTGGCTTAAGGAAATGTTGTGGATTGGTTAATCTTCTATCTAGACCACTCAAACGTCCTCCAATATTAGCAATAAGGTGGTTTCACTTTCTTGTCATTTATGGGTTCACTAGGGTGGCATCTGTAATTTCCTTCAAGAACTTTTCCTTTACATTCACGACTTAGTGACCTGGTACAAGGGGCCCAACTTTTGGCCTATCTCGGCTATAGACATGCCTTCCTCACTATCCTTAGTCATTTCTAGTTTTTGATTTAAAGTGAGGTATATGCAGCTCTTCCTTTCATTTGAACACTGAGTGGCCATTGCAGGGTTGTTAAGTGACCAGATTTCAATATTGTTGTGTCTCAGGGAAGAGCGAGGGCCAAGGAAAAATGGGAGAAATGGGGGAATGGGTGGTTGCAGGGGCAATCAGACACACAACATTTATCAGTGAAGTTTGCTATCTTAGATGGGCACAGTTCATGGAGCTCCAAAGCAGAGACAACTGTAACATCAAAGGTCATCAATCAATCACAGATCACCATAACAGATAGAACAACAATGAAAATGCCTGAAATATTGTGAGAAGACCCAAAATGTGACTCAGAGGCACGCAGCACATGCTGTTGGAAAAATGGCATTGATGAACTTGCTCGAGGCAGGGTTGCTACACTATCAATTTGCAAATTGTGTTTTTAGTATTTGGAAAGCACAAGAGATCACAGCACAATATAACAAGGCATGCCAGGAATTGTTAAACTGCATTGTTAGGGACCAATGACAAGAAAAAATGGTCTTATATGTTCAGTACAGATGCAACCATTATTTTAAAAAATATTCACCATCCATGATAGGTTGAATCCAGGGATGTGGACCTCCAACTGTACATGATTTCAGCAAATACATTTGAGTCTCTAGTGACGGAATTCTGTATTTTGTTCTTTCCTATTATTTTAATGACTCATTTTAGCAGAGTTCCTAATATTGCCTCTCTGCAAGTCTATAACCCTTCATAGGCCAATCTTACCCAGGAACCCAGATGCAATACAGGCAAACAAATAAACAAACAAACAAAAAACAAATGGAATCACAATGCAGAAAAGGACCCACCTGGATATATCTCAAAAATGCAAACTTGGCTGAAGTAGACATTTTTGTAATGCAAAATTGTTGTATTAAAATGTCTATACATACAATGTGATTCCAATCAAAATCGTGTTATTTCAGAAACTTAACACAATAACTGTAATATTTATATGTTGAAGAAAAGTCAAAGCACCTGAAAAGAACAAATTGGATGAGTACGTCTTATCAAATAGTAGGCTGTGTTAGGTATAAAGCCATAGTACTTACGTCATTATGATGCAGGGAAGGAAAAATTAATGAATGGAGTAGAATGGGCAGTTCCAGTAGTAACATTTGTATACAGGAATCTGATTAACATCAACATTGTAGATTAGTGGGAAAGAATGAGTTTTTCCATAAACTGTGCTGGCATAACTGATTATCCAGATGGAAAGAAATGAAATTGCACCTCTACAACATGCTACATAATGACGCCTAAACATTCTATGATGAATGGAGAAGGTAAATTTCCAGGGCCAAGGGAAAGCTACAGGAGTACATGGGTGATTTCTCTAAGGAATGTGACTGCAATGTACAGATCATTCTCATAGGGTCCCTGAAGGTAAGGACAGTGCCTCAGGCTAATGAGATACTCAGGTAGAAAACTCAGAGGCGAACAGAAAAACACAGTAACTGAGATCCAAAAAAAGACAAGACTCAGGAGGAAAACGTTCATCGTAATGATGGCCTAAGGTCTTTGAGGACCAGCACAATTGAGCTCAGAGAGTGATACTGTTCTCTATGCAGCCCGGCTTCAGATAGTCATAGGGAAGGTCTAGCTTCTCATTTCGGGCCACAGTTTCCCTTTCCAGGTTGTCCAGATCTGTTTGAAATTGTCTCAGCACAGCTTTGGGCTCAGGGCCCAAGACATATTCTTCTTTCTGATGCTCAAGGGGGTACCTGGGGCAGAAAGAGGATGAATGAGCTCCTAGTTCCAAGACACAGGGACCCAGAATCCAGCCCTGCACCCTGACATCTCCTCTACAGTCTCAGAGGTCCCCTTTCACCACGTCCACCTGCCGCCAGCTCAGAAGCCACGATGCCCAATTGAACACAGGACTGCCAGACATCAGGGAGTGACCTAATCACTGTGGGCCTTGTCACATCTTCCTTGGTGGTGGGTGAGGGCATACTCACTGAGCACAGGCCATTAGGGATCAAGGCATACCAGTCAAGCTAGAAGAGGAACCTGAATTCACCCTGAATCTTGATGTGTGGACACTAGCCTCCAGCTATCTCTTCCAGAACCCCCAGTCCAGACACCTGCCCTGACGGATGCAGGCTTTTGTTTATCCACACCTGGCCCTCATTGATGGCTGCATGCTGGGCAGTGCACGTGAAGATGTACACGGCGAGGAAATGGCAGAGCTGAGCCCGAGACTGGAAGGAGGCAGGGAAACCTAGGAGAAGAATGAGCCAACTTTACAGTCCACAGCCCCAGAAGGGATATGAAAATAAATCCTCATGTCCTGGGACATCCAAGCCTTAGAATTAATGAGTGTTTAGGCCGGGTGCAGTGGCTCACGCCTGTAATCCCAGCACTTTGGGAGGCTGAGGCAGGCGGATCACGAGGTCAGGAGATAGAGACCATCCTGGTCAACATGGTGAAACCCCGTCTCTACTAAAAAAAACATACAAAAAATTAGTTGGGCGTGGTGGTGGGCACCTGTAGTCCCAGCTACTCGGGAGGCTGAGGCAGGAGAATGGTGTGAACCTGGGAGGTGGAGCTTGCAGTGAGCCGAGATCACGCCACTGCACTCAGCCTGGGTGACAGAGCAAGGAGAAAAAAAAAAGAATTAATGTGTGTTTATTCATGTATTCAAAAAGTATACAACTGCTATGTACCAGGCACTCTCCAGGCATTGGGAATATGTTGGTATATAAAAGTAACAAAACTTCCTGCCTTCTCAGAATTTAGATTCTAATAGAGAAGAAAGAGCATACATAGAATCATTAAAAATTAAAATTACACATAGTATGTTAGGGATAAGAATAGAAATAAAGCAGCAAAAGGAGGTATGAATAGTCAGAGAGGATCGCTGGTAATTTCATTAAGGGAGCAAGCCTCAATGACAATCATCTGCAAAGCAGGGAGTGCTGTGGTTGGAGCACAGGCTGTGGCATCAGCTCTGGGTACAGTCCTGGCCCTGCTGCTGCCCAGCTGCATCCTCTTGGACCTGTTGCTCCCTCTCTCTGAGCCTCAACATTTGCCTCTGAAAGTGGGGATAATATTAATTACCTTATACATCAGATGATGATATAAAGCCCCTTAGTATATTATAGCTATGATTATTATGGTAGATTTTGAAGGATGAGGAAATCTGAGAGGCTGTGTGGTGGTCAAATGTTCCCTGTTAAAAAATAGTTTAAAATGAGGGAATAATAGGAGACAAAAGGAAAATGGGCAAAATGATTTTAAAAGGGTCCGCACAAAAGAAAACGTCCATGTGGCTACTCAGCCTAGGAAAAGGTGCTCAGATCCACTGGTCATAGAGAGAATGCGAGTTCAACTCACAACATGATAATGCAGCATATTCACAACAGCTAAAATGAAAAAGACAGAAAATGCCAAGTATGGCCGGGCGTGGTGGCTCACGCCTTTAATCCCAGCACTGTGGGAGGCTGAGATGGGTGGATCACTTGAGGTCAGGAGTTCAAAACCAGCCTGGCCAACATGGTGAAACCCCATCTCTACTAAAAATACAAAACAATTAGCCAGGCATGGTGGTGGGCACCTGTAATCCCAGCTACTCAGGAGGCTGAGGCAGGAGAATTGGTTGAACCTGGAAGGTGGAGGTTGCAGTGAGCTGAGTTCATGCCACCGCACTCTAGCCTGGGTGACAGAGTGAGTCTCCGTCTCAAAAACAAAACAAAACAAAAGCAAGAACAGAAAAGAAAATGCCAATTATTTGAGAGGATGTGAAGCAACTGTAACTCATACTCTTCTGGAAAAAGTGGAAATTGCTGGAACTACTTAAGGAAACTTATCAGTAACTACTAACAGTGTATATGCACATAATCTATGATCTACCAATTCCACTTCTAAGTATATACCCAACAGAAATGCACATACAACAATGTTCGTAGCTGCACTGACATTGTTAGCCTCCAACTGGAAACAACCTAAACGTCCATCAATAGCAGAAAAAAAAAATAAATTGTGCCATATTTACATAATGGGATACTTTACAAAATGAAAATGAAGAACTATCTGCAACAATGTAGGTAAATCTTAAACATATTGCTTAGAAAACGAAATCAGGCACAGGTGAGTAAGTGCTTTTATTTGCATTTATGTGAAATTAAAAAGTAACCTACACTGCTAGAAATCAGGACAGTGGTTACCGCTGGATCCAAAAGACTAGGAGAAAATACAAGGAGCTTTCTGGAAAGCTGGTAATACTGTGTTGCTCGATATGAGTGCTAATCACATAGGTTTGTAACCTTAGGAAAAACATACCAAGTTGTACATTTAGATTTATACAAGTTTTCTGTAAGTTTGTTTTATTTCAGTGAAATCCGTCTCTGACACCCAAAGTAATTAAGAACACATAAGCAAGGGCGGTTCCAAGATGGCCGAATAGGAACAGCTCCAGCCTCCAGCTACCAGCGTGAGTGACACAGAAGGCGGGTGATTTCTGCCTTTCCAACTGAGGTACCGGGTTCATCTCACTGGCGCGTGTCAGACAGTGGGTGCACGACAGTGGGTGCAGCCCACTCAGCGAGAGCCAAAGCAGGGTGAGGCATTGCCTCACTTGGGAAGCACAAGGGGGAAGGGAATTCCCTTTCCTAGACAAGGGAAACCATGACACACAACACCTGGAAAATCGGGTCACTCCCACCCTAATACTGTGCTTTACCAAGGGTCTTAGGAAATGGCACACCAAGAGATTATATCCCGTGCCTGGCTTAGAAGGCCCCACACCCACGGAGCCTCCCTCATTGCTAGCACAGCAGTGTGAAATCAAACTGCAAGGTGGTAGTGAGGTTGGGGGAGGGGCGCCTGCCATTGCTGAGGCTTGAGTGGGTAAACAAAACGGCTGCAAAGCTAGAACTGGGTGGAGCCCACCACAGCTCAAGGAGGCCTGCCTGCCTCTGTAGACTCCACCTCTGGGGACAGGGCATAGCCAAACAAAAAGCAGCAGAAACCTCTGCAGATTTAAATGTCCCTGTCTGACAGCTTTGAAGAGAGGAGTCGTTCTCCCAGCACAGAGTTTGAGGTCTGAGAACGGACAGACTGTCTGCTCAAGTGGGTCCCTGACCCCAGAGTAGCCTAACTGGGAGACACCCTCACTAGGGGCAGACTGACACCTCACACCTCACACGGCCGGGTATCCCTCTAAGACGAAGCTTCCAGAGGACCCATCAGGCAGCAACATTTGCTGCTCAGCAATATTCACTCTTCTGCAGCCTCTACTGCTGATACCCAGGCAAACAGGGTCTGGAGTGGACCTCCAGCAAACTCCAACAGACCTGCAGCTGAGGGTCCTGACTGTTAGAAGGAAACCTAACAAACAGAAAGAACATCCACACCAAAAACCCATCTGTAGGTCACCATCATCAAAGACCAAAGATAGATAAAACCACAAAGATGGGGAAAAAACAGAGCAGAAAAGCTGAAAATTCTAAAAATCAGAGC
>NW_016816690.1:34977-55382 GCF_001698545.2 Rhinopithecus bieti
AAACAAATTTACAAGAAAAAAATAACCCCATCAAAAAGTGGGCAAAGGATATGAACAGACACTTCTCAAAAGAAGACATTTATGCAGCCAACAGACACATGAAAAAATGCTCATCATCACTGACCATCAGAGAAATGCAAACCAAAACCACAATGAGATACCATCTCACACCAGTTAGAATGGCAATCATTAAAAAGTGAGTAAACAACAGGTGCTGGAGAGGATGTGGAGAAATAGAACACTTTTACACTGTTGGTGTGACTGTGAACTAGTTCAACTATTGTGGAAGACAGTGTGGCAATTCCTCAAGGATTTAGAACTAGAAATACCATTTGTCCCAGCCATCCCATTACTGGGTATATACCCAAAGGATTATAAATCATGCTGCTGTAAAGACACATGCACACGTATGTTTATTGAAGCACTATTCACAATAGCAAAGACATGGAACCAACCCAAATGTCCATCAATGACAGACTGGATTAAGAAAATGTGGCACATATACACCATGGAATACTATGCAGCCATAAAAAAGGATGAGCTCCTGTCCTTTGTAGGGACACAGATGCAGCTGGAAACCATCATTCTCAGCAAACTATCGCAAGAACAGAAATCCAAACACCGCATGTTCTCACTCATAGATGGGAATTGAACAATGAGAACATTTGGACACAGGAAGTGGAACATCACACACTAGGGCCTGTTGTGGGTGCAGGGAGGGGGAGGGATAGCATTAGGAGATATACCTAATGTAAATGATGAGTTAATGGGTGCAGCACACCAACATGGCACATGTATACCTATGTAACAAACCTGCACGTTGTGCACATGTACCCTAGAACATAACATAAAGTATAATAAATTTTCAAAAAAAAGAATATAGAAGCATGCCTCCTATTCCCAGGAGGTTTTAGGCAGTGGTTTTAGGTATCTGGATTATAATGTAGAGAAATAGAGAGGTCCTAGACTCATGTCAAAGACAGTAAGGAAATTGGAAATCAGCTATTCCATTCCACTCAATTTACGTGTGAGATTTGCCTCAGAGAATTTAATGACTTCCATCACGTGGCAGGGCCTGGGCTCTGCTATTCCACATGTGTACTGGGGAGGTAGTTTTTGTAGAGTGGGGCATATGATGGCAATCATCTTACGCCGACTGTACTACCCACACTTCCACAATGTCACGTTCATTATTTGTTTGGTCTCAAAAATCTGAATGTGTGTGTGTGGTGGGGGCATGTATTACATCTATTTTAGAGATAAGGAAACCAGAACTCAGAGATTAAATAGCTTGCTCAAGGTCACTTAGTCAAAAAGAGGACCATCCTAGTCCTTAAAAGAAAAATTTTAAATCTCAATAAACGACACTCATTCCTAGTTGAAAATGAACAATGTAGAGAAAGATAAGTCCTGTAGAACCCGCATGAACCAAGACCCCTCAAGTGATAAGTGAGAAATATTAGCCACTTTGCTCTTTACTATTCAAAACACTGATCCTTGCCGTTATAGACTGGAAGGTCTACCTTATTAATCATATGTATATTGTAGTGGCTTATATTGGTTTGTATTTTAGATGATAGACACAAAGGAAAGAAATCTGAGTAAAATATAGTAAAATTGGGTAGCAATTTTTCATTTAAAGGATCATCACCTAAGTGCTACCATTTGAAATCCCATGCAATTTTGTAATTCATGTGTCAGGACTGTGCCATTACTGTTACCTAGATTTCATTGGAATTGCTGGTTTCACAGATACTTTCTAAGTGTCTTTGATATCGTTTACTTCCTTCTTCTATCCCCATCAATGGAAGCTGAGAGACGTATATACGTATTTGCTTTCAAATTTCCTCAAATAAGTCTGACATGCACGCTCTGTTAAATGCTCCTTTTAAATGACAGTATTTGTTTGGTAAAATATTACTATAAAATAAAAACAATTGTTCCATGGTTAAATAAATTTGGACTGAATATAGCAGGGATGAAAAAACCACTTGGCTGATGCTGGGATAACTTGTCAGCCATAGGCAGAAGATTGAAACTGATCTCTTCCTTACACCATATACAAAAATTTACTCAAGACGAATTAAAGACTTAAATGTAAAATCCCAAACTATAACAACCCTGGAAGAACCAAGGCAATACCATTCTGGACATAGGAATGGGCAAAGATTTCATGATGAAGACACCAAAGCAACTGCAACAAAAGCAAAAATTGACAAACAGGATCTAATTAAACTAAAGAGCCTCTGCACAGCAAAAGAAACTATTAATAGAGTGAACAGACAACCTACAGAATGGGAGAAAATTTTTGCAAACTACGTATCTGACAAAGATCTAATGCCTAGCATCTACAAGGAACTTAAATTTATAAGCAAAAAGCAACCCCATTAAAAAGTGGGCAAAGGACATGAATAGACACTTTTCAAAATAAGACAAAACATGCAGCCAACAATCATATGAAAAAAAGCTCAACATCAATGATCATTAGAGTAATGCAAATCGAAACTACAATGAGATACCATCTCACACCAGTCAGAATGACTATTATTAAAATGTCAAAAAATAACAGATGGTGGCAAGGTTGTGGAGAAAAAAAGAAAGCTTATACACTGTTGGTGGGAGTGTAAATCAGTTCAACCACTGTGGAAGACAGTGCAGCAATTCCTCAAAGACCTAACAAAAGAAATACCATTTGACCCAGCAACCCCATTGCTGGGTATATACCCAAAGGAATATAAATCTTTCCATCACAAAGACACATGCATGCCTATGTTCACTGCAGCTCTATTCACAATAGCAAAGACATGGAATCATCCTAAATGCCTATCAATGGTAGACTGAATAAAGAAAATGTGGTACAGATACACCATGGACTACTATGCAGCCATAAAAAAGAACAAGATCATGTCCTTTGCAGGAACATGAATGGAGATGGAGGCCACAATCCTTAGCAAACTAATGCAGAAACAAAAGAAACAAATACTTAAAAGTGGGAGCTAAATGACAAGAACACAGGGACACACAGAGGGGAACAACAGACACTGGGGCCTACAGGAAGGCGGAGGGTGGGAGGAGGGAGAGGATCAGGAAAAATAACTAATGGGCGCTAGGCTTAATACCTGGGTGACAAAATCATCTGTACAACAAACCCCTGTGACAAAAGTTTACCTGTATAACAAACCTGCACATATACCCCTGAACTTAAAATGAAAGTTAAATTTCAAGAAAATTAGCACATTGCTTTTTCTTCAGGTGATGAGAGAATGGTGAGGTAAAAAGAGTATTAAATATGGCACAAGAGAAATGAGGAATGACAGATTAAAGCTTATATGTAAATATGTATTGTACATTCTCTAATGTGGCTATTTCATGGGGAGACGAGAGCCAAGGAGAGAAATAATGTTCTTTTGGGGCATGGGTTGCCTAAAAGAAAGAACCTAGAAAACTCGAGAAAGTGGCTGGGCGCAGTGGCACATGCCTGTAACTTCCAGCACTTGGGAGGCCAAGGCGGGTGGATCACGAGGTCAGGAGTTCCAGACCAGCCTGGCCAAGATGGTGAAACCCCATCTCTACTAAAAATATAAAAATTACAGGCGGATGCCTGTAATCCCAGCTACTCGGAAGGCTGAGGCAGAAGAATCGCTTGAACCCGGGTGGTGGAGGTTGCAGTGAACCAAGATCACGCCATGGCATCCTAGCCTGGGCAACAGAGCAAGACTCCACCTCAAAAACAAATAAAAATAATAAAATAAAATCTGGGGAAAGTTTGGTTCTTGAAGGACCCAAAGGGTGGGGTGGGATAGGTAGGGTGGTGTAGCCCCAGGTCCTCCAGGGCAAGACTCCCCTTTAAGGCAGGAGGTTCGTTTATTGATGGGTATCCCCAGGGCCTGGCCAGTGGGTGTTTGCATTTTTCCACAGAGGCAAAGGGTGGGACTCAAGGTGTTGCTCTGAAGGATGGAGAGGAGCTGAAGGATGACTTGAAACAATCCTGGCTGGCCCATGTGTGCAAGAGAGAGGAAAACGAACCTGGGAAGGGCCCAAGAAAGACTAGTTCTTCTGCATCAATAAAAATGCAGTGGGCAGGGACAAAAGGTAGCAACTAGATCCTAGGGAAGGGGCTGACCCAAAGGAACTGACCCAAGCGTCAGGGCATTGAGTTCAGGTTGAAGCCAAAGCATATACAGCTGGCCCTGCACTGCCGTGGGGGTGCAGCAGGCCTGGGCCCTTCGTGTGTGCTGGACAGTAGCAGGCAGGAGGCGAAGGGAGGGAAAGTCAAAGTGGGTCACTCTGGGCTTTGGAAGGGAAAATCTCCCTGTTTTGCATCCTTAGGTAAAAAGCAAACGTGAAGTGAGAACATGAGCCCCAGCAGGGACTGGCAGAACCTCTCATGGCTGTGGCTCCAGCCTTGTTGGGCCCAAGGATATGGCAGCTCAGGGGCATCTGTGACTGGGGTGGGGTGGGGGTAGGGGTTGATGGCCAGGGTCTCCAAGGAGGACAGTCCTCAGGTCTCTAGAACTGTCCTGAGTCTGGGGAGGTGGGAATGGGATGCAGATGCTTTCCTGGGTGGAGGGAGGGGGGTGTGATGAGAGGCTGGGGTCCTGTCCCCAGAAGGGCAGCACTGGGAAGGGTCCCTGGCAGAGTCTCCTAGGAGCTCCAGTCTCTGAGACAGATGTTACCTCAGTCCTGGGCCTGGCACAGCCCCACCTCCATGATCTCCTGATACCAGGTCTGCAGCTCAGGGTCCACCCTCACCATATCATCCCTTTGGTAGAAGAGGTGGATGATCTCCACACACCTGCCCAGGGGAGAAGGCGCCTGAGCCTCAGAGAGCAGGAGGCCTGGCTTCTGACCTGTCCTCCTCTTTCTGTGACATCTGCCCAATGCTTTCAGTGTATCTGGAGAGACCTCACAAGACGTGCCTTCAGGACATCCCCAACCCTCTAAACACATTAGTGTCTCACGGAAGGAGATGTAGGTCCTTAGTTCCAGGAATTCCCACAGTTGCTGCCATGCTTCCTCACAAAATCCTGTTTTGTCCCAGACCTCTGTCTCCCCCGACAGCTCCCCTCACCTCCTCTCTCTGCCCCATCCCAGTCTCCTCATTTTCAGAACCACCCACTGTGTCCTCACTCTTCCTCGTCTCTCCCCGTGATTGAGTTCTCTGCTC
Source organism: Rhinopithecus bieti (assembly GCF_001698545.2). NCBI lineage: Eukaryota > Metazoa > Chordata > Mammalia > Primates > Cercopithecidae > Rhinopithecus > Rhinopithecus bieti. The sequence continues at coordinate 40,145 of NW_016816690.1, forward strand.
CTCCTGTCTGGACCTTCTCATTTTCACTTTGCTTTTTGCCCCATGCTGGCCTCAGGCCAGAGCTCCCCTCCTCCCCACCATGCCCCACTTCTCAGCTCCCCCTCACCCACCGGGCAATAATCTCCCATGGCCTAAAGCATCATGGTCATGGAGAGCACGTGGGAGTCCCAGCAGGCCATGGGCTGCCAGGTCATCAGGACGACAGAGGGAGCAGCAGGTCAGCTGAGCCACTGCCCGATGGAACAACTGCACGTGGCCCCCTCCACCTGTGCTCACTGCCTGGGACAAGAGAGATGACAGGTCTTGAGGGATGGAAGCACAGCTGGAGAATGAGGACATACTATAAAGGGGGTTCACAGATGGGGTTTTCATATTTAAAGTCGTGGCTATAAAAGGGATAGGGCTCAGGGGCTTAAGGTTCAGGACGTTCACACAGGTTGGTCTGGGAGATCTTGAAGCTGGCAGGACAGAGATTGTTGGATGATTAGGTGGCCTCGTGCCCCATTCCCTTCTTATCTTAGCAAATATTCCACCTTCTGAGATATGTTGGGGTCAGGTCCAGGTGTTGATTTCCATGATGTAGTAGATATGGGGGATCAGGAGCTGGCAAGGAGGAGATTGGAGGGGTGGTTGGTGGAGACCATGCTTGGCTCTTTCCTGGTAGGGCCTGCCACATAGCATGGAGTCTTCTCCTCTCGATGCTTTCCTCACTGCTGCTGCCTTGACAGGCTGGTCTCCAGATGCCCTGACACTCACGCTCCCGCTCGCTCGCGCTCTCCAACTTCCCTATGCGTTGTGCTCTGGAGTCAGACTGACCTGGATTTGAGTCCATGCTCACCTCTAGCTTTGATATTGGCAATGTAATAAAGTCTCTGAATGTTGATCTCCTTATCTGTCAGTGGGAGGTGATAACCAGGTCTCTTATTTCAGGCACTGTGGTGATGTTTATGTCCGTGATGTACAGAGAGCATTTTTAGCACAGTGCTTCAGGTACACAAGTCCTCAAATAGCAGCTGTCATCATTACCTCTATTATTTCCACCTTGAGTACAGGTGCCCTTTAAGAATCAGCCCCTTAACTTTTGATTTTTTTTTATACCTCCTCTGTCATTCACACCCTTATAGCTTAAACTAGCCTCTGCTTATTTTCAAAGCTGTTCCTCCAATCTCTGATCATCCCACTCTTATTGTTTATATTGAAGTGGTGTAGAGTATGGTGCCTTCAGTCAGAATTCGTGGAGCAAAGCCAAGCTATTCTCACCAAATCTTCCCTGGCCCCAGTTAGATACTATTAAGTTTCCTCTTTCCTGCTTTTCTTTGACCCTTAAAAAAAGGGGTCACTGATTCTCACATTCATTTCTTTTATTCCTAACCTATTTGGGGCCAAACATGGTGGCTCACACCTATAATCCCAGTACTTTGGGAGGCCGAGGCGGAGGATCACTTGAGGCCAGAAGTTCGAGACCAGCCTAGGCAACACAGCAAGCCTCTGTCCCTAATTAAAGTTAAAAATTAGCCAGGTACACAGGTGTAGTGGTGTATGCCTATAGACTAAGCTACTCAGGAGACTGAGGCAGGAGGATCCCTTGAGCCCAGGAAATTGAAGCTGCAGTGAGCTGTGATTGTGCCACTGCACTCCAGCCTAGGTGACAGAGCAATACCCTGTCTCTAAAAATACAAAAAAAAAGAACTATTTTATCTTCATTTTCAACTGGTTCATATGCAGGGTTTATGCTGTTGGCATCTATCTAAGGTCTTTAATGCCAGACACACAGGACTGGCCCAAAGAATACTCTTGAGGCAAAGATATCAAAGCAGCTCACATTGGCTTAAACCTGGAAAACTCCATGGAAAGATGGTGAATGTCACAGAAAACCCAAAGTCCAGATGAGGTGGGTAGATACCCAAGGATAAGCAACTAATAATAACAACATGGAGTGAGCTGGCTGAAGGTAAAAATAAATAAATAAATAAAAAATAATAACAACATACACAAGGATAAACAATAACAACAAATTGCTACTTAGTAATAGGAAGAATTCACACATCTCTCCAATTGATCCTGAGTCACGCTGTCTGTCCTGTCGTTTAATCCCTTAACAACCTCACAATGTAAATTCTGTTATCTCCATTCAGAGATGAGGACCCTGAAACACACACCTGTTAAGGACTGAGGACTGAGACTCCAACAGTCTGAGTCCACAGCCTGCACAGGTAACTTTTATATTTGCAGGCTTAGCCCTCCTCTGTGTCTTGACAACAACTCAGCTGTCTGCCATGGGAGGAAATTGTTATGTGAGGGAGATGGGTGTACAGGGGGCTGAACTAGTGAAGGGGGATTCTGAGGTGTGAGGTTGGCCTTAACCTATTCAACCCGGGCATCGGATGGTGAGGCAAAGACAGCATGAAGGCAATCAAATCTAAGATTCCATATTACTGCCTGTCTTATCTATGTTCTCTCAGACCCAGAGGGACCACAACTAGTAATAGCCAGATTTGGGGCTGGAGGTGGTGACCAGCAGCAGAAACACAATCCAGCTGTCCTGTCTGCCAGGTGCTCACTTGCATCTCTTGCCAACTCTTCGAACTCCATTCATCTAAAACAGAACACCTCATCTTTGTCTCCCAAACTGCCTCCCTCTCCTGACTTTACTGTTTCTGACAATTGCTCTGGTTCATAAGCTTATATCATTTTGCTCCCTTTTTCTATATATAAAATGTCATAAAGATTTTGAAAACATGTTTAAGCAAGCCCAAGTTTTATTATGCTGCTTTCTGCCTAGCAATAGATACTAGACTCACTGTTTTGTAAAATGTCAGTATTTCTAGGGAAGTACAACATGCCCCCTGTAGGCTCCTAGGTGATAAGGAGCTTACATCTCCAACAGAAGTTCTCCATTCCATTTGGACACAGGCATGCTGCAGCTACTCTTCCCCCATCACCACGTATTTGATTTTTCTCTTCCATCCACCTGTCACTGCCATGCTAATGTCTTTATCTACCTCTCTCCTTGGTCAGGTATGAGAAACCCGCTGGGCTGCTCGCCTTGCCCTTTAGTCTTCTACCTAAAGACTCCCCACTAGTGGTGGAACATTCTCCATAGATACTATAGTGATTACAGCTATTTCTCTTCATCTCAAACTGTTTCCAGATTGTGTTAGTCTGTTCTGCATCACTACGAGGGATTATCTGAGACTGGATAATTTACTAAGAAAAGAGGTTTAAGTGGCTCACGGTTCTGCAGGCTGTATAGGAAGCATGTTGGCATCTGCTTAGCTTCTAGTGAGGCTTCAGGAAACTTTCAATCATGGTGGAGGGTGAAGGGGGAGCAGAGCAGGCATGTCACATGGAGAGAGGGAGCAGGAGAGCAGGAGCAAGAGAGAGGGGGAGGCGCCATACTCTTTTAAAAAACAACCAGATCTTGTGTGAACTCAGAGTGAGAACTCACTCATTATTGGGAGGACAGCATGAAGCCATGATCCAAACACCTTCCACCAGGCCCCACATCCAACATTAGGGATTACACTTCAACAAGAGAATTGGAGGGACAAACATCCAAACCATATCACAGATATTGTTTTCTGTTTTTTTCTCATACGTATTGCCTGTCTTTCATGATAAATGATAAATCTCCCAGTGCAGATGCAACACTTTTGCTTATTATTTTTGTTTTCCTACTCTACTCGAGACCCATTGTTAGAGAATTTCAGAGAACCACCCTACAACATGTACTGGATAAATGCTAAGTGACTTGACTTAATGGGATACATGGGATCTCTTTAGTATTTCTAACAACTGCCTGTGAATCTATAATTAGTTTACATTAAATTAATTAAGACATTAAAAGTACAATCATAAGGCTGAAGGCCCTGGCTCAATTATCTGTCTCCTCCTCTTGCCTCCATTTACAAATTGCCCTGAAGATTCTTTGCTGCAATATCATATGGATGTTTGTGAAATTTCAAGCAGCTCTGTTTACATGCTGTCCCAGGTGCCTTAGATTTCTTAAAAACTAGGCAGCTGTTGGGTTGTTGCTTTGGGACATGGAGAGTGGTGGAGCTTGTACCTTGAAGACAGGGCGCAAACGTGGGAGGCACATTATGGTGACGACAGCAATGACTTCAGCTACTAGATGAGTGTTCAGCAAATAGTATGGGAGCTTGTGCAGTTGGAATCTGAGTTTCAGATCCAGGATTTGGCCAGGAGCCAGGCAAGCAGAGGATCTGAGGGCAGGAACAGTATTGGGGTGAGAGAGCTGAAGCTGGGAGGCTGCAGCCAGAAGGAGGAAGAATTAAGCATTTATTCACCTCTCCCCCATATGGATGACGCTATGCTGGTGTTCTGGGGGAAACATATGGCTAATGTAAGATTATTGCCTTCCAAGTAGTAGGAAGAATGAAGACCCCTCCAACCTGCCTCTCACTATCTGTGGTGCCCTGTGAATGCAATGATAGGTTAAGTGCAGGAGAGAATGGTAGAAGGAAGCCAAGTAAGGTTAACAGTGCTTTGGGAGAAATGTCATGAGGGTCTGAGTCAGGAGAGTAGAATAAGAAGGAGAAGCTGGATGTACGAGAACTGACAATTCCTGTCCACTCACTGTGTGAACAATAGGAGTGAAAAAAAATCATAAAAACCAAAAGGAGAAAACATGTTTAAGAGAGAATATTCAGTAGATTCAAAGGTCACAAAGAGGTTGAGTAGCCTCAGGATGAGAACCAAGAGATGCCGTTATTACTCTCAGAAGGTAGTTCCAGGTGAGGAAGGTCAGGAAAAGAGAGCAATCAATCACTGGGTGACTGAACACGAGGTAGACCCGAGTGGGGGTAGCTTTGGGAGCCAAAAGCCAGGAGGCTGGGTCTCTGGGAGCAGAGGTTAAAATGAACAGAGCAAAGAGTTGGCAGGGAGGTCCAGCCTCACCTGGATGACCATGGGTAGCAGCTTCCCAGAAGGCTCCATCTTCACCATGACGAGGGCTGCAGCCTGGTACTGCTTCCCTCTTTGGATCACATTGGCTGGAATTCCATCCAGCAGGATGAAGTCAGCCTGAAACTGGGACCTGTTCTGTGGAAAGGAAGAGTGCATGGATGGTTAGAGTTCAAAGACTACACCTGGAGGGACAGGGCAAAGGGCAAGACACTTACACTCAATCTAGCTTCTTGCCATCATCCTCCATCAGTACCAGTGTTCTAGTGGCAGAGCTGAAGGAAGCATCCAGAGCATCAGGTCCAAGTCCTCTCATTTCACGGTGAGGAAAGAGGCCCAATGAGGGGAATCTTCTCCAGGGGCATGCGGCTTTTTTGTGATGGAGTTTTAGGACCAGTCCTGTCCAATCCATGCATACTAAGCTCTCCTCTTGCCAAAGTGTCCAAGCTTCTTTCTCCTTTACATCCCATTGTCTGCTACCCAGTATGACTGTAACCAGCCTTGTGGTTTTTTTCCTTACATACTTAATCATCTCCAGCACAGGACCCTGTACCAAGGTGCAGTGGGTTACTGCAGCCTCCCTTCCTCTGACTCCTATTTGGTCTCTTCCCTTCACCACCTCTCCTTGCCACAGTCAAGGAGAGAACCATGGAGGGTAGGAGGTGACATCTGGAGTTCTTTCTCCAAGTGTACCCAAAGCTCGTCCATCCCAGAGGCCAGCAGCAGCCTGGAGGGCAGACAGGTGGAGCAGTACTGAAATATTAACAGGACTTAAATAAGTGGAGGGAAATATCATGACATGAACCGAAAGAGTCAATATTGTAATGATGTTCATTCTCCTCCAATTGATCTACATATTTAGTATAATACCAATCAAAATCTGGCAAGTTTTTCTTGGAAGCTGACAAAGTGATTCTGTAATTTATATAAAAATGCAAAAGACCAAGAATAGCCAAGACAACCTTGAGGAAACAGAACAAACCCGCAGGACCTGTACTACCTGGTATCAGGACTTATTGTAAAATAACAGTAATTAAGATAGAGTGGTATTTTCTCAAGGGTAGAGAAACAGACCAATGGAAAAGAATGAAACATCCAGAAAAAGACTCCCACCTAGACAATTGCTTCACTCATGACAAAGCTGGTGCTCCAGTGCAGTGAAGCAAGGATGACCTTGTCAAATGGTGCTGGATCAACTCCATATCCATATAGAAAAATGAATCTTGACCCCTGCCTCAAATCATACATAGTAATCAGTTGCAGAATATTTATAGTTCTAAATTGAAAAGCAAAATAATACAGCTTCTAGAAAAAAAAAAACAACTTGGGAGAATATCTTCATGGCATTGGAGGCAGGCAGATTCCTTAACAAGATATAAAAACACTAGCCACGAAGGAAAAAAATGGATAAATTGAGTTATATTAAAACTAAGAACTTCATCAAAACCACCATTAAGAAAGTAGAACAAGGCCGGGCATGGTGGCTCATGCCTGTAATCCCAGCACTTTGGAAAGCCGAGGTGGGCGGGACCAGCCTGACCAACATGGTGAAATCCCATCTCTACCAAAAATACAAAAATCAGCCGGGTGTGGTGGCCCGCACCTGTAATTCCAGCTACTTGGGAGGCTGAGGCATCAGAATCGCTTGAACCCAGGAGATGGAGGTTGCAGTGAGCTGAGATCATGCCACTGCACTCCAGCCTGGGTGACAGAGCAAGACTCCATCTCAAAAAGAAAAAAGAAAAAAGAAAGTATGGCTGGGTGCAGTGGCTCACGCTTGTAATCCCAACACTTTGGGAAGCTGAGGCAGGAGGATCATTTGAGGTCAGGAGTTCAAGACCAGCCTGGCCAACGTGGTGAAAACCAATCTCTGCTGAAAATACAAAAAAAAATTAGCTGGGCGAGGTGGCACATGCCTGTAATCCCAGCTACCGGGGAGGCTGAAGCAGGAAAAATTGCTTGAATTCGGGAGGCGGAGGTTGCAGTGAGCCGAGATCACACCACTGTACTCCAGCCTGGGCGACAGAGTGAGACTCTGTCTCAAAAAAAAAAAAAAAGAGGAAAGAAAGTAAATGACAAGTCACAGAATGGGATGGTATATTTGCAACATATTTATCCAACAAAGGAAAAATTAACTGGAAAAAGACAGTCCAATTAATCAATATGCAAACATCTGAAGGGATATTACATAAAGAAAGATGTCCTAATAGCTAGTGAGTATGTAAAAATGCCCAACCTCATTAGCCATCAGCGAAATGCAAATTTCGACTGGCATCATTAAGTGTTGCTGAGGATGTGAAGGAAATGGAATATTCACACATCACTGGTAGGCATAGGCATTGGCACAATTGCTTTGGAAAACTGTCTTGACAACGTATCTTAAAACTGAGTATGTGCATCACCTACAATCCAATAATCTTATTCCTAGGTATAATCAACAGAAAAGTGTACATGTGTGTCCCAAACCCATGTTTGAGAATGTCCAGAGCAGCACAATTTGTAACAGTTCCCAACTAAAAATAAAAGCAATCAGTCTAGAATGGAATGACTAAATAGAATGTGTGTACCTGTAGAGCATGACACTCAAGAGTAGTGGTTCTCCACCTTTGCTGTGCATCAGAGCCGCTTGGAGGCTGGTTAAACTGATTGCTGGGTTCCACCTGTCTATCTACAGAGAACCTAACTTACATTTCCCCTCTTAGTTGCCTTTATCAAAGTTAAGGATGTCTGCTGTTCACCTCTTGAATGTTCTCTCCTCTCCCACATCAGCAACAGGGAACGAAAGAGGCTAAAGAGGCCCGGTTTCTCACTATTAGGACAAACCCAAGGATATCTCTTATGTCAGGTCAGTCCTGCACCCCTGGCCTTGCTGAGATGATTATGAGCATTTCCTCACATAACCCTGACAATATAATCAGGGTACAATTATGGTAGCCATCCTTATCACCATTTTATAGAGGAGGAATTGACACACTGGCTGGATTAATTGCAAAGTTCTAAAATTAGACAGTGGTGCTGGTTGCACAACTAATGTACTAAAGCCCAGCAGTATACTATTTCTAAAAAATTAATTTATTTTTGAGACAGGGTCTCTGTCACCCAGGCTGGAGTACAGTGGCACAATCATTGCTTACTGCAGCCTTCACTTCCTGGGCTCATGATCCTCCCACCTCAGCCTCCCGAGTAGCTGGGACTATAGGTGCACACCATCATGAATGGCTAATTTTAGTTTTTGTAGAGACAAGGTCTTTGCTATGTTGCCCAGGCTGGTCTTGAACTCCTGGTCTCAAGCAATCCTCCTGCCTCAGCCTCTCAAACTGCTGGGATTACAGGTGTGAGCCACTGCACCCAGCCAATTCTACAATTTTAGATTCCCGTCATGCCTCCTGAAGTTTCATGTTGCTAAGAGATTCCCCTTCACTTCTAGGGCTAAAACACTAGTGGACTGTTCATATGATGGTTTCTGAATGACACGTGACAGCTTTTCAGCACCTGTATTATTTCATCCTGGGTTTCAGGACATCATGAGAAACACTTACCAACACCAAAGATACCATAATCTCTATCCCCAAACTACCTTGATGGTTACTATTTCAATATAAACAACCACAAACGCAATCATTTAGATTTCTAATTTATTATTAAATTACATACCAAAGCTTCTTCTATACAGTCAGAAAATGCACATTTAGATGAGAACAAAAATTAAGTACAAATACAATAAAATTGGTTCCAAGAAGCTATTTTAAAAGCAAAAACTTACAAAGTGCATTTGGAAAATAATAGGTTTTAAAAATCTGTATTGGCATTTTTTCAAGAGGAAACATCTTCCATCACAGGAAAGTCTGGTTGGAATTGATTTTCCTCCTCCTTAAGAGCTAACAGGGTGGGAATGGATGCAAACACTTTGATATTAAAGTGAGCTCTCAGGTACACAGAAAATGAGAAAGATCCCTCAAGACCATGCATGGTTCAGCTTTGGGCTTCTTATCCACTAAACTCCTCAAAATATACTTGCTCCTCCCTCAGTTTCTTTTTGCCTACAAAACTTAAGAGTATGCAGGTTTATAAAGGAAGAAACAAGATTAGTTTATTAAGACTGTGATGAAAAGTTCTGCATCTTTTTGGAGACCAGGGTAAACAACCCTTAACCTAACAGGAGAGTGGAACACAGTGATTCTAACTTTCTGAGCAGAATCCATTTGTTCTTTAGTTACATTTGCCATAAAATTCACTGTAACACTAGACATGGCCAGTTATCCCCAAGAACTTTAATCTTCCAAGTTAGAAAACTCAATCCATTTCCAAAAATCGTACCTGACAAAAGATCAAATGAGGTATCAGAAACCAAAAGGCTAGTCCAGTTCTTTAAAGTCATTTTCATCAGGTTGAGATCACTAACACTGAAACAGAAAATTAATAGTGGGAATGCAAACCCAAGGTGCCTGAATTCCATAGAGGCCAAGAGCCACTGCATCAAAAGGCTCAGTATCTTTTACTATTCAGATGTATTCACACTCAGTATGAAAGAGCTGAAGTATTATTTGGTTCCGGGTATAAGGATTTTGCCCTCATGGTATCTCCTCTCATCACCTGTCTCCATTTTCTTTCATGCCTGATCTGAGTACCAGGCAGTACAGAAAAAGACAGGAGAATCATAGAGAAGGAAAGCCCCTTTCTAAAATGAGAGAAAGAAAAGGTGAGCAATGCAGATTACAGGGAGTCCTCCAGCATCATTAATAAGAATTGACAAGAATGTATAGATTGCCAGGATAGATGAGCTAAAGCACTTGGATCTGAGTTTGAACTTGAGTGGTGAATTCATTAAACATTTTTACTAGAGTCACCAGTACACATTAAAACAAAATGTCAGAAATATGTCTTTTGGAATTTCCTGCCTTTTCGTTGCCATGTCTTTTTTCTTTTCTTTTTTTTTTTTTTTGAAACAGGGTCTCACTCTGTCATCCAGGCTGGAGTGAAGTGGTGCAATCATGGCTCACTGAAGGCTTGAACTCCTGGGCTCAAGTGATCCTCTGGCCTCAGCCTCAGAAGATGTGAGCTAGGACACAGGCACTCCCCATCATGCCAGGCTAATCTTTTAATTTTTTTTGTAGAGACAGAGTCTTGCTGCGTTGACCAGGCTGGTCTTAAACTCCTGGCCTCAAACGATCCGCCTGTCTTGGCCTCCCAAAGTGCTAAGATTACATGCGTGAGTCACTGCACCCAGCCCTATTGTCATGGTTTTTCATATTTTTTCAGTGAAATGAAGTTTTGAGTGGTTACTTAAAAGGATCAAAAAGGAAAGATTCATTATAATAAGACAATAGTTGAGGGGGCATAACTTCCCCTAAGAGGCAACATTTGGATCCAGAAGTAAAAAATTCCTTCTGACCTCCTGGCTGAGACTAGCATTAACAAGTAACTAACTGTTAGCCTCTGAATCTGGCAACTGGTCGATCAGGACAGCAAAAAAGGAGAGAAAGCCAAGGTGGTTAAACAAAAAAGTTAAATGACATGGAGCTAAAAGAGCTCAAATCCCTTCATGGGATCCACACAGAGCCCCTTCCTGTGGACACACACCTCTCTTGCCTTGCTGGAGGTTTCTTTCTGCAAAGAAACCCTAAGAGGAAAAAGCACTGGCCTAGCTGTCTACATGTGGCCCTTGGTCATCTCACTATGGGCTGCTGCATGGGGAGGTTAGTCAGACCTATCTGACACCAACATCTACACCAAGCCTTTAACTTCCTTGGAAGAACCGGTTTATTTTTAAAAAGAAAACAACCAACTTAATTCCATTACTTCACATAAGCAAAACCCTAATGGAAAGGCCCATCAGCCATCAACCTGGTTTGTTTGCTTGGCTGCAGTGAGTTAGACTAGCTTGTGTCCCAGTTCACTCTCACACAATCAGCTTTAATGAATGCAACAAAGAATCAGACCAGTAAAAAAGACTGGTAGTATAATTAAATAAATAACTTTATTTATGATACTTCAGCTTTTATAAATGCCAACTACATAGCAAAGTCCCATAAATTCTAACCGAGACACAACCACCAATCAAGGCCCTTTGAAAAAATCAAAGATAATAAAGTGTCAGGGGAGAAAAGTTTTGTTCTCCCAACAGAGAATTTAATCAATGAACTTACTTCCCTGATCCTTTAAGGTTCACAATGGGAAAACTTTTCTTTTAAGGGTACCCTGAATCGATGAACAATCAACCCATATTTAGAAAAATAAACCCCATAGTTAAGAAAAATATATCAAATGCCCTTCACACCCATAATGTAACAAAACTTTGACACCAGAATGAAAAACTTCTCAGTCTCTGTACCAAACCAGGTGTTAGTCCACCCATGAGCAAGTTCACCTGAATAACAGCATCTATATACCATGATGTAGCTGAGAGCTACATGCTGATATCCTTTTATTCCCTGTGGCTCGGACTGAAGCCAATACTATAAATACCACAGTGAATTCCAATGGTGAAGAGCAGTGAAGAGCCGATCTAGTGTGAATTTGCTGGGAATCAGTAAGACAAGTCATGAATTTACAGAAACTAAGAAATGGTCAACTCAAAAATAATTCTGGTGGCTGGTTTAAAATCTGTCGCTGTCCAGGGATGATAACAGAAGACAGGTGCAGAGACAGACAGATTCTGCCACATGCACCCTCAACAGTGAAACCATTCTCTAGATGTTTGGAAATGCTTACCAGATTTGGAATGAACAGATTTTCACAGAACACGGGACTCCTGGTACATCAGGCAGTAGTCCTTAAACTTTTGCCCATACATTGTGGAGCATTTACAAATGGAATTCTCTGGACAGTGAGCCCTCAATGCCTTTTTATATGTGGGTTTTTGAATAGATCACATTAGAAACTGAGCAGCCCCCTTCCTCAGTTACCAGTGTCAATGCTGGTATGATGAGGAGCAGTGGGGGCACTGACAGACACTGGTGATTCGTTTCTTTTATCCTAGTGGAACTGAGATTTCACTTCTTTTCAGCAGAAAATATTAATCCAAGGGAAGAATTTTTTTAAAATGGAAACAATGACTGGTGCCTTAAATACGAGACTGTCATTCTTGATGTTTTTCCAGCAATACAATTAACCCCAGTGTACTTGTAATTTAAAAGAAAAAAAAAAGACAGTTTTACAGTGATCTCCATTTCAGACAACCTCAAACGTGCTGAAGTTGGTCCAACAGCATCTCAAAGAATCTATGAAAAACAGAATTTTCCTTAAATATCAACAGAGTTGAGGAGACAGAGTAGAAATCTATAGCACAGATTATCAAGAAAGAACTTGCGATTTCTCATTATGAGTGTAAAATAACAGGACAAGAATTACTTTTATTCACAATCCAATCTGGTGGCTAAAAGAAAAGCAGTCTTTGGATGTAGAAACCTGGTTTTCTAAAGAGCCCAGCTTAAGACCTGGCTTGTCATCAGGCTTCAACACTATCACGGAAACACAGAAAACTCTGTTTTTGATTGGTTTACTTGCCTTCTAGGAGACAAAAGCAACTGAAAACCTTTTTGGTGTTTTTTAATTAAAACAGAAAATGTGTTAGAAAAGACAGCACAGAAAAACTGTGGCTTCAGCTCAACCTGACCATGTCACAGAGTCCATCACTGTCAGCCTTGCATTCATCCTGCTGGTCAGGCTAATTATCAAGACAGTCAATTTCTCCCTCAGACGTTTCCTTATTCCAGACCAGGGCGTGAAAGTGGCGGTTGTCAAGAGTCCCTGCAGATGTCCCATCAATGGAACGCATAGAGCAGCAACAGGATGGTACAGATCCCAATAACACCCCCTAGGATGAGCGAGTCCCGCCGCTTCCTCAGGTTGATCCTCTGGATCAGGCTGTTTACAGCAGGAAAACGATCTTTGGGAAATCTTTATTAAGGTCATATTTTGAAGAAGCCTCTCCGGCGAAAAGTCGCAGGAATCACAAAAATAGAGATCAGCGGTGTCTAGAAACAGTGATGAAAGGCATAGGGGAAGAAACTCATACCAAGGGAATCTTTAGCAGATGCACTTGCCCAAACTGGGAATGTGCTGCGGCTCAAGGCCCCTAATCAATACATATCTCCCAGTCTTGTGTGTAACATAAATAAGAATAATAATAGGGACGGAGAAGAAAAGGATGATAACAGTTCCCAAGCACTGAGGGCTTACTGCCAGGCTGCAGGACAGGGTGGAAAGCCAGCGTGGCCAGGAATGGAGGAACTCTGGCAGGGAGGCACAGGCAGAGCCAGCTCCCATTGCCACCACCGTCCATTTCCCTCCCTTTCCTCATTTTCATTCTCTATCTCTTTTTTCTTCTTCTCTTAGGAGACTGGGGAGTTAGTTCTGCCTGAGAGTTTGAAGATACCTGATCCTTTCCCGCCTTGGATTCAGGGAATTCGTGGGAACTAACCCTAGGGTCTATATAATCAGACACTGGTGAATTATTAACATTTTCAAAGTTACTTCGCAGCAGAAGGCAGATACAGGAGGAAAGTGAACTAAACTTTAGCCCTGACTAACCCACACCCATTTTGTTTGATTTTTTTTTTTGAACACACATTATTTTGGAATAACTGTGAAATTCCTGTGTGACTAATTTGTATGAGGTGCTATGCTAGGTTCCGGTATACTACTTTGTCTTAAGAGAACTTAGTGTTGGGCCGGGCAAGGTGGCTCACACCTATAATCCCAGCACTTTCAGAGGCCGAGGCTGAACGATTGCTTGAGCCTAGGAGTTTGAGACTCGCCTGGGCAACATGGTGAAACCCCGTCTCTACAAAATATACAAAAATTAGCCAGGCGTGGTGGCACACGTCTGTAGTCCCAGCTACTCGGAAGGCTGAGGCAGGAGGACTGCATGAACCTGGGAGGTTGGAGGTCGCAGTGAGCTGAGATCGTGCCACTGTACTCAGCCTGGATGGGTAACAGGGTGAGACTCCGTCTCAAAAAAAAAAAAAAAAAAGAGAGAGAGAGAGAGAAAGAACTTATGGGAGAGATGAGTACAGAGTAGCAGAGGTCACAAAGAAGAGTGGTGGTAAATTCTAATGAACAATTTAGAAAGGCTTTAGTGTTTTAAATCACCAGCTATCTGACTCACACTTCTATTCCAAAGTTTCAAAAGTTTCACTAAATACAAACTCTTATATTCACTAATTAGCTTTTGCTCTGGCTGGCAATCGAGTTCATAGTTTAGTAGAATGAGATAATGTCTATAACAGCACTCTGTAAATTTTATAGCCCTATCTAAAATGTGATTTGGGGCATGTGGTTTTATACTTAGGGTGACAAAGGAAGAACAAAATTCACAGCAGACTGGAGAATAATGGCACACATCAGGATAGTCTTTTCCTTAGGCAAAGGCATATCAAACCAAAAGTGACCTTAAATTATCTAGGACTACAAGATACTCAGCTTTTGAAAATTCTAGGTACCTTCCCCTCTGGCAGTTGGGAAGGAAAGGTTTTTTGCCTAGAAGGCTTGTCTTTTCAGAGGTTCGCTGACTCAAATGACTCAGAGTGCCAGGCTTTTCTGGTTCCCTAGTGGGTTTCTGGGAAGTAGTAATAATCCTAATTTAAAATGGAAAACTGAAACATTTTAAAGTAGAAGTTACAACAAACAAGTGGAGAATGGATCCCAGAACTTAGCCTGTACAAACTCTATCAATAGCTACAGCTCCCTCTGCAAGGGTGGCTGTCTCCTTCCTTTCCCGTTCCAAGCATCTGCCACTGACTTATCTCTAAATGGGAAAAATAACAAAGAAAAGGCATATAATTTATCATATTTAGGTAAGAATAATGTATAGTGTGGAGTTCTAACATGAATTTAAAAGATTTCTAAAATGTGAAAGAATTCGGTGAATAATTTTTAAATTCACATTTATTTTTTTCTTCTACATCTAGTAGTAAGAAACTTCTGAGGTGCAGTCTTTTAGGAACAGTACTAAAGAGCATAAACTTTCACAAAGTAGGAATGCACAGTATATTCATATCATGCCATTACTGATGGGCTCTACTGCTACTGAGTGATGGCGACCTGCCCCCATAAAAAGCACACACAGACACTTGTCCCCTCTACCCTCAAAACAGAAACTGCGAACATTCAAAAAGGATACTGGCCAAAGTGTTCATTTTGCTGTGAATTGACTTCAACATTCCTCTCTGTGAAGTCATATTTTCTTTTGTTGCCATAGCAATGCTGCAAGGGGAAAAAGAGATGACAAATGACCATTTAAGATTATCCTGCCTGGAACCATCATGCCCTTAAAAGTGAAAGAAAACTACAGTGAACAACATCATCTTAGAAA
>NW_016816690.1:57617-73674 GCF_001698545.2 Rhinopithecus bieti
AAAAAAAAAAAAAAAAAAAAAAAAAAAAGAATATTTTGATAATATACAAATGTACTTTGATAATGTATAAATGTCTAATAAAAATGAAAAGAACATTAGAAAAATCCTACCTGAGAGATTAAGAAATGTTAATAACATGTGAAGCTACACACACACACACACACACACACAAAATTAACATGGACATGCTAGGATTTAGATCACTTTCAACTGAAATCACAGGCAGTGATTATACAGTATTTGGTTATTTAAAAAAATGAGTTAGGGCCAGGCGCGGTGGCTCATGCCTGTAATCCCAGCACTTTGGGAAGCTGAGGCAGGTGGATCACTTGAGGCCAAGGAGTCCAAGACCAGCCTGGCCAACATGGTGAAACCTTGTCTCTACTAAAAATACAAAAATTAGTCAGGCATGGTGGTGAGTGCCTGTAATCCCAGCTACTGGAAGGTTGAGGGCGGAGAATCACTTGAAGCCCAGGAGACAGAGGTTGTAGTGAGCCGAGATAGTGACACTGCACTCCAGCTTGGGTGACAGCGCAGACTCGGTCTCAAACAAAACAAAACAAACTGTAGTATTTCTATTAACTTGAAGGGATGTTTATAACATATTGAGTGATTAAAGCAAGCCACAGAATGTATAGAATATGAATCCTCTAATATTTTCAGAAACAAACATCTTTGGAGATGTTTGTATGACAGTGAAAAAGGTATCAGAAAGATACACAACTGTCAGTTAATGCAAGTTGCTTCAGGGGTTAAGAATGAAGGGGTACTACCAGGAGATTGACTTTTTCTTTATCCATTTTAGTATTATTTAAGTTGTTACAATAAGAACACTATACTTTTATAATATACAATATACAAGTGTCTAATAGGCACTCCAGCCTGGGCCACAGAGCGAGACTCCGTCTCAAAAAAAAAAAAAAAAATAGAAAAGAAAAAGGAAAAGAACATTAGAAAAATTCCACTTAAGAAATGTTAAATAACATTTGAAGCTACACACACACACACACACACACACACACACACACACAATTAATATGGACATACTAGGATTTGGATCACTTTCAACTGAAATCACAGGCAGTATCTCTGCAAATTTAGAAAATGAAAAGTCCTAGAGAATATTACAGTTCTTCCAGGGTCCTGATTTCCCATGTGTTCTAATCCCATCTTCCCAATACTTTTAGGCCTATTCTAGAAAAATATCTGTTCATGTGGAAATATTATGGTATGGTCTTTTTAAATGACATTTCAGAATAAAGAAATGTAATTGGGTAAAACCAAAACAAATAAACAAACACATTAGCAGCTCCAAATCCACCACTGTGATTAACCTCAATAAAATTACGAGTCAAGCAATGATTTTAAAAAGTTTTCCATAGATCTTGGAAAAGCTCAAGAATTGAAGGGATCAGTCTCTCTGAGGGAAGAACTGTGGAGTAGGGTTAAAAATGGAGACCTGGACCGGGCACAGTGGCTCACGCCTGTAATCCCAGCACTTTGGGAGGCCGAGACGGGCGGATCACAAGGTCAGCAGATTGAGACCATCCTGGCTAACACAGTGAAACCCCGTCTCTACTGAAAAATACAAAAAATTAGCCAGGTGTGCTGGCGGGCGCCTGTAGTCCCAGCTACTTGGGAGGCTGAAGCAGGAGAATGGCGTGAACCCGGGAGGTGGAGCTTGCAGTGAGCTGAGATCGCGCCACTACACTCCAGCCTGGTCCACAGAGCAAGCCACCATCTCATGAAAAAAAAAGGAGATTTGTAGAAATTTGCACAAGGAGCTGCCATACCCCACAACTGCCTTCCCTAGCCCATGCAGCTAGGTGGCTGTCCCCAGTCCAGTAGAAAACCTAGCCCAGGAGAAGAGACATAGAGGTCTAGCAATTTGAGGTCCCCAGTGAAACAGCCAGGTCCGCCTACTCATGCACAGTGAGGCCTAACACTCAACAAGTGTCACCATCCTACGCTCACAGGATGAGCTTCCCAACACACATTCTTTTCACAACATGGAGAAACACCATATCTACAGAAAAATACCAAAAAAAAAAAAAAATTAGCTGGGCATGGTGGTGTGTGCCAGTAGTCCTGGCTATTCAGAATGCTAAGGTGGGAGGATTGCTTGAGCCCAGAAGGTCAAGGCTGCAGTGAGCCATGATCATGCCACTGCACTCCAGTCTGGGTAATAGCAATGAGTGATTGGAAGCTCATCCTCTTTTGGAGTCACACCCTTAAATATGAAGAACAGCCAATACTCACCAGATGTGTGAGAAGATAACATAAAAGACAGAGTTCAAATAAACCACCCAGCAAACAGAAAAGTGAGGCTAAGCAAACAGGGGCAATAAAGGAAGCTCAAGAAACTCTAAAATAAAATTACATTTAATATAGTTTTCAGAGAGATAAAAGATTATTACATCCACAAAGCATACACATAAATGTGTGTATCTGTCTCTCAGGAAAGAGCTCATGTAAATTAAATGAAGAGCTGATATAAAAATGTAATAGAAGACTTGGAAGGAGAAATTCAGTAAATCTCCCAGAATGTTAAGCAAAAAGATCAATAGAAAACAGAGAAAAGGTAAGAAAGGATCAACTGAGAAGGCTCAACACTTAACCTTTTTAATATTTTTTTGAATGAAACAACAGAGAAAGAAGAGTGAAGAAAATGATAAAGAACGTAAGACAATTTCCAAGAACTGAAGATGAGTTTCCAGATTGTAAGAGTTCACTCAATGCCCAGAGCATTGGACTGGAAAAGATGCATGCCACTGTGTCCAGCCTGGACTTTAGAAGCAATTCTGGAAACAATGCCTTTAAAAATTTCAAAATTATTTCCAACTCAGAATTCTATCTTGGTTAAGTTAAATAATGAATCAAGAATATGAGCAGAATAAAGACATTTTGGATGTGGGCAGTCCAAAACAATTTACCTCCTGTTCTTTCTCAGGAAGTTACTAAGGACATGGTTCAGCATAATAAGGGAATAAAGTAAGAAAGTGGAGGCACTAATCCCAAAAAGTAGGTAATCCAATAGAGGAGATTATTTTAGGATAATGGAGGAAGGACATCTAGGACCATAACAATGTTGGAGGTGTAGAGAATCACCAGTCAAGATTAGAGCAGAAGGAGGGCGCAATGTCAGCCGCACAATACACTGAATTTTTGATCCCCCAATGAAAGGAACACAAAAGAGCTTAACAAACAACTTCCTTTGTATCATTTAGTTCTTATTCATAATTTTTCAGTTTGGGAGATTATGACAAAATATGATACACTGAAAATGTGGCTGTTTCGTAAAAAAATTTATAAGGTATTACAAGTAGATACTGCAGTCTTGTATAAAGTAACAGCTTTCAAACCTACGCTGGCCCATATATCAATCTTTGAATGATATATGCCTCTGTTTGTTATTATATATTATTATTTTTTTGAGACAGGGTCTCACTGTGCCATGCAGGCGGGGCTGCAGTAGCACCATCACGGCAGCCTTGACCTCATGCATGCAAGTGCTCCTCCTGCCTCAGCCTCCCAAGTGGCTGGCTTACAGATGTGCACCACCATGCCTGGCTTTTTAAAAACAACTTTGTACAGATGGGGTCTCACTATGTTGCTCCAGCTGATCTCGAGTTTCTGGCTTCAAGCAGTCCTCCCACCTCAGCCTCCCAAAGTGTTAGGATTATAGGCGTGGGCCACCATGCTGGGCCTGCTTCTGTTTTTTAAACTGGAACTATCACCATTTCCTGTATACTTTGACTCACAAGTGGACAGAGGTTAAAAAATAATTTCTGCAAAGGACTTTGTATTCCTTTGGGAATAGATATCATCACCATACATTATGTTAACTTGTTGAAGAAACATAATTTCCAGTACCACAAAGTATATCTAGACATACTTTCCCATCTCATTTCATGACTTACAGTCAAGCAGAACGAAATCTAGGCTGTTATTTCAAGGGTCAAATACTTAGAAGCAAAATATAAGCTCTAAATAATATATAATGCTTTTAAAATGATAAATCATTGATATGCTTATGGGAACTTCAACTTTCTTACCTCTTACCTGTTCTGTGAACTGAACTCAGTCATGTTTTTTTCAACAACAGATAATACAAGTCATACATTTAAAGGTTAGAAATAAATGTATACATATTAAAAATGCTAGCTCTTTTCAATAAGTTGATGTCAAAGTCTATATTCAGTTGCTCACATAGTTTTAAAATGTATCTCTAAAAGAAAAGGTAAATTTTCCATATAGAATATGCAAAATATTACTTGACACAAATTTTACATTCTTCATAAGAAATCGTAACTAGCTTAATACTCAGTGAAACTTTTCTTGTAATGCCTATCACATTTTGAAGCAAGGGAAAATACTGAAATAAAAGACCTTCTAATAACATGTTTTTTAACTAGCAAAATAATGGTAACAATTCAATGGTTCTCAATTGTTCCTTTTCTTTTTTGTCCTATGAGGTACCCCAAGTTTTTATACTCATATTATCAGCCCTTAATTAGGCCAGTGCTGAAGTGGAAGCTTAATTAAGGCAGCCTGGCCCTAGGCAGGAAGGCAGAAAGGGAAATAAAGAAAAAAAGAACAAGGATTATTGGGAAACTTTAAGTAAATAATTCCTGGCAAAATGTGATCAGATCTCATGTGCCGATGAAAAGGAAAAAGTTACAAGGAAGATACTTCAGTCAACATTAGGCAATTCTGTGAAAACTTTCTTCAGGTGGAAGGCTCAGCACATACAATTTAAACAAAAATTCAAGACACAATAATGGCTTATTGTTATAAAAGATTATAATGTATTAAGATTATTAATGATGGAAAATATTCTAATCCACTGAATAAAGAATCCATGAAGCCATACAAAAGAAACAGATATTTAGGAAATGAACACTGAAATACTGAGGAGTAAAGAGGATCAATGCATGTTAAACTTTGTAGAAGTTGGGTAAAGGGTATATAGGACTTCTTTTCACTACTGAAATTTTTCTGAAATCTGAAATGATATCAAAATAAAAAGCTAAAAAAGAAGGGAGTGGTATTAATAATATAGTTACCATTTACAAATTACCTAGTATTAGATCAGGCATTTTCTTCACATTATCCTTAACGGTCTTACAGGTAAGTATTATCATCAATACTGTATTTTTAAACAGATAAGAAAATGAAAGTTCCAAGAAGTTAAAGTAAATTATCTAAAGAACAGAGATCTAAGATCTAATAAACAGCACAGGCAGGTTCTAAGCCAAATCAGACCTGAAACCTTGTATTCTTTCTACAATGTGGTAAATATAGCAGTGGTTTAGATAGAGCTCTGTTTCTAGAGTTAGACTAAGACTGAAGGATCTGAATCCTTAATACTATTTACTAGTCATGTGACCAAAGGCTAATTACTTAATTTCTTTTTTGTTTTGGAAATAGTTCCTAATGATTCGTGTCTATCTAACGGGTTATTGAGAAAGCACAGGCCCAATATCCGTGGTAAGAATACAATTGTGGCTGGGTGCGGTGGCTCACACCTGTAATCCCTGCACTTTAGGAGGCCAAGGCGGGCAGATCACCTGAGGTCACGAGTTCGAGACCAGACTGGCCAACATGATGAAACCCTGTCACTACTAAAACTACAAAAAATTAGCCGGGCGTGGTGGCACACACCTGAAATCCCAGCTACTCAGGAGTCTGAGGCAGGAGAATCACTTGAACCTGGGAGGTGAAGGATGCAATGAGCTGAGATGGCACCACTGCATTCCAGCCTGGGCAACAAGAGTGAAACTCTATCTTAAAAAAAATATATATATATATACACACACACACACATATATATGTATACACACGCACATACATATATACATACACACACACACATTTGTTATTGTCATGTACTTTGATTTATCTTTTCTGAAAACCAATGCTTTACACATTGGTGAATTCTAGAGCACAGAGACTATATCTAGTTAATGTTCTTTTTTACTGTCATAAAATAGATGTTTTAAAATTCATCAAACCTAGAAAGCTAAGTAGTTCAAAACAACAAATAAATGTCCCTTAACTTAAGCAAGAAACTAGTTCAATGTTATTACAGATACTATGAACTATTACTGCAGATTTTTTGCAGGTGCTATAACAGAAAAGTCTATATGAATGGCATAAAATTATTTATCAAATTACGCTTAAAATCGCTTTCCTTTAAAAAGTGAGAATAAAAGATTGAGATTGAAAATATTAAATATAAATTAATTGGAAAAATTAACCTAAGTAAAACAACTTAAAGTAATTATGGAAATATACTTGGGTGTCAAACATCTCTTATAAGGGAAGGACATAGTAAAAATTTCATCTTTAAGGAGGATAAATGAACTTTAACTCTGATCTGTTCATTAAAATGTTTTTTCTTTAATTCTAAAACAGCTATAACACTGTTCATTAAATTTATGTGCAAACAAACAAAAACGAACAAAGCAAAACAAAAACTTATTCCTACCTTATTGTCTCTTCTATCAGACGATCTGAGCTGATCTGAGCGTGCAAAGTAAGAAAGAAAATTCAAATTCTGAATTTACTAAAGAACACCTTAAAACCTGTATTAATTTGTGTTCTGCATTCACAGAGTAGAACTTCTCCTCGGTATTTAGGGTAGGTACAGAATGTCTAGCTTTTTGAAAGCACTCTGGCGCGCAAGAATTCTGGGACTCTAATTTTTTTTTTTTTGTAAAGACAGAGTCTCGTTCTGTTGCCTGGGCTGGAATGCAGTGGTGTAATCTCAACTCACTGCAACCTCCGCCTCCTGGGTTCAAGTAATTCTCCTGCCTCAGCCTCCCAAGTAGCTGGGATTACAGGCACCTGCCACCATGCCTGGCTAATTTTTTTATTTTTAGTAGAGATGGGGGTTTCACCACGTTGGCCAGGCTGGTCTCGAACTCCTGACCTCAGGTAATTTGCCCAACTTGGCCTCCTAAAGGGCTGAGATTACAGATGTGAGCCACCGTGGCTGGCCTGGACTTTGAAATAAATTTAATTTCATTCGCATACAATATATATAATTTCCATCTTATGAGCAGGCATGGTGGCTCATGCCAGTAATCCCAGCACTTTGGTAGGCCAGTGCAGGTGGATCACTTGAGGCCAGGAGTTCGAGACCAGCCTGGCCAACATGGTGAAACACTGTATCTATCAAAAATACAACAATTAGCTGGGTATGCTAATGTGTGCCTGTAGTCTCAGCTATTCAGTAGACTGAGGCACAAGAACTGCTTGAACCTGGGAGGCATAGGTTGCAGTGAGCCGAGACCATCGTGCCACTGCACTCCAGCCTGGGCCACAGAACGAGACTCTGTCTCAAAAAAACTCCAAACAAATAACTTCTATCTTACTTTTGCTAGCTTAAATCGATTTTTTCCACAGAGATACCTGATAATTAAAGTTGGAACAGTTTTAATGACAGCATAAAGAAATGAACTTTCTCTTTAAATAGCTCAAAGTTGTCACTATCATCTATTCAGAACTTAAGAATTAGAACCAACTTGTTGAGACAGGATAGGCAAATATAATTCTGATGTCTGTAAATAGTAAATATTTACACCTTAATGTTTATTTCTTTTTTGGGAAACAGGTTTTTTTTTTTTTTTTTGAAACTAAAACAAATTTCAGACTTTAGAATTCAAGAATATTAATAAAGATACCAAATACACCTTTCATCTGTAAATTGTTTCCCTTTATGCAGCACACATTGGAAAGAAAGAAACAAACAAAGCCATTTTAGGGATAAATGAATAGGTAAAGTTTGGTGAAGGGCTCGCTTTACAGCAGAAGTGGGAAAACAAACTTCCAGACATCTGTATCCACTTGGCATAGAGTAAGGTACACAGTAGGCACTCAAAAATATTTGCATGTATTTTTCCAACTACTCATTTCCAAAAGAATTTCTAAGTTCATGATACAAAGCAGTAAGTCAAGGTTTCATTATAAAGTAGTGGACTAGGTAATCTAAATTATTGCATGTATTAGGGAACAAACGAGCTTTAAAAAGTCATAAATACCAGCCAGGCGCAGTGGCGCACGTCTGTAATCTCAGAGCTTTGGGAGGCCGAGGCAGGTGGACCATGAGGTCAGCAGTTCTTGACCAGCCTGGCCAACACAGTGAAACCCCGTCTCTACTGAAAATACAAAAATTAACTGGGGGTGGTGGCGGGTGCTTTTAATCCCAGCTACTTGGGAGGCTGAGGCAGGAGAATCGCTTGAACCTGGGAGGCGGAGGTTGCAGTGAGCCTAGATTGCGCCTCTGCACTCCAGACTGGGTGACAAGCTAGACTACGTCTCGGGGGCGGCGGGGGGAGTCATAAATAGCATATATAAATCCTGTTATTTAAAATTTCAAAAATTACAAAGATGGTAGTGAAAGACAGATTATGTGGCTATTTAAATGCTGAATCTACCACTTACTAGTTATTCGACACAAGGCAAGTTTCTCCGTGCCCCAGTTTTCTCATCTGTAAACTGGCAAGGATCATAAAACCTACTTGTTCAAATAAAGGGGTTTGTATAGATAGTGACTGGATCAATACCTCGCATATAGTAAGTGTCAAGTATTTTTTATTAGTTTCTCAATAACTACAGATGGTAAATCTAAGCATAAAATTGATATAAATTTCCAGATAAACTCACTATTCTGATGAAATCTATGATTACTAAGTATGCACTTACTCTTCTAACAAACACGTATAGAAGCACCCCTGAAGGGTATTGGGTCAGAAAGTGGCTACAAAGATACGGCTCTAACCTGCCAAGATCTTACAATGAAGACTGACAAGACACATGCCAAAAGGCATCTGGTGAACTGGTCACAAGGTCACAACAGAGAAAGATCCTGTCACAAAACAAAACAAAAAAACTCCACACATACACAACATTTATTAAGTTCACCTTCTTCTATCAGTGAGGTTGTAAATAATTACAAGAGTAACATCAAGGATCACTGATCACCATAACAGATATGATAATCATGAAAACATCTAAAATACTGTTACCAAAATGTAACACAGAGACATGAAGTGAGCATATGCTGTTAGAAAAACGGCAAGACTTGCTTGACACAGGGTTGCCACCAACCTTCAGTTTGTAAAAAATAATATCTGCAAAGTGCAATAAAGCAAAGCACAATAAAATCTGGTAGGCCCGTACATGACATTTCTTTGTATTATTACTGTTTTTCCTTGTAGAGATGGGGTCTCACTGTCACCCAGGCTAGAGTGCAGTGGCACCATCACAGCTCACTGCAACTTTGAACTCCTGAGCTTCAAGCGATCCTCCTGCCTCAGCCTCCCAAGTAACTGGAATCACAGGCATAAGCCACCACATCCAGCCTCTCTGTATTATTTCTTAAAACTGCATGCATGCAAATCTATAATTAACTCAAAACAAAAAGTTAAATATTCATAAAGTGACCAGTGTACCAATATTTGACAATAACAAAAACCCAATTCCAATTTAGATTGACTACAAAGCGACATACCTTAAGTAGTATATAACTGTGAAGCAGCATTTAAAAAAACAGACAACCAGTCTATTTCTAACTAAATAAACTCAATGTATCAGCCTAGAAAGAAACATAAAATTACAAAGCCAAGCATTTCACGCAAATTGTCAGAAAGTCAGCCAGGTACACTTCATCATTTCCACTATCTGCTTTCTGTAATTCTCTTGTATCTATTCTCAATCATACAGGTCAGAATTAAATGAGCTAATAAACTAGCCTAACTACTATACTTTAGTTGGAAAATAAACTCATTATAATTTGTACTCAATGTTCCTGAGGAACTGGAGTTGAAATGGATGCTAAGGAACAACTTTCTGTGTCATTATATATAAAGAAAATTCTTTGAAGTTGTTTGTGGCACACAGAATCCTTATTCTACGTAATGACACTCGCTTTTAGTACTCATTACGTAATGAGTACATATGTTTTAGGTATACTTTCTGAAAATGTCATTTTGACCAATTTAAATCACATTTTACATGTAATAAAACCATTTTCTATTTACATGAATCAAATAGTCTCATAAAGCAAACACTTGCGCCCCGCCCCCACTTATTTCCCACTTTTTGCATAAAATTGGATTTTCATAGAATAGGTTTTCTTAAAAGGATAAATGGTCACTGAAATTGGTCATTTTATATATTTGAGACTGACAACTATCCCCATATTATAGCAATTTTATAGCAATACTGGAACTGCAGTCAAAGAAAAGAGTGTTTGCTGGATTCACTCGAAAATGAAACCAACTGGCCAGGCACAGTGGCTCACGCCTGTAATCCCAGCACTTTGGGAGGTTGAGGCAGATGGATCACCTGAGGTCACGAGTTCGAGACCAGCCTGGCCAACATGGTGAAACCTCGTCTCTACTAAAAATACAAAAATTAGCTGGGTGTGGTGGCGGGTGCCTACAATCCCAGCTACTCAGGAGGCTGAGGCAGGAGAATCCTTGAACCTGGGAGGCAGAGGTTGCAGTG
The DNA here is from genome assembly GCF_001698545.2 of Rhinopithecus bieti. NCBI lineage: Eukaryota > Metazoa > Chordata > Mammalia > Primates > Cercopithecidae > Rhinopithecus > Rhinopithecus bieti. The sequence continues at coordinate 68,133 of NW_016816690.1, forward strand.
ACCCAAGATCACGCCATTGTCCTACAGGCTGGGTGAACCAGCGAGACCCCGCCTAAAAAAAAAAAAAAAAAAAAATAAACTGAAAGCAACCTAAAGAAAACGAAAATTAAAGGCCAGGCGCGGTGGCTCAAGCCTGTAATCCCAGCACTTTGGGAGGCCGAGACGGGCGGATCACGAGGTCAGGAGATCAAGACCATCCTGGCTAACACGGTGAAACCCCGTCTCTATTAAAAAATACAAAAAAAACAAGCCGGGCGAGGTGGCGGGCGCCTACAGTCCCAGCTACTCCGGAGGCTGAGGCAGGAGAATGGCGTAAACTCGGGAGGCGGAGCTTGCAGTGAGCTGAGATCCGGCCACTGCACTCCAGCCCAGGCTACAGAGCAAGACTCCGTCTCAAAAAAAAAAAAAAAAAAAAAAAAAAAAAAAAAAAAAAAAAAAAAACGAAAATTATAATCCCAAATATGCTACCCTATAGAAGAAGCGGTTTTTCTTCCCTTTAAGTCCTAAAATATCCTCTAAAACATATTTCAAAATACAACATACATGAGTCCACAGGAGTCCTGCTCACAGAAGGGATCTTTAACTTACAGAAAGACGATGCTGACACCAGCTTAACCATGCATTTAGCACACCAGTTACAGTGAATCACACAGGAATTCCACACACATTCCCTACCCACTGTCATCCTTAGTTTACATTGTGGCATCAACAGAGAAAAGCCAGTGATTCCTAAATGTCTTCTCAAATTGCCCAGTCTCCAGGTCTTTACTCATTTGGCTAAGACCAAATAAAGTAAACAAACACCATTCATTAAAACCTTTCTTGGACAGTGTGGACACAACATCAGAGTGACTCCATGCAGATGGCATCATCTGGTTAAAATCAAATTTAAACTTATTTTCTGTTGGGGTAAAAAATATATAATCAAGTAGAATTATCCTTCTTAAGCAAGTACTTGATAATACCCCAGAGATATTCTATAAAGTCATCTAGAGCCTGTAATTAAGAAACAAATTTCCATTTGTCTCAAGACCAATTTAAACTAGCTGAAAACAATAAGCTACATTTCACTACCAGTTGTCATACTGAGGAATCACTAAAGGCATATTTAAATAATTCTCTTTTTAAAAAATAACTTATTTTCCCCAACACACACACTACAAAAGGCACACATTTCAAGAGCAAACATGCGATTTCATGCATATATACTAAAGCAATTTAAACCAACAAAATGTAAGAACTTGGCGAAATCACTTAGTATCTTCCTCTTTTAAAATGGTAGGAAAGTAATACGCAAATAAGCAACTAAATGAGAAAACAAGCAAGTACATAAAAATAACGAATAATAAATAAAAATTTAAAAATCGATCCCTTTGCAAGCTGCAATAATTGATGAGGTTGTCACTAACCAATCAGACCATTTACATCAAGCATTGAGGTGAGACAGTCTTTCACTTACAGTTAACCAGAGAGATCCTTAAGATCTAGGTCTTACTTATTTCTACATTTCTTATTTAATCTCTTCATTCAATTATGTTAACTGAATACAATTAAGCTGCAGTGGAACGCATATATACTGTTTCAGTGCTAAGAGCTTTTTATTTTACAGAGAACATTCGGAAAATACAGGAAAACAAAGATGAAAGTGGAAACCAGTTATAACCTCTCTTTCATCAACACTGATGCGGTGGCATATTTCCTTTCAGTCTAGGTAGACGAAGGAATATCTTTATTTGCTTTGTTCATGGGTTGTTTAGCACAAACATTTTCATAATCACAGCAAGTTACCGGGAGACAGAAAGTGAAGCACCTGACAGATTCCTGCTCAGTTCAAGGAGAAAATAAAAAAATAAAAGCTAAGTCATGATCCTGGTAAATCACTTTTTCCTTTTTAAAAAATGAATAGAATTATTGTTAGAACAGTTTTAGACATATAGAAACATTCAGTAGAAAGTACACACTATACACCCATTCTCCTCCACCTGTGATGAGTGTGGCACATGTGTTACAACTGATCACCCAGTACTGATACATTACTAGCTAAATGCCATGCTTAGAGTTGACTCTGCATTGCACGGTGGTGGGGGTTTTGTCATGGATCCATCCTTGCAGTATCATACAGACGAGTTTTACTGCCCTAAGTATCCTGTGCTTCACCTATTCATTTTTCCTCCCTTTCCCATCCTCAGCCCCTGAGAATTGCTGATCTTCTTACGGTCTCTATAATTTTGCCTTGTCTAGAATGTCATATAGTTAAAATCATACAGTATGTAGCCTTCATAGATAGGCTGCTTTTATGTATTTAAAGTTCCCCCATGTCTTTTCCAGGCTTGATAGCTTATTTCTTTGTGTGGCTGAATAATATTCCACTGCATGGATGTACCACCATTTGTTTATCCATTCACTTACTTAAGACATCTTGATTGCTTCCAACTTTTGGCGATTATGAATGAAGCTTCTGTAAAACGTTCATGTACAGGTTTTTGTGTAGACGTAAGTTTTCAATTCATTAGGAAAATCACTAGGAATATGACTGCTAGAATGTATGGTAAGACCATATTTAGCTTTTTAAGAAAACTGCCAGGATGGGCACAGTGGCTCATGCCTGTAATCCCAGAATTTTGGGAGGCTGAGGCAGGCGGATCACAAGGTCAGGAGTTCAAGACCAGCCTGGCCAAGATGGTGAAACCCCGTCTCTACTAAAAATTCAAAAATTAGCCGGGTGTGGTGGCACACACCTGTAATCCCAACTATTTGGGAGGCTGAGGCAGAGAACTGCTTAAACCCGGGAGGCGGAGGATGCAGTGAACCAAGATCGCGCCACCGCACTCCAGCCTGGGCGACAGAGCGATACTCCGTCTCAAAAAAAAAAAAAGAAAGAAAGAAAAAGAAAACTGCCAAACTCTCTTCCAATGTGGCTATACCATTTGCATTCAAACCAGCAATGAGTGAGAATTCCTGTTACTCCACTTCCTTCAGTGTTCCTTTTAATGTTGTCAGTGTTTTGGATTTTAGCCATTCTAACAGTTGTGCAGTGGTATCTCACTGTTGTTTTAATTTGCAGTACCCTAATGACACTTCATTACATTAAGTATCTTTTCATATGCTTAATTTATTGTCTGTATATCTTCTTTGGTTAAGATGGCTGTTCAGATCTTTTTTCCACTTTTAACTTGTTGAATTTTCAGAGTTCTTTGTATATTTTCATACAAGACCTTGTTCCTGGATTGGAAGATTTACGGTTGTTAAGATGGCAATTCTCTCCAAATGGATCTCTAGATTCAATATAATCTTATTTGAAATTTCAGCAGGCTTTTAAACAATCTGATATTAAAATTTATATGGAAGTACAAAGGACCCAGGGAGTCAAAATAACTTTGAAGATACAGAATAAAGTTAGAAGACTTACACACTACCTCATTTCAAAACTTATTATAAAGCTATGGTAATCGAATGCAACTGGCTTAAGGATGGATCCATAGGTCAATGGGATAGAACAAAGTTCAGAAATAAACTAGCAAGTGTCCAGTGAATTCTCTACAAAGATGTCAACATCTTTGAACAGATTAAACAGAGGAAAGCAGAGTCTTTTCAACAAATGGTACTGAAACAATGGAATATTCACGTGTTTAAAAAAAAATGAATCCTGACCCTTAACTTACACCACACAAAAAAGTGAAGCCAAAGTGGATTATAAACCTAATGTTAAAGCTAAAACTGTATGGAGAGGGCGCCAAGATGGCTGAATAGGAACAGCTCCAGTCTGCAGCTCCCAGCGTGAACAACGGAGAAGACAAGTGATTTCTGCATTTCCAACTGAGGTACCAGGTTCATCTCACTGGGGCTTGCCAGACAAGTGGGTGCATCCCACGGAGCAGGGCAGGGCATCGCCTCACCCAGGAAGTGCGAGGGGTTGGGGAGTTCCCTTTCCTAGCAAAGGGAAGCCGTGACAGACTGCACCTGGAAAATCGGGACACTCCCATCTTAATACTGCGCTTTTCCAACAGCCTTAGCAAACAGCACACGAGGAGGGTCCCACACCCACTGAGCCTCGCTCACTGCTAGCACAGCAGTCTGAGATCAAACTGCAAGACGGCAGCCAGGCTGGGGGAGGGGCATAAACCATTGCTGAGGCTTTAGTAGGTAAACAAAGTGGCCTGGAAGCTCAAACTGGGTGGAGGCCACCGCAGCTCAAGGAGGCCTGCCTGCCTCTGTAGACTCCACCTCTAGGGGTAGGGCATAGCTGAACAAAAGGCAGCAGAAACTTCTGCAGACTTAAACGTCCCTGTCTGACAGTTCTGAAGGGAGTAGTGGTTCTCCCAGTAAGGAGTTAGAGATCTGAGAACTGACAGACTGCCTCCTCAAGTGGGTCCCTGAACCCTAAGTAGCCTAACTGGGAGGCACCTCCCAGTACCTCATAAGGCCGGGTGCCCCTCTGAGACGAAGCTTCCAAAGGAAGGATTAGGCAGCAATATTTCCTGATCTGGAGCCTCCGCTGGTGATACCCAGGCAAACGGAGTCTGGAGTGGACCTCCAGCAAACTCCAACAGACCTGCAGCTGGGGGTCATGACTGTTAGAAGGAAAACTAACAAACAGAAAGGATATCCACACCAAAACCCCATCTGTACGTCACCATCATTAAAAACCAAAGGTAGATAAAATCACAAAGATGGGGAGAAACCAGAGCAGAAAAGCTGAAACTTGTGAAAATCAGAGCACCTCTTCTCCTCCGAAGGAACACAGCTCCTCGCCAGCAACAGAACAAAGCTAGACGGGGAACAACTTTGACAAGTCGAGAGAAGGCTTCAGACGATCAGTAATAACAAACTTCTCCAAGCTAAAGGAAGATGTTCAAACCCATCACAAACAAGCTAAAAACCTTGAAAAAGGAGTAGACGAATGGCTAACTAGAATAAATAGTGTAGAGAAGTCCTTAAATGACCTGATGGAGCGGAAAATCATGGCACGAAAACTATGTGACGCATGCACAAGCTTCAGTAGCAGATTTGATCAAATGGAAGAAAGGGTTATCAGTGATTGAAGAGCAAATGAACGAAATGAAGCGAGAAGAGAAGTTTAGAGAAAAAAGAGTAAAAAGAGACGAACAGTCTCCAAGAAACATGGGACTACATGAAAAGACCAAATCTACGTCTGATTGGTGTACCTGAAAGTGATGTTGGAAAACACTCTTCAGGATATCATCCAGGAGAACTTCCCCAACCTAGCAGGCAGGCCAACATTTAAATTCAGGAAATACAGAGAACACCACAAAGATACTCCTCGAGAAGAGAAACTCCAAGACAAATAATTGTCAGATTCTCCAAAGTTGAAACAAAGGAAAAAATGTTAAGGGCAGCCAGAGAGAAAGGTCAGGTTACCCACAAAGGGAAGCTCATCAGACTAACAGCAGATTTCTCGGCAGAAACTCTACAAGCCAGAAGAGAGTGGGAGACAATATTCAACATTCTTGAAGAAAAGAATTTTCAACCCACGCTTTCATATCCAGCCAAACTAAGCTTCATAAGTGATGGAGAAATAAAA
>NW_016816690.1:75882-82342 GCF_001698545.2 Rhinopithecus bieti
TCAACAGACACATGAAAAAATGCTCATCATCACTCGCCATCAGAGAAATGCAAATCAAAACCACAGTGAGATACCATCTCACACCAGTTAGAATGGCAATCATTAAAAAGTCAGGAAACAACAGATGCCGGAGAGGATGTGGAGAAACAGGAACACTTATATACTGTTGGTGGGACTGTAAACTAGTTCAACCATTGTGGAAAACAGTGTGGCGATTCCTCAAGGATCTAGAACTAGAAATACCATTTGACCCAGCCATCCCATTACTGGGTATATACCCAAAGGATTATAAATCATTCTACTACAAAGACACATGCACATGTATGTTTATTGCAGCACTATTCACAATAGCAAAGACTTGGAATCAAACCAAATGTCCATCTGTGACAGACTGGATTAAGAAAATGTGGCACACATATACCATAGAATACTATGCAGCCACAAGAAAGGATGAGTTCATGTCCCTTATAGGGACATGGATGAAGCTGGAAACCATCATTCTCAGCAAACTATCACAAGGACAGAAAACCAAACACCGCATGTTCTCACTCATAGGTGGGAACTGAACAATGAGAACACATGGACACGGTGGGGAACATCACACACCGGGCCTGCCGGGGAGTTGGGGGAGAGGGGAGGAACAGCATTAGGAGATATACCTAATGTAAATGATGAGTTAACAGGCGCAGCACACCAACATGGCACATGTATACATATGTAACAAACCTGCACGGTGTGCAGATGTACCCTAGAACTTAAACTAAAGAAAAAAAAAGAAAAAAAAGCTAAAACTGTATGATGCTTCAGGTTTAAAAACAAACAAATAAAAAAGCTAGGACTAAAACTCCTGAAAGAAAACAAAAGAAAAAAAATTGTAACCTTAGGACAGCCAAGAAATCTTAAATAGACCAAAAATACATGAATCAGAAAGAAAAAACTGATCAACCAGACTTCATCAAAATTAAAAACCTCTGCTCTTTTGAAAGTCACCAGATGAAAATGAAAAGGAAGTCACAGGCTCAAAGAAAATACTTGCAAAGCCTTTATCTGACAAAGGACTTACATCCAGAGTACACAAAGAACCCTTTTAACACAATAGAAAAAGGCCCACAACAAAAGGCAAAAAGACTTGAACAGACCGCTCACTAAAGAAGATATACAAATGTCATAATAACCTGTGAGTTGTGAATAATAAAAAAGAAGATATGCAAATGGCTAATAAGAACTTGAAGGAAGGCTTAACATCACCAGTCCTTAGAGAAATACAAATCAAAACGACAATAAAAACCCTTACACTTCTACTAAAATGGCTACAAAGGAAAGGTGTGTTGGCAAGGACTTAAAGCAATCTGAACTCTCACGTATGACTGACAGAAATGCAAAAATGGTATAACCACTTTGGAAAAGTTTGACACTTTCTTATAAATTGGGACACATACTTACCATACAACTCAACAATACAACTCCTAGTATTTACTCAAGAGGAATGAGAATGGCCGGGTATGGTGGCTCATGCCTATAATCCCAGCACTTTGGGAGGCCAAGGTGGGTAGATCACGAGGTCAGGAAATTGAGACCATACTGGCTAACATGGTGAAATCCCCTCTCTACGAAAAATACAAAAAATGAGCCGGGCTTGGTGGCAGGAGCCTGTAGTCCCAGCTACTCGGGAGGCTGGGGCAGAAGAATGGCGTGAACCTGAGAGGTGGAGGTTGCTGTGAGCCAAGATTGCACCATTGCACTCCAGCCTGGGTGCCAGAGCGAGACTCCATCTCAAAAAAAAAAAGAAAAAAAAAAGGAATGAGAACGTATGACCAAAAAAGTTTTGTTTATGAATGTTCATAATAATTTTGTTTGTAATAGCCAAAAACTGAAAATAACCCAAATGTGCAACAATGGTTGAGTGAATAAAGAAATTGTGGTATATCATACAATGGAAGTCATTCTGCTATAGAAAGAAATCAATTACTGACATTTAAGAAAAACAACGAATCTTAGAAACACTATGCTAGGTGAAGTAAGTGCAGACTGTATGAATTCATTTGTATAAAATTCTGGAAAAGGTAAGACTCATCTATAGTGACAGAAAGCCAGTAAGCAGCTGCCCGTGACTGGAGGACAGGGACTGACTCCAAAGGGGAATAAGGATCTTTTCTGAGGTGATAGAAATATTCTCTGTCTTGACCATGGTGTCAGTTAAGAGTCTATACATTTGTTAAAACGTACCAAACTGTAAACTTAAAATGGATACATTTTTACTGCAAGTACATTCTACCTCAGTAAATCTGATTTACGAGGAAAAAGAATGGCAGCCTCGGCTGACCCCCATGACCCTCACAGCCCCCCGCCACTGCTCACTTTCTTTTGCCCTGTGTGTCCTCTTCAGGTGCATGAGTGAGGCCTATAACCTGGGAGAGGGTTTGGATGTGGAGTAAATGCACGACGTTTCAAAATAGATCCATTTAATAATGTATCAGGAATGATACAGATTTAAGAAGAGAAGACAGGAAGGCATGGTTATGAGGTCTGAGTTTCAACTTTTCAATCTTTTTCTATCTCTACTTGGAGAACACCTACCCATTCCTCAAGAATCAAATCAAATGTCTGACTTCTCTAAAGCCCTTTCAGAAGCTTCAGGAAGTTAATGACTCCCTTTTATGTGCTCCTCTAGGGTGCGCACAAACCTTTGCACATCATAATAAAGCACTTATTACTTTGCACTGAAACTACCGATTCACATTTCTTTTCTGCTCCCCACCCCCTCTGGCTGAGCTCACTAAGGACAGGGATGATGCCACCTGTGCTATCTCCAGCACCCAGCACAATACTTTCCACAACACAGATGCTCAACAAACGCTCGTTTAAACAACCAAAACTGGTACCAACAAATTACACGAGCATCCAGACATGCACATGAAGAAACAGGTGGAATGCAACTGAAATTTTATTATCTCCGTCTAAAAAAAAGAGGTTTTGAATAAATAAAGTATTCATTATACTGATATATAAGACTAATGACTAATAGGAGTAATTTAAAAAGAGTTTTCTTTTTTTTTTTTTTTTTTTGAGATGGAGTATTGCTGTCACCTATGCTCGCACGGTGTAGCGCGATCTCAGCTCACTGCAACTTCTGCCTCCCAGGCTCAAGCAATTCTCCTGCCTCAGCCTCCTGAGTAGCTGGGATTATAGGCGCCTGCCACCACACCTGTCTTATTTTTGTATTTTTGGTAGAGATGGGGTTTCACCGGGTTGGCCAGGGTGGTCTTGAACTCCTGACTTCAAGTGATCCGCCCACCTTGGCCTCCCAAAGTGTGGGAATTACAGGCGTCAGCCACTGCACCTGGTCATACATTGAGTTTCAATAGACAATCAGGGTCAGGTGACATTAATCTATCTAATCCTACATACCATTCTGGCATTGACAGGTTCCACAGGGCTAGAGTCACTTAGCCCTAGGTGCACAATTCTAATGTATGAGTATACTTTTCTTTTCTAAAGCCACTATGGGAAAAATGGCTCAGTATAATTTTAGAATTCATCTACTACATATCAAGCACTGTGTTAGGTAAACATTTACATACATCCTCTCTCATCTCTGCAACAGTCCATAAAGTAAGGGTTATATTACCCATTTAAAAGACACTGGAAAGTCAGAGGATTTAAAGGACTTTACCTCAAAAGATAGAGTCCACACCAGGATTTGAACCCAGGTCTCTCTGGTTTCAAAACCCTGCCCAAATAATTTCATTATACTACCAATCCAAGGAATAAAGAAACTTAAGGTATCTTAGTCAGATAAAAGTGGTAAATTAATGAGAGAAAGATGAAAAAAAATTAACCCTAGAAACCAAAAAATATACTCAGTATTATTATTATTATTATTTTAGAGACAGTCTTGCTATGTTGCCCAGGCCCATCTCAAAGTCTTGGCCTCAAGCAATCCTCCCAACTCAGCCTCCTGAGTAGTGGGGATTACAAGCATTACAGGCATGAGCCAATGCCCCCAGCAAGAAGTCTGTATGTCCTTATCACACATGTGACTAAATGAAATTATACTCTAAGAAACCAACAAATTAGAATAAATTTTAAATATCATGACTACTGTAAAACTCTGCCAAAGGTATTTTTAAATGTCAAGGATTTAAGCCTGTAATCCCAGCACTTTGGGAGGCCGAGACGGGCGGATCACGAGGTCAGGAGATCGAGACCATCCTGGCTAATACGGTGAAACCCCGTCTCTACTAAAACTACAAAAAACTAGCCGGGTGACGAGGCGGGCGCCTGTAGTCCCAGCTACTTGGGAGGCTGAGGCAGGGGAATGGCATAAACCCAGAAGGCGGGGCTTGCAGTGAGCTGAGATCTGGCCACTGCACTCCAGCCTAGGCAGCAGAGCCAGACTCCGTCTCAAAAAAAAAAAAAATGTCAAGGATTTTTAAGCTGATGTATTAAACGCACACAATCTGCAATTCTAGTTGTGATCAATAACATGCCCATAAACCAGAGAGTACTTCTATGAAAACAATCGCAGCCTACAAGTGTGGATAAAACTCCTCAGCTTTACCTCTTAGATGGTTCTAGACAATTTCAGAATTCATGCCTCTTTCTTCAACTCTCTCATTAATCTTATTATCCTTGGCAGTAAAATAATCTTACCAATTGCTTTCCCTATGAAATTGTGAATGAAAATTCCCATTTCTCTTTGCTAGGTCTTGTTAGCTGCCATCTCTGGGAAGGAGAAAGTGTTTTTATAGACAGGCATGTCAAGGACAAATAACGGAGCTGAAATGCAAGGGTGGATGGCAAATAAATTGCATCTTGTGAACTAACTCCAACTAATTTCTGCCTGGAGCACTGTGTTTAAAAGGATTCCTAGGCCATACCTGGAGGGACTCAGGAAAAAAACAAAAACAAGTAAGGAAGGTAAGTGGAGAATCAGTAAAGTGTAGTGCTACAGTAGCCTAGGGTTTCAAGGAAAGGAGATTATAATATCAAGTCAGGCAGAGCAGCAGTCAAACAACATGAAGAAAAATGTCCATGAGACTTGGCATGCAGGAGATCACTGATGTGCCTATTGACAAGTTCAGTAGTGTTGTGAGGGAAGAAGTCAATGGGCTAAAGCTGAAATGAGTACTGACACAGAGACAACAGGTATAAACCAGAGATAGAGACAGTGTACCGGATGGCTGAAGAGTCAAATACTTACATAGCAAATGGGGATACAGACAAGCGTCCGATGCGTGTATTGGCCTTCTCAGGACAAATATTCCATCCCCTAACAACTATAGGAAAGGGGTAAAGAGGGATACTCCTATAGGTCAATTTATAGAAAAGAGCAAAACCTTAAACATCTCACTGAAGTAGGAGCTAAGAACCTCTGTATCAGGTGAAGAGACAGGAAGGTCAAGAGGGGGAAGGAGAAGATTTGGTAAAGTTCTTGAAGAGAATGAGAGAACTAAACAGGAGGACTAGGCATGCAAAAGGCATCAGGCAAGGCTGAGCACTCAGATGAGGTTGAAAAGATTTAACAGTTACTTTAAAACAGGGTTCATCTGTATGACTAGTTGCTTTTTCTTTAGCCCTCTCAAACAGAAGTAGAACAACAGACTATGGATTGGGCTGGCATTTTATCAGGGTACAGAAGGAAGACAGGGGCCCAGGAAGGGCCCAACATTGGGAGTATTTCAGTTAATCTCCTATGAGATCCAGGCTGGATAGGGTAGGAAGGTCAGTTATAAGAAAAACACAAACTCGTGAGACTGCAGAGGCTTGGAAGGAGAAAATGTGTTGGGTGACAGTGAGATGCAGAAGATTGCTAAGGTGATACACCTATAAATGAGAAGGTGGAGGTCCCAGCCTGGGTAAAGGGTGACTGATCTACACCTGGTGATGACCACTGGCATTAAAGGAATCCAGAAGAGATGAGGCTTTTTCTGCTTGTGTAAGTTATCTCCTTATTCAAGTTTGTCTTCACCAGTGAAAACCTCTGAAAGTTGTCAACTTCATTAAGGTAAATACAGAAGACATATTCTATTCAAAATGACAAAATGCTTCTAGAGAAAAAGCACCATATGCATGGTCAGGAAATTGAATGCATGATTCTGGATAAATCATGGCATTTCAATGTTTGAAGTAATATAGTCTGTCTGTCCTCTTTACTCCTTAATTCTCTGTCTATAAAGACAGCAACAATATAATCAGCCATATATCTTTTTTTTTTTTTTTTTTGAGATAGAGTCTCACTCTGTCACACAGGCTGGAGTGCAGTGGCACGATGTTGGCTCACTGCAACCTCCGCCTCCCGGGTTCAAGCAATTCTCCTGCCTCAGCCTCCCAAGTAGCTGGGATTATAGGAGCCCACCACCACACCCAGCTCATTTTTGTATTTTTAGTAGAGACGGGGTTTCACCATGTTGGCCAGAATCAGCCATATTAGACAGAGTGAGACCCCCAAGTCAAAAAA